>NC_092131.1:134931792-135232946 GCF_043159975.1 Macaca nemestrina | reverse complement strand
CTGTAGATAACCTTTCAAGTAGGAGGATCAGCTTGTGCAAAAAGCAAGGAGGCATGCAGTTAATACCATACACTCTAAGAGTTTGTGGCTAGAAAGTAAATAAGCGAGAGATGGAGGAATGGGGAAAGATGAATCCAGAGAGGTTGTCCTGAACACTAGAGGAATGAGCTGAAACAGAGGGATCATGGTCATGGATACCAGGGAACCCTGGGATATACTTGGTCCTGAAGGACCTCATCTGACTTCTAATACTGGGCCTAGCTCAGAGCCAGGGAGTCATTGTGGAATGAATGAATGAATGAATGAATGAATGAATGAATGAATTTTTGCCTGGGATAAAGAGATCCAGAGAGAGCTCTTAAAGACAGAAAGATCATCACACATATTTAATAATCACAGCTAACACAGAGCTCTGTGCCAGGTATTCTCTAAGTGCCATAAATATATTTGTTCATGGACTACTCTGAACAACTCTCTGAAGTAGCCACTTTTATTAGCCAAATTAAAGGAAGACGTAACAGGCTCAGAGAGGTTAAGTGACTTGCCCAAGGTCACCCAGCAAGAAAGCAATAGAGCTGGGATTGGAACCCAGGCAGTCTGGCACTTGTTGGGTTCCTCTGTGTCTGATGAGGTGCCCTTGCTGGCCCTGGAAGATTCAGGACACAAACATGGTTCTTGAGCTTCTGTGTCCCTGGGTACCTGAGACTCAGCATGAACAATGATCACCAAGCCCCCCAGCAGCTCTGCTCATTGGGTGGTTGCTGAGTAGATAAATGAATGACCAGTGAGATGGCAGGTGAGTGGGCTTGTGAGGGGAGGCTGCTGGCGAGGCAGGGTATCGGGTGCCTGTCCAGGGCTGGCTGCAGATGGCCCCTACCCCTCACTATACATTGGCAGCCTGCATCATCAGGGGAACCAGCAGGTTGTCTGAGGAGACCTGAAATTCCAGAAAATGTACTTGGTTGCGTCCAGCCTAATCACAACCATCTGCCTGCCGGGCTCCAGGGTCCCCCTCCTCCTATCCCCACTGGCATGCTTTCCCCGGGTGTCTGTAACAATCGGGCGTCTGTAACAATCGGGAACTGCGCTCGAAAGTTTCCTTGTCAGGGTAGAGTGGCTGTTGCCAAGAGCTACTTCTTTGATGCAGAAAATATATCCTGAAGGCACTTTGTCAGATGTTTTTATATTAAACATTTTTCCTCCATGGCCCTTGGCTGCCAAGGGAAGCAGAGATGCATTGCTTTCCCAGTTGTCCTTTGTGGAAGGAATTCCTGATATTCATGGCCTGTTTCCCCATGCCCCCCAGTCAGGGCTTGGCACCCCCTGCCAGCGAGGGTAAGACCTTGGGGCTGGCATCTTTGCAAAGCCGGGGCTGCTCTGGCCCCAGGGAGGGACCCTACCCTCACCATTTGGTAGCAGTTTCTAGATTTGGAAAAACAGAGGTCTCATGTCTGGAGCGGACATCAAAGCTACCATCCCAGACTGCAAGGTGAATCATTGCCAAGACTTTAATTGATCTTTAAAAGGAGAGGTGGGAGCTCACAGATAGGGGTCTGGAAGTCATTTTGATCTCTTTGAGTTGTCCAGGATAGTGCCAGTGCTGGACAGAGCAGGGAGAAGCTGGGCTGGGAGGCCTTCCATGCCAGGTGGGGAAGAAGGAGGGGAGGCCAGCTCCGTGTCATGGGCTGAAATTGGGAGGGGCAGGGCACCATTTGGCTCCTCAGCAGCCATGGGAGGCAGCTAAGGTGAGGGGCTTTGCTGGGCAGATGTGGTCAGTGGGGAGCATTGGGAGAGGGGCTGGGCTGGGTACAGCTGTCTGACTCCAGCCTCCTTGGAGAAATGAGGTGAAATGGGGCACCCAGCAGGCACTGCTGCAGACAGGTGGCCATGCCAGCCCCTCAGGGCCTGTGTCCTCCGGGTGTCCCAGGACTGGTTCTCCCCCACCTGCCACCCCTTCACTTACCTTCCCCAGTCCTGCCCACTGCCTTATGTATGACATTCAAGGGAAATGTCCCTGGCCCTGCCACCCAGTGGCTGTGTGGTCTGTAAACCACACGTCCACTCTGGACCTCAGGTTCGGCCCCTGAGGAGGCTGCTGGGCCCGAGGGATGTGCAAGGTCACTCCTAGGCTTCTTCCCTGCACCGCCGCCCCCCACCCCAGGATCACTGGGGAGGAGACACTGTTTCCAAAGTGAGGACTCCAGGCTGCTCCCCAAGGGCAGATGTTGGGAATGAGGCTTGGGGGGCTTGGCTCTGAGAGCAGAGCCTGGTGTGTTGTAGACGTTGGGGTTATGTTTGTGATTCACGGAGGGGTCCACTGCTCCTTCCCCCCTCCAAGGATTCAAAATAAAGCAGGACAGATTGCACAGAGAGGCCAAGGCGTCTCCACACCACCAGACTCTTTCAGCTGGGATTGTCTGTCTCAGGCCCAAGGAGACTCTGACTGGGGTTGGGGGGCTAGGTGATGAAATCTCTGGGGCCTCCTGTGCTGTTTGACTGAGAGGGGAGCCGAGGACCGTGGAGAGAGGGCCCAGGCTCTTCAGTGGGCAGACCCTGTCTCCTGCTACGTGGCTGCCCAGCTGTCCTAGCTGCATTCTCCCTCACAGGGCGGAGGCCAGAGAGAGCCCAGGGGTTTCCTCTGAGTCTAAAGGTAGCACCACCCCTACCTGGGGGCCAGGAGGCCCAGCTCCTAGTCCTGACTCTGTTCCCTGTTTCTTGGTGGCCTCAAACTGCTTCCACTTGGGCTTGTTCATGTGTAAATGGATCATTTGGTCCAAATCATTGGTTCTCCACCCTTTTTGCCCATTAATCCTCTGAAGAGTTTTTGAAAAGCTCAGACCCTGTTCCAGAAATGGTTGGGGCTGGACTGGGCATTGGAATTTTTTTTTTTTTTTAATTCCCCAGGTGACTCTAATGCGCAGCCTGGGTTAAGAACCCAAATCTAAATGGACCTGGAAGGATCGCAGAGCCCCCAGACCGTCTCCCCCTCAAGGCAGGAGTCCTTTCTGTATCAGAGCCCCTGGCTGGTACCTGATTACTTCTGGGCATGAACATACATGGGATAAACAGCCTGTTCTTTTGTGAGCTGTGCTGGCTCTAGTCTCTGTAGCTGTGATTTATGTTCTGGGGGTTAGCTGTGCAAGGGGGTTACATCTGACCATCCCTCTGAGAGGGGTCACTGGGGGCTTACATATTCGATTCTCGCCACAACCCGGTGAGGCAGGTGTTGTAACTTCCAGTTTTTAGATGAGCAAACTGAGTCTGGCAGTGGTTAAAGTAACATTTGCTGACCAACTCCTCCAAACGGATGTTGTCATCCTATGCAGGTAGATTCTCTGTGATTGTTCAGGAAAGCTGGAGCTAGCCCGACCTGAGCCCTGATACGCCCTTGCCCTGATGCCTCCCTTGGGTCTGAACAATTTTACTAAAAACTAAAGAGCCATACAGCGCTCCCAAGGCCCGCTTGCAGACCTTGCAGTGGGGTGTGGAGTGAGGGGTAGGGATGGCCGGCACAGGCTGAAAGCCCAGGCTTTGGGGCCAGGCAGACCTGCTGTCAACAACACTTTGCTTCCCTTTGCGGCCTGCATTTCCTCTCCTGAGAGGTGGGCTCAGCAACAGCTTGTAGGAGGTCATGGACATCACCATGACCCTATGTAGCATGGTGTGCCTGGCACACATGTACTTTTCAGCGAATGGTAAGTTAATGAATTGGTAATCAAGTGTTAGCTTGAGGGATGGGATTGTGAGAAGGAGAAAATACCCAAGAGACTGGGCATTCTCAGCAAACTTAGAATCTAATAGAAAAGACTGGGGGAAAAGCGCTTCCTAGGGAGGCAAGGCGAATGCTGTTTCTTTTTTCTTTTTCTTTCTTTCTTTTTTTTTTTTTTTTTTTTTTGAGGCAGAGTTTCATTCACCCTGTCACCCAGGCTGGAGTGCAGTGGTGTGATCTCAGCTCACTGCAACCTCTGCCTGCCAGGTTCAAGCGATTCTCCTCTCGCAGCCTCCCGAGTAGCTGGGACTACAGGCGTGCGCCACCACGCCCAGCTAATTTTTGTATTTTTAGTAGAGACAGGGTTTCACCATGTTGGCCAGTCTGGTCTCGAACTCCTGGCCTCAAGTGATCTGCCTGACTTGGCCTCCCAAAATGCTGAGATTACAGGTGTGAGTCACTGTGCCCGGCCATAAATGCTGTTTCTCCAATGAGTAGTGTGCCAGGTGGCTGCCAGGGAGGCTGGGGTCACAGCTGGGTTTGAAGGTGGAGGGTTTCACCAGGCTTAAGCAGGGAAAGGGCATCCCAGCCTAGGAAACTGTTGGGCAAAGGCAGGAAGATGTGAGGACACTTGTTCTGGGAATGGGGAGTGATTCTGGCAGGGCAGTAAGGAATGAGGCCCACAGGGAGAGGGCCTTGAATGCCACTTCAGGGCGGGCTGGACTTCTGTCTGTGATAGGTCAGGGATGGGTGTCCCAGAAATCCTGTTAATTGATACATGGATGACTGTGGGCTTAGCGAATAGGTTTGTATGGCCTCAAAATGTGGAGTTTTTTTGTTTGTTTAATGTAAACTTTTTACCAATGCATAATACATGCAGAAAAGTGCAGATGTCACATATGAACAATTTTCACAAAGTGAGCATTCTTTTTTTTTGAGAGGGAGTGTTGCTCTTGTTGCACAGGCTGGAGTGCAATGGCGCAATCTCTGCACACTGTAACCTCTGCCTCCCGGGTTCAAGCAATTCTCCTGCCTCAGCCTCCCCAAGTAGATGGGATTACAGGCATGCACCACCATGCCCAGCTAATTTTGTATTTTTAGGAGAGATGGGGTTTCTCCATGTTGGTCAGGCTGGTCTCAAACTCCCAAACTCAGGTGATCCTCCCGCTTCAGCCTCCCAAAGTGCTGGGATTACAGGCGTGAGTCACACCATGCCTGGCCAAAGTGAGCATTCTTGTGTCACTGTAGCCCAGATGAAGCAACAGACCATGACCTCAAAAGCCCCCTCTCATGTCCCCTTTCAGCCATTCCCCACTCCCCACTCCCCACTCCCCACTCCCCAAGGGTACCTCAGCTCTATCCTGACTTCTAACCCCATTGTCTAGTTTTCTGGTTTTTGAACCCGATGCACACAGAGGCATACCCTGTTGCCTTTTTGGAATATAGCTTCTTTAACTCAACAGAATATTCGTGGGATTCATCCTTTTTTTTTTTTTTTTTTGGGAGAGTCTTGTTCTGTCACCCAGGCTGGAATGTAGTGACGTGATCTCGGCTCACTGCAACCTCCACCTCTCAGGTTCAAGTGATTCTCCTGCCTCAGCCTCCTGAGTAGCTGAGATTACAGGAGTGTGCCACCACGCCCAGCTAATTTTTGTAGTTTTAGTAGAGACGGGGTTTCCCCATGTTGGTCAGGCTGGTCTTGAACTCCTGACCTCGTGAGCCACCCTCCTCGGCCTCCCAAAGTGCTGGGATTACAGGTGTGAGCCACTGTGCCCAGCCTCATCCATACTGTTGCTGTGTATTGCCAATTGCTCATTCTCATGGCAGGATAATATTCTGTGGGAATGGACCGTGATTCTAGTCTAACATATCCATTCTATTACTGATGGTTACCAGTTATTGATAGTGCCTGGCTTTTGGTTTCTACCCATGATGTTACAGTCAATACCTTATACCAGCCTTTTTGAGGACACGGGGTCATACTTCTCTTGGGTACATACCTGGGAGTGGAATTGCTGAGCTCTACATTATATGTGTGGTCAGCCTTATTAGATATGGCGCCAGATTGTTTTCCAAGACCACAGCGTTTTAGTCAGAAGCCCCTCTAGAGGGGATTTGGTTCATTCGCCCCCTTACAGATGGTGCTTTGAGAGGGGCAGCGCCTGTGCTTGGTCCCCAGTTCCCAAGTAGCAGACCTCGGCCTAGAGCAGGGTCTCCCCTCTCTGTGTCTAGGACCTCTGCCCACGCGGAGGTGGTGGCCATCCTGCTACTCAGACAAAACTGAGTCCTGTCCCCATGCGTCTCCCTGCATCCCCGGGCACCCCTGAGGCCAGATTTTAAGCTCCATAATGTCCTTTCCTAAGGCCCTGGGCAGTGCACTCTGGGAAAAACAAAAAGGAGAAAAGAGTGAAAGGAAACTAAACATTGGAAAAGAAGTGTGTTTCCAATAAACTGGGCCTTTCACCGGTAGCCAAAACATTACATTCCTGTACCCCGGGAGCAGCCGGCCGGGTCTGCCTCTCTGGGCTGTAAATCTTGCTGGGAGTTGGGTCAAGATTGTCCCCGGGACACACAGACGGGCAGTGTCCTTTGGGGCTTTGGATCCTTGGATTTCAGGGTGACAGTGTGGTGTTTTCAGCTGGCTGACTGGGCCCCAGGCGAGGGGGCGCCGGGCCCCTCTGACAGCATGGACTCCCAGGCCCTTCTGAGGGAGCACTGTGTGAGTTACCGTAAGGGATTTTCTTCCCTGGCCTGCCCCCTCCCTTTCTTGGGTGCTTTGATGGGTTTGAGGTGTTTATAGGCTTGATTCACGACCGAGTTACCAGGGTTTTCCACGGAAATAACTTATTAAAGGGGCCGTGCACACAGCGACATTGAAGTCTGGAGAGTGGTGTGCATCAAAGGCAGCACCGCGCCCGGCCAGTCAGCATTTCGCTGGGCTCTCTGCTCCAGACGAGGGCCTGGGCCGGCAGAAGGGGCGGGGAGGGGGTGGGCCTGGACTGCAGGAAAAACACTTGGGCTTAAGAAAACACTCCCCAGACAAACTCAAATTCAGGTCCATGGAAAAAAAAAGGTGGGGAGGGAGTTAAAGCCCGAGATCCCAGACCAGCCCTCCATCAGACCCTCCTGCCCAGATGCAGGGACACATGTGGGTGCCCCGCTGACGCATGGTGTCCGGATTCTCTGTTTTCATGCCCGCACCTCCCCTTGGTGCAGGGCTGTTCCTTGGAAGGAAATGCCAAGGATGCGGACTGCCCACTGCCTTTTGCCAGGGATGGATGGAGGGCTGGGCTGGGCCATGGGGGAGAAGTTGGGGTAGAGGGATTTTCTGGCTCCTCTTTTTCTGAGAGTTTCTTTCCTTTGATTTTGTGACATCTGATTTGTCTGTAAGGCTCATGAAAAGCTTCCTTTTCCAGGAAGCCTTCAGGGATTGCACAGCCCACAGTGGCCTCTCTCTTCTGAACCTTCAGTAGCTTTCATCTCTGTACTGCTCCCTTGTAGTGCATTGAATTTGCATTGAGTTTATCTGCTGTCCCAGTCAGATTGTGAGTGACTTTTGGGCAGGACCTTGGTCTGCATTTGCTTCTTGGGGTTGTAACCAGGAAACTGGTGGCCCTGGTGCCTGGCATGGCCCACCTCATGCAGGAGGACATGGTGTGGAGTCATTCCCCAAGAGTCAGTCCTGGCTCTTTCATAGTAATAATGACAGCAGCAGTAGAAGTAGTAATAACAGTGGCTAAAAGATGAGTACAAAACAGGTGGCAGACACTGTGCTGTTTCTTGTTCCTTAAGCTTATTTCGTCCTACCAACAAGATGAATTCTATTTTCACTTACCTCCACTTGACAGGTGAAAAACCTGAGGCTCAGAGGGGAGAGGTAATTTGCCCAGTGGCACCAAGCTGGTAAATGGCAGAGCTGGGGTTTGAACCCAGGCCTGCCTTCCTCCAGAGCTTGTTTCCTTGGATGAGTCACTTTATTTTCTGGGCCAGAACGGTCATCACATTCTATCAGTGAACTCATAGACTGGGTGGAGAAACAGGAAGCCCTCATGAGGCTGCATAGAGTTTGTTGTTTTTGTTTTGGTTTATTAAGATATAATCAACATACAGTAAAATTTTGTGAAAGTGTATTAGTGTATGATTTTTTATAATTATGTAACCATTATTGCACAGTCAAGATAGAGAACATTTCCATTACCCTTAAAAGTTCCTTGGTGAGTTTTTGTAGTCAGCCCAACCCCAACCCTGAGCTGCTGGCATTCACCCATCTGATTTCTGTCTCTATAGTTTTGCATTTTCCAGACCATCTTCCAAATGTAATTATACAGCAAGTAGCCTTTTGTACCTTTTTAAAAACTCAGTATACTGCTTTGAGATTTATCCGTGTTGTTGCTTGGATGGACATTTGGGTTATTTCCAGGTTTTTTGGCTACAAACATTTGTGTTCAGGTTTTTGTGTGAACGTGGTTTTCAGTTCACTTGAGTAAACGCCTAGGAGTAGGATTGCTGGGCATATGGTTGAAAGTACATTTAACTTTACAACAGGCACTGTTTTCCAAAGTGGTTGTACCATTTTGCAATCCCAACAGCCATATATGAGAATTCTAGTTACTCCATATCCTCACCAGTGCTTGACATGATCAGTTTGTTTTTATTTGAGTTATTAAGCGGTGGTATCTCATTGTGGTTTGTTTTCTTTTTTTTTTGAGACAGTCTTGTGCCATCACCCAGGCTAGAGTGCAGTGGTGTGACCTTGGCTCACTGTAACCTCTGCCTCCTGGGTTCAAGTGATTCTTGTGTATCAGCCCCTTGAGTAGCTAGGACTACAGGCATGCGCCACCACACCCAGCTAATTTTTTGTATTTTTTGTAGAGGTGGGGTTTTACCATGTTGGCCAGGCTGGTCTAGAACTCCTGGCTTCAAGTGATATGCCCACCTCAGCCCAAGTGCTGGAGTGATAGACATGAGCCACCACGCCTGGCCTTGTGGTTTTAAATCACATTCCTAATGATGAATGATATTGAACATCTTTTCATGTGCTGGCTTGCCATCTGTATATCTTCTTTGGTGAAGTGTCTGTTCAAATCTTTGCACTTCCCCTCCTCCCCACAAAGAGACAGGGTCTCACTCTGTCACCCAGGCTGGAGTATAGTGGTACAGCCATAGCTTACTGTAACCCTGAACTCCTGGGCTCAAGTGATCCTCCTGTCTCAGCCTCCCAAGTAGCTGTGACTACAGCTGTGTCCCACTGTATCTGGCTAAGTTTTATTTTATTTTATATATTTTTCTAGAGACAGAGTCTTGCTATGTTGCCGAGGCTGGTCTCAAAGTCCTGGCCTCAGGTGATCCTCCTGTCTCGGCCTCCCATGGTGTTGGGATTGCAGGTGTGAGCCATCTCACCTGGCCAATTTTTAAATATTAGGTTGTTTGTTTTCTTCTTATTGAATTTTGAGGGTTCTTTACATATTCTAGTTAGCAGCCATTTAAATATATGTGTTTTGCAAGTATTTCCTCTCAGTCTGTGGCTTGTCTTTTTTTCAATGAAGTCTTTTGAAGGTTTTAGTTTTGCTGAAATTCAATTTATCAGTTTTTTCTTTTCATGCTTTTTATGTCAGTTATATGAAGAACTCTGCCAAACCCAGGGTCAGAAATTTTTTTTTTTTTATGTTTTCTTCTGGAAGTTTTATAGTTTTAGGTTTTACATTTAGGTTTATAATCCATGTTGAGTTAATTTTTGTATGAGGTGTAAATATGAGTCTAGTTTCTTTTTTTTTTGCATATAGAGGGTGTTCTATTATTGTATCATTTGTTGAAAAGACTACTTTTTTCTTTTTGAATTAACTTTGTCTAAAATAGTTGATCATGTATGTGTGGTTCTCTTTCTGGATTCTTAACTTTGTCCCATTGTCTATGTGTCTGTCCTTTTACCAATACTGCACTGTCTTGATTGCTGTAGCTTATTATAGTAAGTTTTGAAATCAGGTCATGTGAGTCTTTTGTCTTTTTCAAAGTTGTTTTGGCTATTCTAGGCATTTGCATATTTATATAAATTTTAGAATTAGCTGTTGATTTCTACAAAAAAGGCCTGCTAGGGTTTTGATTGGCATTGCATTGAATCTGTTGATGAATGTGGGCATCGTTGTCATTTTGATAGTATTGGTTCTTATAGTCAATGAACATAATATATCTCTCCAAATATTTAGGTCTTTTGATTTTTCTCGTCAATGATTTGTAGTTTTCAATATACAGATCTTGCACATTATTGTTAAACTTGTACTTAGGTAGTTCATGTTTCTTGGTGTTACTGTAAATGTTACTTTTAAACATTCTCCAGTTATTTATTGCTAGTGTATAATTGATTTTTATATCCTGACCATGTATGCATAGGACTTGCATGGCTTGGATGCTTGGTGTTGAGTGCGTTGTTTCAGGGGAAGAGTTGCAAAGTGAAGAATTTATTTCTTCTGGATTCCCAGAAACAAATGTGACACTTTGGGCAAGTTGCCTCAGCCTTTGGGTGTGAGTTTTTCTTGTCTGTAAAATGGAAGGCAATGGAGAAAAGTGGATTCAAAGACCTAGTGAGGTCCCATTCCGCTTGGGCACTGATGTTCACATAAACTGCAGGATGGGAGATTTGGAGGAGAGCTGAGTCCTTGTCATGGGGAATGCTTTCCTCATTGTACGGAACTGAGAGGGCAGGGCACTTGCCTGCGGTTGCACAGTGGCTGATGAGGGGACAGGTTTCCTGTGCCCGACCTGGGGTCCTGCACTCCTGATTTGGACTGGGAAAGGCAACCCAGCATGGTGACTGGGAGGCGACTCCACAGCCGGGAGGCAGGGAGAGGCTGGAGAGGTGGCCATCAGTGCTTGCAGCCAAGAGGCCCAAGGCTCTTCCGGGAGCTCTGACCCCCAGGAGTGGCCAGTTCACATTTGGCTGTTTTCAGAGTAGAAAAGCACTGTGCTTGGAAATGCGGGTTTTGGCTGACCTCACCCCGAGGTACTGAGTGTGGAGTTTAAAGGCCTTTGTAACTCTTTGGTTTGGAACTGGGTTCTGGGCATGGCAAGGGGAAAACACTGGAATGCATTAGTGCTCATTCCATTCGCCCTGCCTCTCGGAGAGGGAAGCAACCTCGTCTTCCTTGGTCACTGCAGACAGCTCGGGAAACTGAAGGGGGAACAGAGGAGGGAGTGGAGGTTAAGGGAGGAGAAGAGCCTTTTTAGTCAGACAGGCCCTAGCCTGGCCTTTATTTAATAGTGCCAGGAGCAGCTCTACGTACATGGCACTACCCTTTAGCTTTGACTTTTATGATACCCTGTAAGTTATTTCATTTTACAGATAAAGAAACTGAGGCTTAGAGAGGTTTCACTTACCAGAGTCACACAGATAGCAAGTGAAAGAGCTGCGATGCAAACCCAAATTTTCCCTGAACTCAAAAGCTGGTGTGACGGGAAGTGACTGTTTATTAGGTAGATGGCTTCCATTTAGGATGATGAAAAAGCTCTGGAACTAGATAGGGTGATGGTTGTACAACATTGTGAATGTACTTAATGCCACTGAACTATGCACGTTAAAACAGTTAAGTTGGTAAGTTTTATGTTATGTGTATTTTACCATATTTTTAAATAAAAGCTGTTGTGCCTTCCATGCTGCCTCCTGCCATGGTAGGCTCCGTGGCATGGTAGAGTGTGGACCCTCGTGGCTGTGTCTCCCAGTGGGTAGGACTGCCCAGGTTCTAGCAGAAGGGTGTGCAGGGGCTGTGGCCAGCAGAATAGCCACAACCAGCTCAGCCTTTTCATGCCATCCCCTGCTTTTAGGATAGAGAGAAACTCAGGCCCTGGCAGCGTCATTATGAGGATGCCAGGACACCATCCCAGAGCTCTTGGTCCACACAAAAGAGGTGGGACCTGAGGTGACCATGGCCTGCTGGCCACCAAAGCCACACCATAGTCCAGGGCTGGGTGGGAGCCAGAGTGGATGGCCGGGTGCCTGCCTATTTGGCCTCTGGTCTCTGTCCCTTGGCACTGTTGGGAGTTATGACTCTTTCCCCAACAAGAGCCTTCTCCTTTGGGAGGGCAATCAGGGAAGGAAGTCAGAACTTAACTGCCTATATTTTTTTAGAGATGCATCATGAAGGATGTAGGGGGAAATGATATGAAGTACTTCAGCCAAAACAAACAAGCCAAACACCAAATAAAATGGGCTAGATGAAGCAAGTGTGGCAAAAATCTTGATAACTTTTGAATCTGGGCGAGAGGTAGTTTAGGTTGGGTTCTTAGGAGCACGGCCTGAGATGGGATTCAGATGCACATAGTTTATTGGGGGGCGTGTTCTCAGAAGAAAGGAGTGAGGGGAGCATGTTGGGGCAGCAGGAATGTGGTCTCTGCTGGAGTCTAGCTCAGCCTGATCCCTGGGGACGTGGAGAGGGAACTGCTCCTCCGAATGGTCACACCTTGAGGTATGGGGCCCAGCCCTTTGTTCCCATGTCCGTTGGTCATTGGCTGTAGGCAGACAGGCATGTGCGCGTGCACACACACATACGCACACCCCTCATTGGAGCAGGGCATTATTGCCTGACCCAGGACAATTCTCCCGATAAAGGGACATCTGTGAGCCATTACCCCAAAACTCCCAGTAGCTAGAAGTAAAGAGGACCTGGACAGGGCGTGTCACAGCATCCGTGGCATAGGTGTATGGGGGTTTATTGTTACTGTTCTTTCACTTTTGGTGTATGCTTGACATTTTTCCTAAAAAATAAAAAACCTCTACTAGAACAAAGTTCTGAGGAGGAAGGAAGCAAAGCCACCCACCGAGCCCTGGCTGTATGCCAGGCATCTTGCTTGCCTTCTTCCGTCTCGGGGATTTCACCGATACCAGTGGGGAAATTGAGACTCAGGAAAGTTAAAGGGCCAGCTCTAGGTGTAGGGTTGCCAGATTTAGCAAAAAAAACCACAAAAAACAAAAAAAAACCAAAAACCTATGCCCACTTATATTTGAATTTCAGAATACAATGAAAAAAGTTTTGCATGAGTTGTAGCGTCATGTGTCCCATCCAATACTGGGGACATACGCATACTAAAAAGTTACTTGCTGTTTATCGAAAACTCAGATTTTAACTGGGCGTCCTATATTTTTATCTGATAACACTACCTAGGTTACACATCTTGTAAGTGGTGGAGCTGAGATTCATAGTGAGGTGGAGCTGACCCTGAAGCTTATGTTTTTCACCCCTGAAGGGTACAGCACTAACAAAAGGTTTTTGGAGGCATTCTCTCACCAGGGCCTCATGAGGGTGCTGCCTGACAGCAGAGCCCATTAGGATCATCCAGACGGCTTTGAAAAAATATTGAGGCCTGGGCTCCACCCCAAACCAATTACATCAGAGTCCCTCTTAGACACTCTCCCCTTCCCCCTCAGTTCCTTTTTTTTTTTTTTTCTTTTTGAGATGGAATCTCGCTCTGGCGCCAGGCTGGAGTGAAGTGGCGTGATCTCGGCTCACTGCAACCTCCGTCCCACCCTGGGTTCAAGTGATTCTCCTGCCTCAGCCTTCGAGTAGCTGGGACTACAGGTGCGCGCCACCACGCCCAGCTAATTTTTGTATTTTTAGTAGAGATGGGGTTTCACCATGTTGGCCAGGCTGGTCTCAATCTCTTGACCTCATGATCCGCCCGCCTCAGCCTCCCAAAGTGCTGGGATCACAGGCATGAGCCACTGCACGTGGTGCCCTCAGTGCCTTTTTTAAGGTCTGCAGGTGAATCTAACATGCCCTCAGGGCCAAGAATCATTGGCCTGGGCCGCCAGCTCTCATTGTTCATGAATTTGAGAAGGAATAAACCAAGGGGGAAGGCAGGGAGCACAGGCCTCTGGAGGAGCTGGCATCACTTCTCCTTTCAGCATCCTCCCTGGGTCCCTGCCTCCAGCAGGACCAGGTTCAGCCTGGCACATGAACTCTGCCCCAAACTGCCTGCATGCTAGGCTCTTTCCCAGCCTTTGCCAGTCCCTCTACTTGTAATGCCCTGCCAGGCTGGTTTTGCCCATCTGGCTGGCTCCTCCTGTTGCTTCTGAAGGTCCCACACACATCACCTCTCTCTGGAGCCTGCCCTGACCCCACAGCAGAGCTGGCCACCCCATCCTTCATTGACTCGTGGCTTCAGGAGTAGCACTCTACTAGCAGAAGTGAGCGCAGGTCGGCTCACCCACTTCGCTGCTAGCTCAGTACTTCTCCACGTCCGACAGCAGTGCCTGGCATGGTGTAGGCACTTGGCACGTGAGTGTTGAATTGGAGGAAGGAGGAATGGTTTTGTTGGGCGAGTGGGGTCCCAACTTTCCTCCTCACCCCACTGGCCCTGGAGGGATCCCCCTTTCCCACCACTCCTCTTCCTGCTTGGCACCTAAGTTCTGTTTGCCTGGAGCCTGGGCCCTTTGCAGCCCAAAGGTAAACAGGTTTATAACAACTTTAGAGAAAAAGGGGAAAAAAAATAAAAAAAAAGGCAAGTGAGCCAGGAAGTCATGCAGTTCCAGCTTCAGGCCTAAGGAGGTGGAAAAAGGCCTATGTGGCAAACCCAGAGCCTGGGACCCAAGCCCCAGCCACGCGGAGCTGAGCCTCCAGTTCCCAGAACTTAACTCTGGATAAACATGGAAGTAAGGAGTGCCGCCTCCTCCCTTCTGATATAGGGCTGGGAGGAGGAGAGGGGGTGAGGACCCTGGTTAGGAGAGGGAACTGTGGGGTACCTGCTCTATGGTAATAATAAAAAGGCTTTTAAAAAATTGTGATACAATTGACCGTCTGGACTATTTTTGCGTGTTCGGTTCAGTGGCGTCAAGTACATTTACATTGCTCTGCTACCATCACCACCATCTATCCACAGAACTCTTAATCTTGCAAAAGGAGAAAAGCCTCCTATTTTATCCTGTGGAAAATGTACACCAAGAGGCTATTCTTATATCAATAGCTGGGGACACAGATGAAGAAAACAGCCCCCTGCCTGTGGGAAGCTCCCACGCTTGTGGGGCAGGCAATCCCAGGACAGACAGGCCCATGGAGCCAGGGAAGGCTGCTCGAGGGAGGATGGTGAGGCACAGCTGGAGGTGTGCAGCAGGCGCACGCTCCAGGCTCAGCTCCGAACAGGACACTGGGGCTGTGCACACGTGCCGCTCTCATACATGGATCTGTTCGTGTCACCATGGACGTTGCAGGGGGTTATGAGAGGAGTGTCACGATCCTCCAGGAAGTTTGGAAAATAGAAAAATATTGCCTGTTCCACAACCACCATGCCCAGTTTCCTTTCTGTCCTTCAGTTTCTTGTCTCATGCACATATTTCCACTTGATCACAGCCCAGTGGCAGAGAAGATAACATTTTCCTCTCTGCCCTCCTCACCTTACGTCACATTAAACACTTTTCCATGTTGCACCCAGGCTTCCAAATGTCTCCGAAAAACCCTGCTTTGTCCAGGGAGTGTGTCCTCCATGAATTCCCCTCCAAGCAGTAGGGTGGGTGTGGGAGTGGCTGCATCTGGGGCCAGAGAACGGGTTCCGATGGGTGGACTGAAATGGAGGAGGAGTGAGGAGGGACACTTTGGCAGTTTGAGGGCATCTATCTGGAGCAAGGTCATGGATGGTGGAGGCTGAGACTGTTTAGGTGGCATCTTTGAGTCACTGCAGTGCATTCACAGGCGTCCTTCTCTGGGTCCTGTATCACCTGAGAGTAGCTAAGGCCCTCATCTGGTTGCAAATAGGACCTTGGTGTGGATTGTGCTATCCTGCAGCCTTCTGGACACTAGAGGTGACCTGTGAATGTTTAGCATTATGTGTCCGTCTTCCCAGGGCTCTAAGAGAGGAACCTTACCCAGGCCTTCTTTTTTTTTTTCTTTTTTTAAATTGAGACAGAGTCTTGCCCTGTCACCCAGGCTGGAGTGCAACAGTGTAATCTTGGCTCGCTGCAACCTCCGCCTCCTGAGTTCAAGTGATTCTCCTGCCTCAGCCTCCCAAGTAGCTGGGATTACAGGCACCTGCCACCACGCCCAGCTACTTTTTGTATTTTTAGTAGAGATGGGGTTTTACCATGTTGGCCAGGCTGGTCTAGAACTCCTGACCTCGTGATCTGCCTGCCTCAGCCTCCCAAAGTGCTGGGATTACAGACGTGAGCCGCTGTGCCCGGCCTTGCCCAAGCCTTCTAACTGCCAGCACAGAGCCCCTCCTGTCCCACGTGGAGCACGGGTGGGCAGGCAGGCCAGCAAGAGCCACTCAGGGACTGCAGGTGTGCATTGTTAAGAGCCCTTGGTGAGGGGTGCAGAAGGTGTGGGCGGGGGGCTGGCAGTGGCATCTTTGTAGTTTGCTTTAAATATACCTATTTGCTTTTGTTTTGCAAAGAAGCATGTGGCTTCTCAGGGAAAACTTGGAAAGCTGAGAAAAGTGCAAAGAGATGCAGGGAGGGAACTCCCATAATCTGACTGTCCAGAGATAACCACTGTTAACATTTTGCTGTATTCTGTTTAAATTAAAAGAAAAAATTTAACTAGTTTTTTTTGTTGTTGTTTTGTTTTTTTGAGATGGAGTCTTGCTGTGTTGCCCAGGCTGGAGTGCAGTGGCGCAATCTTGGCTCACTGCAAGCTCCGCCTCCCGGGTTCATGCCATTCTCCTGCCTCAGCCTCCCGAGTAGCTGGGACTACAGGCGCCCGCCACCATACCCGGCTAATTTTTCTTATTTTTAGTAGAGATGGAGTTTCACCATGTTAGCCAGGATGGTCTCGATCTCCTGACCTCGTGATCCGCCCGCCTCAGCCTCCCAAAGTGCTGGGATTACAGGTGTGAGCCACTGCACCCGGCCAAAATTTAATTAGTTTTTAAAGAGATGGGCCTCCCTTTGTTGCCCAGGGTAGCCTCAAACTATGAGGCTCCAGCGCTCCTCCCACCTCAGCCTTCCGAGTAGCTGGGACCACAGGAACACACCACTGCACCTGGCTGTTCTGTTAAAAAATACAGTTTTGCGTCCTGCCTTTTCTCCTCAACATTACATAAATATTTTCCTGTGTCATTAACATTCTTCATAAACATTGTTTTTGATGGCTGCGTTCTATTCTGGCCTATGGATCTACTAGGGCTGAGTTCTTAGCTTGTGAGTTGGACACCTGGTCTCCCAGGTGGGAGAAAGAGCGCCGGCTGGGAGGTGGGATGTGCCCACATGGCAGGCCATGGCACTCTCACCCTGGCAGTCCTCCCCTGTGCATTCCTGGCTGTGCTACATCCTGCCCAGTCCTGTGGACATCCAGCATTATCCATTCCCCTTTTTGAGCTTTGCAGTCCTGGGCATGAATTGAAGGCTCTTTCAGGAAGCCTTCTCTGATCACCCAGCCTGGGGTGGCCAGTGGGTATTTGCCATCCTCTCTGAACTCCTGAGGAGACACTGCTGATCCTCAGTACATGCTGCCCAGATGGCATGGTGGGATCGGTCCTGCCATGTTTGGCCTCTTTTTCTTGAGTTCTTTGCAGAGCCTGACTTTAGAGTAGTACTTTGCCATTCACTAGCTGTGTGACCTTGGGCAAATTCATCAATCTCTCTGAGTCTTGGTGCTTCTTCTGTAAAATAAGGGTTATAGTAATGGACCATTTGCCTGGTTCTTGTGAAAACCAAAAGAGATTATATGCCAGGTGCTGAGTACTGTGCCAGGGACATGTTGGGTGCTTGATAAGGGATGGGGGTTATTCTGAGTGTCAGTAGTGGGACTGTTTTATCCTGCCATCTCCCCTTCCACCCACCAGAATGAGCAGCCCAGTGGGTAAAGGTTGACCAGAACTATAGTTGACTCAACTACAGTTGAGTGAATGATCTTTGCTCCATTTTTTTCCTCCCACACTTTGGTTGGGGAAACTGAGGCCACCCTGAAGTTCCCACCTACACCTCATGACTTTCTCAGATCCCTGGGGGGTGGCTTAGGAAATGTCTTTGGAGATTTGGGAACACACTGGATACATCAGTTGGTGAGCCAGGGAAATTAGCAGGAACGAGCTCATTTCGATAGCAATGAGCTGAGTCTCCCTCCAGCTGCCAGATATTTACGAGGCTGGCTAGGTGCCGGCGGCCGGAGGCCTCCAATGGCCCTCATCCCTCTGCCTTCCGGCTGGAAATAATTCGTGTTTAAAAAATAACAATAATAAAAAAAAAATCTCCATCTCCTCTGGCCTTCTGGTTTCTTCGGCCCCAGGTGGGGAGATGGTGGATGCCTTTGCCCTGTAAGCAGCTCTCTGTTCAGGGTAGCCGGACAAGAAAGGCCATCCGTGGCCCTCCCCAACCCTCCCTCATCTGCAGAAGATTGAACCACTGTACCCCATTTGAGGTGGATTGCCTCAAACCCCACCCTCAAATCCATCACGTTTGAGGTGGATTGCCGAGGGTCTTTACCTCTGGAGCAGACCCTGCTCTTAGGTGGGGAAGGTTTGTGTCTCGTTAGGCTCCTGCAGGAACTTTGGGTCCTTTTCCTGCTCCTGACCTCAGTTTCCCCATCTGTAAAATGAGGAGGAGATTGGGTGGGAGGACATATAACTTGTAGACCCAATGTTATATCGAAACTAGGGGTCCTGGGGTTGAGAGTTTTAAACCCTGACTGGGAACCATCATCCTTTGCAGCATGTGTTAAATGCAGGTTCCCAGGCTCAGGCTCACTAATCAGAGAATCTCTAGGGTAGGGCCTCTGAGTGTACATTTTTGGGGCAATTTAGAAAATGGAGAGTAAATTTGCAGAACTCCATTTTGAAGTACACAGTTCAGTGGTTTTTAGTATATTTGCAACATTCTGCAGCTGTCACCACTCCCTCATTCAAATGCCCCGAGAGATTCCAATTGCCGCCAGTCCCTCTGGGCAGCTCTACAAGTGCATGTCCTGAGGCATTGAATTGGACCCTTACATACCGAGGCTGCAAGGCTACTCTCCTGGTTGGGGTTTCCTGCTGACAGAATCTGGTTTTCAGGCCCTTTATGATTTAAGATGAGAAGTTTCTGAGAGGAGGAAGCCAGACTGGGGGAGAGATTGCCCTGTTTTTCTACAACTTTCCAGGACAGCGGAGGTCTTGCTGCCTTTCCCTGTCCCCAGTGCCCCACACACTGTGAGCAGGGGGGCAGTCACTTACTCAGAGCTAGTGACCCTTTCAGCTTCAGCATATGGAATTCTTGTGGCACTTTTAGCATCTCACAGCCACGACACAGGTACAGTGGTGGCCCCGTACCCTGGAGAAGCCCCTCTCCCCTTTCTCAGCCCCCCTCACAGGAGTCAGCATCCCCTCACTGCCCTGAGCGTGTGCCCTTCCTCTGGCCACTAGGGGCTGAGGCCCTGGTCCTCATAATCCCACAGATGTCTGGTTTCCCTCAGAGCGACTTGGGGTACCTGGAAGCTTCACCCCTAACAGGCCTTTGTGAGGGTCACAGTCTTAGGGTGGGGGGACAAATTACTTTTGTTCCACCTTGTCAATGAAAGGGATGGACTTTTTCCCAGTGCGCCTGCCCTGGCTGAGGGTATGTCTGGTGGTCTTGGCCAGGACACTCACCCTTGTGTCTTCCCGGCAGTGAGACCCTGTGCAAGATCCTCTGCAGCCTCCGTGTTTGTGGTCTTGAGGCCCCATGGGGTCTAGCCAGCCCCTCTGGACAATAATTGGTCGCTCTGAAAATGGGATTCAGCCACAGGTGACCCCTTTTGTGGGGAAGGAGTAGCTGATTGGCTACGCACTCCCTCATAATGAAGCTCGTGCTCTCAGGGTCACCGCCAGCATTTCTGACCCTGTCCACAGTTAGCACTCATTCCCAGGCCCCCAGCTGTCCTTAAGGAAGCCAGGGGGGTTGGTGGACATTGCCTTTGCTTGGACTGCCCTCTGCGTTCCCTGGCCTGAGGCCTGGCTTTGTTTCTGGGCTTGGGTGCTCTTACTGGGTTCTTCTCTGAATCTTCAACCCTGACATCTTTTCCCTGGAGTCCCCCACCTGGAGTCCACATTCCAGAACAGCTGCCCTTCCACGGTTAGCATGTGGTGGTGGTCCATGCCCTGACCCTGTGACTGTTCCCTCTGTGAGCCTCAGTTTCCCCCTCTGTCAAATAACAGGTCCTTTATAGCCCTGCCCCACCATGTGTCACCCTGTCCTTGATGTGACAGCTGCCCAGGGGAAGGCGTAGTGAATGGATGGATGCTCCCACCAGCCAGAGACCCCTCCAGTTCCTTTTTCCTCATGGGATCCTGAGAGCTCCCTGCAGTTTGCAGTGAGAGTGGCAGCTGAGTTTTCTTTCTAAGAAAGAGAGTGGCTCTGGGCTGGGTAGTTATCTCCCAGGGCACCCCCAATAAGCCAATCTCACAAGGCTGACTTGGACTGCATTCTTTTGGAGTAGCTGGGCTTGAATGGTGAGCAGGGGCCTCTGGGCTGGCATGGAGTTGGTTTCTGCATCTGTAAAATGGGTACATACCTGAAAAAGCTTTTGTGAGTGTAAAATGAGATCACATATGCCCATACATGTGCAGGTATAATCCTCCTAGCTATCAACGTCACTGATGCCCTCATTATATAGAAAAGAGGCTCTCAAGGATATTAAATGGCTTGTTCAGCCAGTTAGTGAAGGAGCTGAGCCCAAGCCCTACCTCAACTGCATTTCCTCTTTCTTTTTCTTTCTTTCTTTTTTTTTTTTTTTTAAGCAATACATGATTCATGCAGATCATCTAGAAAACAAGAAAAGCACAAAGGAAAAACAGATTACCCTTAATGCTACTGCCCTAAAAGAAAATAATTATATTATTATTCTTAAAATTATTTGGATGTTATTTTTTGTATCATCCTCTTTCTTAGCAAAATATGGGAAGTAGAAATGGTCTCTATGTAGCCAAATGAAAAAGTTCATATAGCTGTTTTATAGCTCTTTTCTCTTAGCAATTCTGAAAACATTGTCCTCAATTCAACACCTGGTCTGTGATTTTTGATGGCTGCTTAGTATTCCATGCCATATTTACGTCACCAATCCCCCAAGGCTGGATATTTAGGTTGTTGCAGTGACTTTTTTAAAAAAGAAACTATCATAAAACATTGCCGCTTGGCGAGCATCTTATGTCATTGTGCACATCATTGGTGATTTCCTTAGGATATATTCCTAGAAGTGGGATTGCCAGGTCAAAGGCCACACACATTTAAGGTCAGAGTGCCCTCCGGAAAGGCTGTATCTGTTTTCTCTCTCAGCAACCCTGGAGGAGAGGGCCCGGATCCTGTAACTCACAACCCTTTGCTATTTCCAAACCACGAGCCCAGAAAGAGTCGAAAAAAACAAAAACCACGACTCTGGGAGCGACTTCCTGCCAGAGGAAGGGAGGCATTTGGTAAATAGTCCACTCCCAGTTTTTGAGTGAATGCTGTGTGGCCTGCCTCGGGCCAGGCCATTTGGGAACGTACTAAAGAGTAAAGACCAGGTCTGTGTCCTCAGGCGGCTTCCATGTGCCTCAAGGGGGAAGACATCATGTGTCGGGACACCTGGCAGACACCTGAAAGGCCACCGGATCCCAAGTCCAGGCTGAGGGTGGGGCCATGGCCACCACATCCACTCCATCCACCTCCATCCCTGGCACCTGCTCAGGGCCATGTGGACTAGACGTGCAGTGAATGTTGAACAACAGAAAGCAGTGTGTTACCCACAGAAGCTGATGGTGAACTCCTTAAAGTAAGCTTTGAGTCTTGTTCATGGCTGGCTACACCCCCTAAGCCTAGAACCTTGTTGTCGTAAATACTGGTCAAGTGAACAAAGGCTCTGTGGGACCAGTGAATCCAAGAAGGTTGGTGGAATGGTCTAGATCCCCGCAGGAAAGTGGGATAAGCCAGTGTGCTGCCCACAGCCCTCATCACCAGTCACTCTAGTGGGTGCTAGGAAGCACTGGGTGGGGAGTCTGGGCTGATTTCCTGTCCCCAGCTCCTGTGAGACCCGGGCAATTGCCTGACTGAGCCTCAGTGTTCTTAAGGGACCAGACTTTGTTCTTGGGGGCTCCTTTCTGGTTCTTGCCAAGAATCTGGGTGCCTGTGGTCAAGATGGGGGCTGGGGGGAGGGTCAGTTGCCAAGAATTTGGCCCTACAGGTCCAGCAAGCCTGCCCCCCACCAGGTGACCTCTGGCCAAAGGGTGGCTGCTTTCCAGCCCAGGACCCTGCCCTCCCCAAAACCTCTTAGCAGGACCCTCTAAGGTGGCTGGTGGCACCCCCAGGGGGTATGGAAATAAGGTGATCCAACTCTTCCCTGGCTGCCCCTCTGTTTTGAATAAGGTTGTGGATTGTTTATTTGAGAGAAGAGAGGCTCCAGCCACACATCCTGCTTTTAAAATCCGGAGCTCCAGCCGAGCCCTCTAGGCCTTGAGCCCCCTACCCGCACCCCTACCCTAGGTCCCTCTTTCACAGCACCCCCACCCCAGCTGGCATGCCTTCTGCCTGGCAGCTCCAGAGGCCTCTCCCCCGAGAGAGGACTCTCCTCACCCCACCCGGCTTCCTGGGCCCCACTTTTAAACAGCTCTCAGTGGTCTCCTCCCGCCTGTTCTCTTCTACTCCTTTCCCTAAACGCCCCTTCCCCACAGGCCAAGGGGAAAAGGGCTTCCTACTCCAGGAGGACACTTGTACTTTGGCAGAAACACCCATCTTAGACTTTCCTGGTATTTTGGTGATCTGACTACTCAATCTATTTTGTTGATGAGGACACCAAGTGTTAGAAAAGTGATGCTGCTTGTGTCGGGTACGTGGCCCACCAGTGGCCTGGCAGAAGACTCAGAGTCAGGCTGCAGCCCAAGCTCTGCCTCCGGCTTGCTGTGTGACCTTGGACAAGTCCCTTTCCCTCTCCGGGCCTCAGCTTGCTCACCCACAGAGTGAATGGGTGGGTGGTAGATGCTCTTTGAGTTCTTTCATCTCTATTTCTTTGTCTAGATAAGAACCACATGGTGTCAAGTGTGGAGGCCCCTTGCAGTTCCTCTGTTTTTCCCCAAAGTCCTGTGGTACCCCCACCCCTCCCTCGTCCCCATGTCCCACAGCCAGTTCAGAGCCAGAGACAAAGGCCTGTTGCAGGCAGGTGTGACCAGTGGGGATGTGTCCTAGTGCCTGGCTGGTGGGCCCGGATAAGAGGCCCAGGCTCCCCAAGCATCACAGGGTGCTGGGGGTGGGGGAGATGGAGCAGGCTGGCAGTGGGTTCACCATCCTCTGCCCACCCCTTCTGGAACCTCCCCAAGCCCTCCCATACAGGTGAGGGAAAGTTTCATGATAAATGCTAGACTTGCTGAAAGGGACACGGCAGCTGTGCAACTTTGGTGACTCCTGTCCTGTTAATCCTTTGTGAAGTGGGGGTTTTCTGCCCCAGCAAAGCTGGAACCCTCACAAGGCCGCATGACCCACAGGCTATCCTCCTCCCTCCTGTGGGGCGCGTGGGCTGGTTCGTGTGGGCTGGGGCGCCTGGGGTGGTTTGTGTGGGCTGGGGCATATGGGCTGGTTCACGTGGGCTGGGGCGCGTGGGCTGGGGCGCGTGGGCTGGGACGTGTGGGCTGGTTCGCGTGGGCTGGGACGTGTGGTTTAAAGGTCTGGAAGTTAAAGGTCTCCGTCCCTGGCAAGCCAGCTCTTTGTTCCACATCCTCAAGGACCCTGACTTCAGCCTATTGTTCCTCCTGCTGACACAGAGGCTCCAAGTTCCTCTCTGGATTTACACTAGGGTGGGGTGGGGGGTCCTGGTGTTGGCCGTGGGGGCTGGGGATCTGTGCATACCTGCTTATTAAAAGTCAGTCACTCATTCAGAGAAAAATGCTATTTTGAGACACCATCTTGCATGTGGGAGGCTGAGACAGTGACTGCCGAAGTTTTTGTACCCTGAGTTTTGTCAAGCTGAGGCCTGGACACTTCTGGCTGTGGCTGATTTTGTGTCCTTGGTGGACACGATAATCAAACTGCTCAGGTGACCAGGCAGGGCGAGGTTTGATTTGACAGCAGCTGGCGGAGGTAGTGCAGAGGGCTTGCTTCTGAACTTGAACTTACAGTACCCATAAGTGAATCTAGCAAGTTCCCCGGCTCCATGTGATTCCCAGACCCTTCAAATCAGAGTTGATGGTGGGGGAAGAATTGAATCCCCCAGAGCTGGGGGCATGATCCAGCGCTCCAAAGGGTTAATCTTGTTTTGAAGTATTAATAAGGGAAGAGTATGTTTGAGTGACTTTCTGGGATATTGTGCTTTTGGACATTTAGTATGTCAGTTCTTGCTATAATAGCACTAATACATAAAGTTCCTCCTGGCTTGATTTTCATTTTACAAAAATAATCCAACTAATCTAATTGATCCAATTGATCTTCCCTGAGAGGATCCAGCCAGGAGGACAGAAATTCTTATCTCCACATGTCAAGTGGGGAAAATAGGGCTTGGCCAGAGGTTGCGTGGTTTGCCGTGTTTGCGTGACCAGGCCAGTGGGACATGGATGGGTCATGGGCCTCTGACTGCCAAGGCCTGGCCTTCCCACCACACCTGCCCTTCCCCAAGAGTGCCTTACCTGCTGGTGCTAAGGAGCCTGGCCTTGATTTGGACTCCCTCCGTCAGCAGGAGGCTCTGGCCAGACTCCCTGCTTCCCCGTGGGGGCACTAAGCCTGCTCCTCCCAGCTGGTCTTTGTGGGCCCTGGCCCCCTTCTTTTCTGGGTGTTCCCTCTGGGGGTTCAGGGGCTTCGTGGTCAGGAGGCTGGGAGATTCTGAGTGCAGAGCCTGCCTGGCATTGGCACTGCCTACTGGCATCTGCCTACTGGCATTGCTGCTTCTCACCTGAAGCTGATTCATAGGTAGTTTTTAGGACTAGGTCAGCCTTCCTCGGACACTGACTCCATGGTTTCCCCTTAGTCACACCTACCTAGGATAATTGGAAAATGAGGAGCTTAAACTTCATAGAGGTTGGACGAAACACCTGCCTTAGAATGCAGGGCCAATGCAAATCACTTGGGGATTACTGGACATCAGGAGTTGTCTGGGGGTGGTCACTTCTGCTCTGGCCACCATTTCCTCAGGACTGACTGCAGCCATCTGTCCCGTGTAGGAACCCTTAATCCTTACCATTCTCACAGGGATGGCCTTAAGTCTTCCCTGAGAGCCCTTTGCACCCCACTTCTCCTTCTCCGGCATGAGGCAGTGGCTGGGGGTGCACACAGCCACCCCACACCCTAACTTGCCCATTGTAGCCAGACCCCTCCTTCCGATCATGAGCCTCCCTGGGCTCCATAAATCATCCTAAGAGCACATTCCTTGGGGGATTTGTAAAATAATCAAAATATTTGGGGAAAAGACCTTAAGATTACTTATGGCTATTAGTGGGATCCATATATTTTGGCACCAAGCATGGCTTAATTGAAAAAATATGTGTGCTTGGTGATTTCTTTCTCCCCCCTCCCTTTTTTTTTTTTTTTTTTAATAAGGAGTAGGCCCAGAGAGAAGAGTGGTTAGGCAAAAAAATAGGGAGGAATTAAATATCAAAAGAGTTTGTGTGGAGGAGCTGTTTACAGAATTGTGGAAAATATAATGCTAAATGGAAAGTAAGCCTTGCCTATATAGTCCGGGATTATTAATAGAGCCTAGTTGCCACGCACATAATGAACCTTTTAAGAGACCTGGGACAACTTTCCCCTTTGCAAAACAAGTTTCCTTCGAATAGCACCATTCACGCAGCTAAGGGCATTGGGTTACAACAATAAATAAAAATGAACAGTGCCCTGAGAAATTCAAGGAATGCACAAACGTTTCAGTGATTTAGTATGAGAAAACACTATTTAAACATTTAATTGAATTGCATACTTTCATCTTTAAAACGTTAGCGTTTGAACTGCCACCTGAATCTCCCTCTCTTCACTTCATTAGATTGCAAGGCCCTTTCAGGGGAGGGAGTTCCTACTCTCCTGCCCTTCCCCAGGCTTTTCCCCTTCCCTGCTGTTCCCTAACTTGCTTTTGCCCAAGACTGTCAGGAAAAGGAGACTCGACGGGAGTTTCCTTTTAAAGCTATAGGGAGAGACTTGGATGAGATGTGCTTTTCAAAATATTTTATTTGCCAGGACTTGATACGAGCTATGGATTCCTGGGTCAGTCACCACCCCTGGGGACTCAGTTTCTCCTCTGTTAAATCAGGAATTCAGATTAAGAACTTTGTCATAATACACATGCCCGATGCCCACTCTAATTCAGTTGGTTCCCCAGGTGCTTCTGTTGTGCCTTCTTGGTTCAAAATTACCAGAGTGGGCTCGGTGTGGTGGCTCATGCCGGTAATCTCAGCACTTTGGGGAGGCTGAGATGGGTAGATTGCTTGAGCATAGGAGTTCAAAACCAGCCTGGGCAACATGGCAAAACCCTGTCTCTACAAAAAATACAAAACTTGGCCAGGTGCAGTGGCTCAGGCCTGTAATCCTAGCACTTTTGGAGGCCAAGGCAGGCAGATCACGAGGTCAGGAGTTTGAGACCAGCCTGGCCAACATGGTGAAACCCCGTCTCTACTGAAAATACAAAAATTAGCCGGGCATGGTGGTGGGTGCCTGTAATCCTAGCTACTTGGGAGGGTGAGGCAGGATAATCGATTGAACCTTGGTGGCAGAGGTTGCAGTGAGCCGAGATCACGCCATTGCACCCCAGCCTAGACAACAAGAGCAAAACTCCATCTGAAAACAAACAAACAAACAAAAATTAGCCAGGCATGGTGGCATGCACCTACCCAGGAGGCTGAGATGGGAGCAAAGTTGAGCCCAGAAGGTTGGAGGCTGCAGTGAGACATGATAACTCCACTGTACTCCAGCCTGGGTGGCAGAGATCCTATCTCAATAAAACAAAAAAAATTAATGGAGTGGAAGCTCCAGAGGGCCCCTGCAGGTCTAGGAAACGAGGGGGCAGAGACACAGCGATCATTGGGCACTTCCTGTGTCCAGTGAGCTCAATGCATGATGGAAGGTGCCTGGTTGAATCCTCCTGGGTCCAGGGACTCTGTGATTCTAATCGCAGCTGATACCTACCCAAGGAGGACTGATCCCAGGTGGCACCCCCTTCTGTGTGCCAGAATCGAGTCTTTGTACATGGACAGTTGTTCAAAGTTGCTGGGACAGTGGAGCCTGCTGCAGATTGGATTTGGCTCTGAAGAGAGAAAGGGAAAATCATGTGTCCTCGGCACATTTTCCAGCCCTGGCGAGGTGTTGTCCTTCGAGGTTAATGTGTACACATGGGAAGCACACGTAGCCCTCACGCACGTGTTCTTTCCTCAGAGATTAACCAGTGGCCCTGTACTGATTGCCAGCTTATCCTCTGGGCTGCTGTGAGGGACACAGTGGGGCTTCTTTGCAACCCTACCCTGGAATGGCTTGAAATCTGTTTTTACAGATAAACAGCAGAGCAACGTGACCTTGGGCCAGTCACCGCTGAGTAAGACAGAGGCATCAAATCGAGACAACTAAGAAAACCCCCTTGGTACCAAACCCCTCTTTCTTTGTGGGTATCTTCATAAACTGTTGCATATCTTAGCTCCGAGTTAGACTGGGGGTGCCTTGAGGACAAGGACAAGTGTCCTTCTGTATGCTCAGAAGATTGGGACATTCCATGTGGCCAGTGAATGCTCATTGAATGACTCATCCGAATTTCATTTTGCTCCATTTAAGGGAACATCCCTGTACCTAGTGTGGAGTACAAATCAGATAGGACCCAAACCTTGTTCTCACAGTGCTTCCCATCTTTTGAAGGACTTGGATTTGGCTATGGTCTGATTTATTTGATGCCAAGGGGCAGTTTTCCCAGGAGCAGATCTCGCCCCAGAAATTCAAGTGCACAGTGTATCGTGGCAGGGGGGTTGACCCAGGAAACAGCAGTTAGGAGAGTGCTGGGAAGGGAAGAGAAGGGGCCAGTGCAGGTGGCATTATCAAGCCAGCTACTTCTGTGGGCAATCGGAGCTGAATCCTGCTGGGAAGTTAGAGAAGCAATACAGAACTCACCCCAGCTATCCTCCTCAACGGGTGAGGGAGCTGGGGTATTAATCCCCCACTCCTAGTGCATGTGTTCCTGGTACTTCCCAGTACTCAGGCAGAACAAGCCCCTAGCAGGCAGGGCGAGTCCTAGGACAAAAGCAGGTGTTGGCATTTGCATGGAATTGGTAGGGGCTGAGGGTATGTGAGCAGAGCACCGGCAGAGGTGTTTGCTGGGCCTCCACGTGTCAGGCCATGAGTAACCCAGAGACACCCCCACCCCCCGCACTGGTCTCCTAGAGCAATAGTTTGTTCTAAGGAAAGGAGAACCCAGCAAGTCCCTGCCTTTTGGAGAACAAATACCGAGAAGGCCCTGTGCCTGAGGTTCTCTGAGTAAAAGCACTTTGCAAAATGTTGAGCCTTGTTCTGCAGGAAGTCAGAGGGTGGTGGTGGTGATCATCTTTGCTCTGCACAGAGGGCTCAGACCTGCAGGCTTTACCTCCTACTCTAGAATCCAAAGGTGGGGCCAGTCCCAGCTCGGCCTTTTGGTAGCCCGTGGCCCTGGTGAAGCTGCTGAACCTACTTGCCCACCAACTGTGAGCCTTGACTGGTAGTCCATGAACAGTGCCTGGTACTTCCCCGCATAGTGGATGTTTAGGACTATTCATTCCCACTCCCATCCCTTCCAGGCTGATCGTGCATGCCCTCCCATGGCCCTCCCATCAGGCTGTGAGGTGGCAAGCTGGGTGGGTCTATCGCTGCCTCTTCCACAATGGGAAACTGAGGCCCATAGGAACTAAGACCCAAAGCCCTGGCCTCCTGAGCCCCTAGTCTACACTGCTTTCCTGATGTGGCAGGCCTATGTCAAGGTCAAAGCAAAGTGTGTGAAGCCAGTGGTGGGAAGGAGGTGACTGGCCATGCTCTGGCTGTGGCCCTCACCCCGTCTTCAGTGGGTCATTGTGCCAGATGTTTGACTCACCAGAGCTTGGACGCCTGAGTTGTCCATTCTACCCCTGACATCTGCATGGTGCCAGGCACAGAGCAGGATGTCAGAGCTGGAGGGACTTTGGCGATGGGCCAGACCAAACCTTTGTTTTGTTGAGAAGAGGAAACAGTCTCAGAGACACCAGTGACTTCTCCGAGTCACACGGTGACTTAGTGACAGCCAGAATTGGAGTTGGGCCCTGGAGGGCCAGCGTGCCTTTCCTCCTACTTCTTCCGTAGGAAGCTGCTATGTAAGGTATGTTTTATTGTAGTTGCTTATAAACATAATAAAAACCCTGTCATTTAATGGCAGCTCTTTTTTTTTTTTTTCCCAGGCAGTTAATAATCCAGCTTTTCACTTGCTCCTCAGGGAAACCATTGAGGGAGGTGGAATGAGAATTGCCCACTTTCAAGCTGGAGTCATTGAGGCCTAGGAAGCTTTTCTGGGTCTCAGGACTCCCAGGACTCTGGGACTCTCGTAGGTCAGGATGGCTGGGGCCAGTGCTGGCAGCTTTGCCTCCATGGGGGGCCCTCCCTACTTTCTGACAGACCACAGATCTTGCTGGAGGAGAGCCTCAGGGGAGAGCCCCAGGCTCATGTTCAGAAGATTCAGGTTCAAGGCCAGGTCTGGCATTGACTGTCTGTGTGACTTTGGAGGGTGTTTTGAGTTCTTCCACTAGGATAGATGGTCTTGTGTCACTCCACCAGCTCTTGCCCCTGCTTTCAGAATGCTCACAGTTGAATGGAAGCAGACTCATAATTTAATAATACATACATAGGGCTGGGTGCAGTGGCTTACACCTTTAATCCCAGCACTTTGGGAGGCTGAGGCAGGAGGATTACTGAGGCTGGGAGTTCGAGACCAGACTGGACAACATAGTGAGACCCCGTCTCTAAAATAAATAAATAAAAATTAGCTGGGCGTGGTGGCACATGCTTATAGTCTCAGCTACTTAGGAGGCTGAGGTGGGAGGATTGCTTGAGCCCAGGATTGCTTGAGTTCGAGGCTGCAGTGAGCTATGACTGCATCACTTCGCTCCAGCCTGGGCAGCAGAGTGAGTCCCCATCTCTTTAAAAAAATAAAAAATAAAAAAACCCAGAAAACTTTTATAGAAATCTGAATATTTTGCTGTGGGAACCCAGAAGAATTGCCTAGGCAAGTGTGGGAAGGCTTCACAGAGGAGGTGATGTTTGGCACGGGACAGCAAGGGGCATCCAGGGAGAAGGTGCAGGGGGAGAGGGGTAATGTTTGCCAAAGGCGTACATGTGCTGCATGCTTTCAGTGTGCTGTCTTACTGAATTCTCATGACATACAACCCTTGGAAGGTTGTTTCGTTATTGCCATTTTGCAGGTGAAGTTGAAGGGCCCCAGAGAGGGAAGAATGCTTGTTTGGGGTCTTGCAGCCCAGGTTTTAAAGCCCCTTGTCCTCCCTCCTCTTCCTCCGCAGCCTCCCATGCATTTCCCACAAAGGTCCCTGAGGCCTGATCAGACCCTCCCAGCACTTTTAGGATCCGGGATGTGGGAAAGGTGATGGGTCCTGTAAGAGGGTGTGCCCAGGGAGGGGCAGGGACATCCAGTGCCCATCTCAGTGCCAGCAGCCTGTCATACCCCAGCCTGCCCTTCTGTCACTCCAGTCGCAGGGATCTGGGCAGATGTGAGTCCTTGTGCATTGGGCCATCTCCAAGGAGCCCCAGTGGCACCTCCTTGTTCCTGTAGCACTCAGCACTGCTGCTCTAGGCACCATCTCTTCTATTCCCTCCTCCTGCCTCGGCTCCCTTGGGTGGCCTTTTGTAAGGATCTTATTTGTGGGCCTGAGTCCATTCCACAGATGGAGAAACCAAGGCTCTGAGAAGGGAAGTGACTTACTCAAAGTCATACCATACTAGGAACTGGGCAGAACTAGGAGTGAGCCTTGTGGCTCCTCTAGCCCTCTGCCATGGTAGGAGGGCCAACAGGATCTAATACTTGCTCCCCACCTTGCACAACTCAGGCCTCCCTTCCTCAAAGATCCTCATTGAACTTGAAGAGGAAATTTACATTTTTTTCTTCCTCTTCTTGCAGGACTTCATCACTCTTTCGGAGATTTAGGTCTGAGGGAAACAGCCCAGACAGGTAGCCAGGACTCCTCGATCCTGGCTCAGGGGTGCCCAGGCTGGATGACTCGGGTTTCATTTCCTTGCCAACTTCCTGGCACTGCCTGCCCTCGGAGGCCCCAAAGGGCAGTGTGCAGGGTGCCTGGAAGCTCAAGTTCAGATGTCACCTCTATATAAGTGACATGTAGGTGAGTGGTCATGGGCTCATCTGCCCTGCTTTGTAAAAGTAAAAATCTCATCTCAGGATTGAGTTAAGAATATACATAGTAATGCTCCATAAATGGGTGCTATGGCTACCTGGTCTTCAAAAACAAGGGCATATTTCTCATTCCTCCAGTCTCTCCGCCTGACAGCAGAGTATTCTCTGGACTCCTTCAACCTCTGCCACTCTCAATAAGTGGGCCAACCTCTTGCTTGTGCTCTCAAATTAAAGGCAGGGGTCAAGCTGAAACTTACCCTTGCAGAAAGGTCAGACCTTTGCCTGGCTCTGGGTGTCACTGCCTGGGTAATGGGCAGGCTCTTCCTGTGCTGCAGAAAGACTGGACTGAGCTTTGCAGTATTCAGGGGTTCATACTTGCATCTTTTAGACAGCCTCCCCTGACCACCTTCCACTTGCACGTGGACATACACTGTTCACCCAGGTCTCTTGTGTGAAGTACAGCCAGTGGTACCGGGCAGGAGCTCAGTGAATGCATGTGCCCATTTTATTTTCTGTCCCTCAGCATTGATACTACGAGGTGGATAGGATTCATTTATTCTCATTTTCATACCATTTAGTGATTTCTCTGAGTGCCTTCTGTGCTGGGCTTTGTAGGGTTATGCAGAATGAGTGCCTAATAGCTGTTCAGCACAGAGTTGGGCCTTTTATGTAGAGTGTCTCTCAGAATCCTTATAACCATCCTGAGGATGGGATATGATTAATTGTAATTCCCATTTTACAGATGGATTCACTAAGGCTCAGAGGAAAGGTACCCCAACAGGGTGGGAGCTAAAAGTCCATTTAAGACAACAATGAAAAGGACAGAATGAGGCTTTGTGGCTCCTAGCAGAGGTAGCAGAGGGGTGCTAGGTGAGGGGAGGCTGTGTGGGCTGGGGGTGCTATGTGTCTCACCTCACCAAGCAGATAAGATTCCAGTAGGGGCTGAGGGATAGGCTGCTTTATTCTTATCTGTAATCCCCTCTTCTACTGCTTATTTGCTGTGTGACCTTAGGCAAACACCTTACCTTCTCTGGGCCTGTAAATTACTGCACACTCTCAAGGTCCATTTTTGTTTTTTTTCTGGAAACTGGCAGCAGATCAGTTGTGTGCAGAAAAGAAGCTGTTTATTGGTTCCAGTGCTGTCTTTACCCTTCAAAGCCTTCATAAGGGTTTGGAGGGGATGGGGAGGAGTCATGGCCCACTACAAAGGGCCACTGCCATGTTGAAGAATCAACACCAGTTTGAGGATCCAGCAGAAATTTCTGTTTGTTCACGGGATGGTGCCAGGCAGGTTCTCATGGACTCACAGGCCCAGCCAGCGTGACAGGTTGGCTTTACATTGATCTTTTTTAGATATGAGGGTTAACAGTAAGATTCTTTATGGGAAGAGAGAAGTGAGTGTGTGTTCCATTGCCAAATAAGAAAACAGATTTTTTAACAGCCAAGTAGATGATCCCTTCTGCTCAAGTTTCTTTTATGAGAAGCACATTCCAGGTATTGAACCATCCTTGAATGACACCACAGGGACTGATGCAGGGAACCCTGGGTTTTAGCTATGAAGGGAGAGGTTGCGGTGCTCAGTAGAGGATGTAGGGCAGGATCTTGAGTGTTGAAGGCTGTGTCTGCAATTGCTTACAGGTTCGTGAAATCACCACTGCAGCCATCTGCTTACCTGGGCTTCAGGTGGAAGAGCCCCAGCTTGTCTCCGGACTTTCAGGTGCTCTGGGTTTTGCAAAGGGCTTTCCTATCCTCCTCTCCACTGCTCTGCTGGTACTCCAGGGTCTGGGCAGTGGCTGCTGTTGTCACCCCATTCCAGGGCTGAGGACCTGAGGCTCAGGGAGGGAGGAGCCTGCCCGAGGTGAGCAGCAGGGTCATCCCAGCAAGTGAAGGGGCAATCTCCTCCTCTCTGGGCTAAGCTGGGTTTGGCCCCCACCACTGTATGGGGCTTCATGCCAGGGGAACCCACAGTGGGGTTAAACAGAAAGGCCTCCTGGAGGAAGGAAAAGATTCCCGGAGTTCTATGCTTCAAGCCATTTTGGTTAAAAAAAAAAAAAAAAAACCTAATTAGAGGTGACAATGGTGACTTTGTCTGTGTGTTCACTTTTTCCTCCTTCTTCCCCACACCTCCCCCTTCTCCCTGTCCCTCATTTGTTGTATCCATGGGAAAACTAGGTAACATTATAATTACTGAAAATATTGTGGGTACGTGGAAGCTAGGAGTAGGGGGTGCCTGGGAGTGCAGGAGGCCCTTTAAAAAAAAATTTTTTTTTTTAGGTTTTATTTTATTTTTTTTCCTTTCATTTGGAAACGGAGCCCTTTGCAGTCATGCTGTCACAGTTAAAATAAGGTTTAAATTACAGGCCAGCCCGTGGCTTTTCCCCTTTCTTTCAGAATTTTTGCCAACTTGCAATTTACTTAATGAAATCCTGCTATTCCGTTTAACAGGGATATTTTTTGCAGATGTTGATTTAACTTAGCTTTGCAAAATATGTGAACTGTACCGTTTCTTTTCCTATTTTTAACGGTTTCAGGATTCTAGTTCAGCAGCTCCACTGGTGCTGCCATGCCAACAGTGGTGTTTACTCCCATCCCTTGAAAATATTTGTTTTCCATCGTTCTGTCTGCCCTCCCCTCCATCCCACATACCCACAAAGGGGAGGGTCCCATACACATGGCAGAATCTGCCAGTGGAGATTGGACTGGTGGGGCCAGAAGGGACACCAGAGTTTCCGATAGTCCATCCTCTTGGGTTTGAGGAAACCAAAGTCCAGGACTTAACTTGCCTAAAATCACAAAGTGGATTCAGGCAGAGTGGTTGCAGCATGAGCTGTGTCCCCTGGACAGAGGTTAGGGTTGGGGGTGGGAGGAAGATGCTACCCTTATGTCTGTTTTGGCTGTTTCTCCTCCCTGGGAAGATTCCTTCCTCCTCCCCTACAGGGAGTTTTGGGCCCGATGCTCATACATTGGGAGGGAAGTTCTGCCTCATGTCTACCTGAGACGGTTGTGGTGTAGTGGAAAAAACCCCGACTGGGAGTCGTTAGACTTGGGGTTAGTGATGGGGAACTTCTGCTGCTGACTAGCTCTGGTGTCCTGAGGACATGGCTTAATCTCCCTGAGCCTCAGTTTCCCCATCTGTAGCATACATGATAGTCCTCGTCTCCTGGCCATGCCATAAGGATCTAATAGACAGGGGTGGTGCGAGACACACAACACACAGCAGACGTCCAGGGAACACTTCTTAAACATCCTCACCAACTGCCAACTCCGATACGCAGGGTATGGAAGGAGGCGTGGTGTGCGGTCCCGGCCTGCCTCTGAAGGAGTGAACCTGGTGTCTAGGGGTGTCAGACATAGCAAGAAATGCTGCTTTCCTTTCGGCTCAGGGACCCCCTGTAGCCACCCTTTCCTTAAGGAGGAGTCCCCCAGAATGACAGAGGTTCATGTGGACTCAGGAGACAGTAGACACAGTATTTAGCCCAGGGGAGTGAGCAGAGGCCCAGAGATGGTGTGGGGCTGGCTGGAGGCAGAGCTGAACCCAGGCTCACTCCTGAGGGGTGTCCAGCAGGACCCTCAGGCTGGGTCTCCCAGGCTGGGGTCTGTCCTGCCTTGATGCCAGCCCCTTCTGGCTCTTGTCCCACAGTCTCTTGGAGGTCCTGCTTGGCTCTGACACTCTGGGGAGGGCTGAAGAGAATTCTGAAGGTGGGGCCCCCTGGCAGAGGCACGAGGGCAGCAGTTCAGTGCCTGGAGGGGGTCTGGCCAGGGCTGCCCTGAGTGCCGCATTCTGGTCACACAGCCTGGATGCCAGAATGTCCACTGAGCCGCAAAGGAAGTGCTGGCAGGACAAGAGTTGCGTGGAATGCGTTGGGCATCCTGGGCACTGGGGTAGGCTCTGCAGACGTGGTGGTGGTGGCCTGACTAGGGGCAGCAGGGACAGCTGTCAGGCATGCGTGTCTACCCCTGACAGCACTTTCCCATGGCCACCAGCAGAGCCCAGTGGGGCCAGCTTCTTGTTAGTCTGATGGAGTGGGTGTGGGATACTCCTTGAAGCGAATTCCACATTTACTCCATGGATAGAAAGTTGTTGTCATTGTGTGTCTGCGGGTGGACGCAGTGGCAGGAAAGTGTGACTGGAACTGTTGCTGACTTGAGAATTAATCACAGAGATCCCTGTACATTCACAACTCTTGGTTCTTGAAAACTCTTTTTTATTATTAATATGAAGTAATACATGATTATGCAAGAAATATAGTGACATTCTCTCTCTATAGAATTTAAACATACTGCTAAACAGAAGCTTCTCTTTCTTCCCCATCCCACTCTTCTCCTGAGAGGGAGTTTCAAAGCTTGGCAGGATGGAAACAACAACAAAACATGATAAATTTCAAAAAACAGAACAGCATGGCAGGTCCAAATACTCATAACAATAAATATGAATGTGTTAAAATAATCTATTAAAAGATAAATGCTCTCAGGGCCGGGTATGGTGGCTTACGCCTGTAATCCCAGCACTTTGGGAGGCTGAGGTGGATGGATCACCTGAGGTCAGGAGTTCGAGACCAGCCTGACCAACATGGTGAAACCCCACCTCTACTAAAAATACAAAAATTAGCTGGGCATGGTTGCAGGCGCATATAGTCCCAGGTACTCGGGAGGCTGAGGCAGGAAAATCACTTGAACCCGGGAGGCAGAGGTTGCAGTGAGCCGAGATCGTGCCATTACACTCCAGCCTGGGCAACAGAGTGAGACTTTGTCTCCAGGAAAAAAAAAAAAAAAAGATAAACGCTCTCAGATTTTGTCTTTATACATCCAGCTACATGCTAATCTAGAAGAGATATAACTTAACAAAATTATGGAGAAAGGTTGAAACTAAAGGGAATGGGGAAAACATATAGTAGTCAATGCTAAAGAAAAAGAAAGCTAGAGGAGCAATATTAATATGAAGTAATAAAATTCCAGGCAAAAAAGCAGGAACCAAGAGGTTCAGAGCAAACTTTTTCTGTAAAAAGGATAGTAGACACTTTAGGCTTTGCAGGGCACACAGTCTCTGTTGCAACAATCCAGCTCTGCCACTGTAGCCTGAGAACATTTATAGATAATACATAAAACAATGAGTATGCCTACGTTCCAACAAAACTCGGTAAAAACAGCTGGCAGGCCAAATTTCTCTTTTGCTGATTCCCTTATTTATATCGAAGCCAAAACGATCTGTAAGGTATAATAGTCAAGAATCTTTGTATACCTGATAATATGTCTTTGAAATATCTAAATCAAAAATGGACAGAAATAAGAGAATTTGGTAAAGCCCCAGAAAAAGTGGGGCTTTATAATCATGCTTTCAGAAGTGCTTTACAGATGTATTGGACAGAGAGAGAGAGAAATATTCATGAACAACACAGCAGACTTTTTTTGTTTCAATGGCTTTGGGGGTACAAGTAGTTTTTGGTCACATGGATGAATTCTGTAGTGGTGAATTCTGATATTTTAGTACACCTGTCACCTGAGCAATGTACACTGTACCTGATATGTATGGGTACTTGGGTTGGTTCCATATCTTTGTGACTATGGATTGCGGCACAGTAAACTTGATGATCTACATATGTATATGTTTATAGGCGCTCGTCCCACTGTACTTTGCTGGATTTTCGTTTACTCCTTTTATTTTTTAAACTAGAGTGGTCTGTCTTACCTCTAAATAGGCTTCAGAAATAAAGACCAGGAACAAAAGCTCTGAATCTTCACTGCTTTGTACAATCCTAGAGTTTGCACTTGTAGAATCCACCTATCTTCTAGTATTATTTACATCCACTTGTCGGCACCAGGTGGGATCCTGAGATCCAGAGGTAGTGTAAGCAGGGTCCCTGCCCTCTGTTGGGGTGTGCATACCTGAGACTGGGAACTGGGAACTGGTTCTCCTTGCCCAATACAGGTGCTTACTCCTGACCAGATAGTCAGGGCCCTGCGTGGTCTGGTCCCCAGGCGGCCTCTGCAGACTCTTCACTAGCCCTTATGCTGTTCTGCAATCTGGTCAAACGAGACCTTTCTGGCCTTGTCTTCTGCCTGTGTACCTCTGCCTATGCCGTTCCCCACACCTGGAATGCCGCCTTTCCTCCCCATCCCTCGCACCCTCCCTGCCACTGCACTCAGCCTTCAAATCTCTAATTGTTAACCTTCCTTTTCTAGACGGATGTGATGTCTCTCTATTCCTTGCCTCGCTGCCCCTCATTATAATGCTCTTTTGCGGTCACACCCTTTCTTCCTGTTGGACTTGGAGCTTTGCAGGCAGAGATGTGTCTCAGTCTCCTGGTGCCCCATGCAGAGCAGTGCCCGTCATGGCTGCTAGGCGGTGCCTGAAATCCAGAGAAGGGAAGGAAGGCAGCATGAGGGGAAGACTCCCTGCATGCCAGAGCGGAACTGTCAGGATACCGTACCACCGGTGTGACTTTGAAAATTGAGAACATCCACATTGTAGGGTTATTGTGAGAACTAGGTGTGCCTGGCACATGGCGGGCTCGAAGGACTTGTCAGTGATTAGTACTTTAGTCCCCTTCCAGTGATTCATCCTCATGGCTGCTCCTGATCTTATGTCACAGTTGGGAAACCTGAGGCCCAGAGAAACTGAGGCATTCACCCCAGATACACAGCTAGGAAGCGGCAGAGCTAGGATTTGAACTGAGGTCGTTGATTCCAAATCCCACAGGGAGGTGCACACTGTCCCAAGGGCCTGTCCTCAAACACACCCAGACACACTAGTCAGGGCCATCCGTGACGGCTCCAGAGTGTCGCCTTCCCGGCCAGTCTCCCAGGCCTGGCGCTGGGACCAACCACGTCTGTCTTATGCTAGGAAGTTGACTTGGTTTGGTCTCCTTCCTGCCCTTGTCATCCCTCCCTGGAGGAAGCTAACTCCCTCCCCACCATGCCAGGCTGTTGAACCTTCCTCTCGAGGGATCATGATATATCAGAGTCAGAAAAGGGGCCTCCTAAATCTCGTTAACAGCATAGGTTCCCGAGCTCCACCCAGGACCCATGAATCAGAATCTCCAGGGGCGGGGCCTGGGAGTCTGGACACCAGGGCAGGACAAACACTGCCTCTTTTAACCCTTTTAGTTTTCAGTTGAGGAAGCTGGAACTCAGAGGGGCGTCTGCATTGCCACGAGATCCAGTGAGCCTGAGAGCCGGGAAAACCCCTCTCTGGGCTCTTACCTGGTCTGTGGCTTCTGTCACTTCCTAGCACTGTCCCTGTCCCTCCTGCCCCACCCCCAGCCTCAGAATCTCTAGCAGCCCCGTACAATGGAAGGGGTTGCGAACGGGCGTGCAGAGGCTTTCTGGAAACCAAGCTGTGCTCTCAGACTTCCTGTGTCTTACAATGTTATCTTCAGAATAGGAAACTTTGCCCCATTTTTGCAACGCACATCCTTTGCCTGAGAGTTGGTGGTGGTGCTGGCCAGCCAGGGCGGGTCACTTCGCAGGCACAGGCGGGGAGTTGTTCCGACAGCCATGCGAGGAAGGACTCTCTCCCTTCTACCCACAAGAACAAATAAACAGACCATTTTGCAAAAATAATTCATGTTGGCTGGACTCACCAGGATTATTTGTCTCCGTTCCTTGGGTCTGGTGGTATCTGGGATGGGGGGCCTTCCTCCAAGGCAGCAGCCCTAGCTGTAAGGCCCTACCTTCCTGGATGACCTTGGATGAGTGATCTCTGCGCTCTGGGCCTCAGTTCCCTCTTCTGTAAAGGGAGGAGGTCAGGCTGAATGATCTCTGGCCCAGACATTCCCAAGGAATCCTTTAGATTTCCCTGGCTTCCTCCACATTTCTTTGAAATACGCACACCCTTGCTGCTGGACGGTACATTCCACAGCACCCTGTACTTCTCAGAGCTTTCGCCAGCCCAAGGGTGGCATGCCCACCTCACCCCATGACATTTACATGGCCCACTGGGGTGGTGTGCGGATTCCCCAGACAGCAGAGTCCATTTTGAATCGAGAGCAAGGAAGTGGCGCTCAGAACTCCCAGGCTGGGGCGTCTTCAAGCTTATAGTCAGCTCGGCCCTAGGCGACTGCTCACCTCCTGCAGGCCAGCAGCAAAGAATGTTTGTGTTCTTCTTCCAGTCTGAGGGAGGGCTATTTTGATGTGAGAGAAAAAAATAATGCGTGTATAGCCCACTAAAGAACTTGGAACTGACCAGAAGGAAGGAATGATGTTTACAAAAACAAGAGTCTCCCTGATTTCCTTGAACTCCCCCGTTATTTTCTCCTCACTTCCACCTCCAATGCCTCCCTCGCCGCACCATCAGTCCTCCTTCCGGTATGCCTGCGTGGGTGCATCCTTGCACACAGTAGGCGCCTAGCAAGCGTGTGAGAGGGACTCTGTCTCCCAAGGAAATGCCTCTCTGGCATCTCAGTGGCACTTCTGCTGGCTGAAACCCAAACCCACAATGAGTGGTTCTTGAAAACATTCTACCCACTCTTTCCCCTCAGGGAATTTGCTTCCAGGGTTTCTGGGTGGAGCTCCCTGTGTTCAAGGCCAGGGCAGCCCTCTGTGGTGGGGTGGGAGCACTGCCTGGAGGGGGCACTTTGGGGGAGGTAGAGGTGGTCAGACTCCAGCAAGAAGGACCTGCCGGGAAGTGGTTCTTGCTGGGTCTTCACAAATAAGTGAGTTGGTTAGAGTAAACACCATGGGGGGAAAGAGGGCTGAACTCAGTGGATGCTCAGATTCCAGACATAGAGATAAAGAATCCCGCCCATCAAACTGTACCGTTAAGGGTCAGCTTCAGAACCCATGGTGTCTGTGGCAGAATGTCCGTCTGGTGGCAGGATGCTTGCACAGTGCCAAGCCCCAACTGTAGTGTTTTTATTGGTCTTACAATAGCAATTTTTGAAGCCCAAGGGGAAGATGCAGAGGAGTTGGTAGGGGGAGAGAGAAAAAGGAGTTCACTAATACACCTGGCTTCCCTGTCCCACAGGAGGAGTCGTCTCCAAAGGACACAGAGGAGAGGTCCCTACCAGTCTTGGGATCCCCTTCTGAGGCTGCTTCCTTCACCCAGTGGGTGCAGTCAGGGTCTTGTTGAGCCAGAAGATGTCCAAAGTGCCCTCAAGGCAAGCAGCAGCAGGGACCCGTTGCACAGTGGGCTCAGTGAGATGTGCTGAGCACCTCCAGAACTAGGAGTCGGAAGGTGGAGGGGAAAAGAGCAATCCTCAGTCTGGTGGCCAGGCCTGAATCCCTGCCCAAGGTCAGCGTGCCACTTGGAGGGGCTCTGCATTCCTCAGGGGTCCTCAGGCTGGTGGGCTGCAGGGTAGCACCAGGACAGGGGCACCCTGGGGAGACTGGCGGCTCTGGGTCTCCCTGGCATGGCTCCAGCCCCCACGTGCCCAGAGACACAGGCAGTTGCTCCTGACTTGGTGCCCTTGGGGACTGACCCAGCCGGAACCTGCCATTCTCTCGTCAGTGCCGCCTCCCCGACTTGGCAGGGCCATCTCCTTGAGCTGGAGCAGCCTCGGTATTTCCAGCTTGGCCCCCTGCCCACTTCTCTGGGGCCTCGCAGTCTGTCCCTCTCAGGCCAGGACCGACGCACTCTCTCCACGCTTTGGCTTCACAGCCTTGCCCAGGGCCTCTTCCTGCCACTCCACACTCCCCAGCTTATCTGGGGCCCCTCATGTCTGTTTTCCCCAAGGCTGAAAATGCTGCTTCCTCCCACGGAGAGAACCTGGGGCCCAGCTAATGTGTAAATCACCAAGGAAGCCACAAACGGGCTGTCCTTGGTTCACCTACTGCAGTTGACGCCTGAGGGGTTTCCACACAGGGGTGGGGCCCACCCTGCCCGTTTGGAAAAGCCCGAGTTGGCAGAGCCCCTTGGCCAAATGCCCTAGGCAACGCTGCTTCTCGAAGATGGGCATGGAGATAACTGGGTGGCGTGTTGGCATGCCAGAGCCAAGGGCTGCCACTCCTTCCTGGGTGGCCACTGACTACCAGAGCAGGGCTGAGGCACCTCGGCCATCCACTGGACTTCCTTTCCAGATACACAGAGAAAGAACACTGACAGCTCAGGGGCTCCTCACCAGTTCAGGCTGACTGGGTGGTGGGTAATTGGAAAGGATACTGTCTAAGAAATCAGGTTTTGTGATTTCCAAATACTGTAGACTGTGATACTAACTGGATAATGTTTCCCGTCAGAGGTCATGCAGAGATGTGCTTTCGAGAGCAGATAAGAGCGATTTGTAATTGGTATGCCAGTTGTTTATACAGTGCTAATAGGATAAACAGTTCTCCTGAACCTTATTTATATTTTGCATTTGTTTATCAAAACTTTTTTTTTTTTTTTTACTTCGACCCAGCTGCTTTCGGAATTATTACAAACTCTGGATTTATGAGTCCTAATTAATGGTACTTTATTGTATGTGCACAGTAATTTATCTTGGTGGGATGCGTGCTTTATCCGAAAGCCTCAGTATTTAGGGAAGGGAAGCCAAGAGACAAAAGCGTCCCTTCCTCCCTAGAGTATATGAAGATATGGGGCCAAGTCATCTGTCTTGTCACATCAAAAGCAGATATAACATGGAATGCAGAAAGCATGAGATTTAAAGATCTTTCCTAGACTATATATCCTAAGGTGCTGAGTCCTTGGAGTTCACAGTTGACAGCTCGGTGGATTCTGTGGGTAAGGTTGACATACTGGAAGCTGTGTATAGACCCAGAGGAGGGAGATGACCAAAAGGATACTAGGATACTTGATGGCATTTACCACGTAAGTGTTTGTCCTTGCTATGATAGGTTGCTTCTATCATTTTTGTCCTTCTCTGATCTCACGGCTTCATTTTGTCTTCCATCCAGCTAGCAGCAAAGGCTCAGCATTGTTGCTGACATCAAGTACCCATTCTAACTTGTAACTTAAAAGGAGGGAAAGACCTTTGTTACTTTTAAAGACACTGCTCAGATTCCACCCCTGGGTTTCACCGCCATAAGGCTCCATTTCACACCAAGGCTGGTCCCCTTGTTTCTCGGGGTGTTTGTTCATGCAGAGACCTCCCGAAAACTTGACCCAGCGAAGAGGGGTCACACTTCCATCCTCAACACCCCTGAAGATGCTTGAATGACTTTAATAAGGCTGAGTTGCAGCCCTCACCCCTGCTATCCCCACTACCCCAGTCGCCTGGAGCTTTCCTTCATCCAGCGAGGAGAAAGCGAGTGGATGAGGTGAGAAGCAGCACCTGCTGTGGCTCAGGCTCAGGACTTTTTTTTTTTTTTTTTTGAGATAGAGTCTGGCTCTGTCCCCCAGGCTGGAGTGCGGTGGCGCGATCTTGGCTCACTGCAACGTCCGCCTCCTGGGTTCAAGTGATTCTCCTGCTTCAGCCTCCCAAGTAACTGGGACTACAGGCGCCCGCCACCACACCCGGCTAGTTTTTGTATTTTTAGTAGAGATGGGGTTTCACCATGTTAGCCAGGATGGTCTCTATTTCCTGACCTCGTGATCTGCCTACCTCAGCCTCCCAAAATGTTGGGATTACAGGCGTGAGCCACTGTGCCTGGCCAGGACTGCTTCTTAACTTTTAAGTCTCGGTGTCTCCCTTTCCAGCTAGTAAGAATTGCCAGAGGGGAGGGCTCGTGATTTCACTGATTACTCCCTTCCTACACAAACACACAGACCACTGCGTTACTTGGTCGGGGAACATCTACCCATTTCACAGACAAGAGAAACTGAGGCACATCATGGCTTTATGATGATGGGGGCATGCAGGTTGGATTGGTGCTATGGGATGAAGTTGGGAAAGGCGACTTCTGGATATTCAGGTTTTCTGCTGTTATTTTTAACTCTGATGTTAGGCATTCTTTCTTGCAGCAGTGGCCACAAGACAGGACTGGGATGTTGTGCGACACTTGATGTAACTCAAAAGGCCGGGCCCGCAAGTTCCCTACTGAGGAGGAAGTGGTTAGGTGGCCAGGAATGCAACCTGCGCCTCCCAGATTAATTAATAATTGAGAGCTGGCCCCCAGCCAGACAGAGCTGAGAGAGATACAGTGAACAAAGAGTAGTTAACTACAGTGGGGGAAGGAAAATTTGACTTTGCCTGTGGCTAAAAGGGAAATTCACAATGGCCATGATTTATGGGCTGAATTACTCAGGATCCTCCTTAGTGGGCATGTGCTCTAGGAATGCAGACGCTGGCGGCCTGCAGGGCCATTTGTGCCCATGGGGAAGGGAGGTGGAGGGGATGGGGGGCAGGGGGCAGGCGCCAGCCTCGTGGAGGAGGCGCAAGTCACACCCGTGGGAGATGTCAAGGAGAGGGACTGTGCTGACTGCCTGTTGGAACTAGGTACAGGCTAGAAGTTGAGCAGCGTCCAGGATGCACTCTGTGAAGAGAAATGGCAGGAAGAATGGCTGCGGGGTCTGGCTGCCCTGGGTTCGGTTGGGGCTTGTCAGCGGTGTGACTTAGGCTGGGGGCTTAACCTCCCTGAGCCTTCATTTCCTCCTCTGTAAAGTGATACCTGCCTCCTAGGATTGTTGTCAGCATTAAATGAGATGGGATATGTGGACATAGATGCTCAGTAGCCACTGGATTCCCATAGGAGACCCAGCGAGAATAGAGGGTGTCTGCAGCAACCTAAATAGGGTCCCTGTTAGTGAATCTCTGCCAATGTTTGCTGGGCCCATGTATGTAAGTTGCCTGCTGGGTAGACCCCAGCAAGGCTTCCCTGTGATTCAGGAAAGGCACCCCCTCCTCCCACCTATCACACAGGTCTCTGTAGCTGCAAACAGCCCGCTGGAGGGGAAAACAGTTCTAGAAGGCACTTGGGCATTGCCATCATTGAGTTCAGCCCAGACGTCTCCATGGGACTCTGGTCTTTTCTAGAAGAAATCCAGAATGATGAACTGGATCATGGAAAACATGGCATGCTGATCTTCACTGAAAAGTTAACCTTGGCAATAGAAGACCAAATAGAAGCCGGTTGACAGTTGTGATCACGGCCCTCATGTTATTGCTGTGTTGGTGTTAGTCATGCAGTGTGTGCTTTTATCCAGAGACAGGCTAAAGAATTACTCTGAGAAATATGAAACTCTTACTGAGCTAATGACTCAACTTCTTCAAGATGCTGGGCGGGAGGCAGTGGCATTGGAAGGAGCATCTGATCCTGCTTCGTCATGCACCTTGTGGGCCGCGGGGTAGTCACCAAACCTCTGAGCTTTATATTCCGTAAGCGAAAACAAGGTCATTTATGAATGGGCTTGCAGAGTCGGGAAACCTTCCACAGTTCAAAAGAACATCCCACCATCACCATCAATGAGGATAGAACCGCCCTTTTGGCATGGGCTGTGGGAGCCAAGCTTGGCCTCCTCCTACCTTGGAAACCAGTCTTGGACTTGGGGTAGAGGTGTGGGTCCTGGGGTCTCTGTGGGGCTATGTCTGCCTGTTAGTCTGGTGGGATGCATATACTGGTTGACTCCCTCCCTCCTCTGCACCTTTCACCCCTGATCAAACAAGCCAGCTCTTTCCTGGCAGCTTGGGAGCTTGGGCATGGATGCGTCAAGCAGCTTCAACTTGCCTGCATAGTAGCACAGCCACAGAGTATAGACGGGTGGCCATGGCAGAGCTGTGTACTTCTGCCAAGCCAGTAGGGCATTTTGCAACATTTTTGTTGAGAATGCTTAAGTCTCATGTTCCTGCATTCTCTACAGCAAATGTTAGTATTTAATTGTGGATTAATAATCTCTCCAGTCAATATTAGCTTTTTGTTAATTATAAAGCATTCCTGCTTGTTCCAGAAACACGCAAGAATGACCGAGGCAATCCTCACTTTAAGAAAATTCAGTATATATAGGTCTCTGCATTCACCAAAGAGGTGTGGATCCTGTATTTTTGTATAACAAAAGGCTATTTTAAAGGAAAGGATTTAATGCAAGAATTACTATCTAATGTTCCACCTTTGTACTTTTAATTTTGGAGTGATTATCCCAAGCTGCATCTTTTTTTTTTTTTTTTCCCTTTTTTTCTGGAGACAGGGTCTTGCTCTGTTTCCCAAGCTGGAGTGCAGTGGTGCAACCATGGCTCACTGCAGCCTCGGCTTCCAGGGCTCAAGCCATCCTCCCACAGCCTCCAGAGTAACTGGGACTCCAGGTACATGCCACCATGCCTGGATAATTTTTTTATTTTTTTGTAGAGATGGGGACTTGCTATGTTGCCAGGGCACATCTCAAACTCCTGGGCTCAAGTGATCCTCTCACCTTGGCTTCCCACAGTGCTGGGATTACAGGCATGAGCCACCGTATCCAGCCTACATCTTTAGTGTAAATAGAGGCAGGTATATTTGACTTGCAAAGGTCACCTGATTCTGTCTAGTTGGTAAATAACAAAAAAATAGTGTTAGATGAAGCTTACATTTGAGAGCTTTGCAAATAAGGAAACCAGCTTCTCCACCCATTCTTTGGCTCTTCCATTCAAAGCCATGTTCCCTGTTCCATTTACCTTCATAGACTTAGCAAGCCAGAGAAATTAAATCCACCCCCATGGCCAGATTAGATGACTTGTAGGCTTTAGGTGATTTTATTTTATTTCATTTTATTTCGAGCCACTGAAACAATCCTCACACATAGTGAACTCATTTGCCATTTTGTTAACCAGGCTGCATCAGGAGGATCAGCAAATGGGGACACTGGTTTTCCACGCCTACCTAACATACTGACCTCTGAGCATCAGTAGTACCATCTGTTAAATGGGAACAGTGTTGCCACAGTGCCTTTTTCAAACCTGGTTTGAAAGGAGGCAGACGACTTTCCAAAAGCCCTTCCAGCCTTTGAGTTTTTATATTCAGCTCCCCATTGCTGAGAGCACCTCTGTTAGGCCACATAGTACCAGGTCCTCGGGGAGTGTTATGCCCAGACCGTTTATTCCCCGAAGAAGACCACCAGAGTCCAGAGTCAAAGCTAAGCAGCAAGGATCTTTATTACAGGTTCGAACCTGGAACTCTCCCTCGCTCGTGAAACGAGACGGGCAGGAGAGCTCCCCCACTGAGCTCCGAGCAGTGTTATATAGTCTAAGAAAAGTGGGCATAGAGTTATTATACAAATCAGATATATGATTGGCTAGTGTTTGAACAAGGCGATTTGGCTAACTATGATTGGTTCCCGCCATTTCTGATATTTTGGTTCAAACTTTGAGGCGGGAGAGCAGGTTTATGGCAGCAAGAGTTTATCTTACTTAAACACGTCTTGTGACCTTGCCTCAGAACTTACAAAATCTCTGGTATGTGCAAAACAAAATCTCTGGTACGTGCAGAAAACCAGGTACTCACAGAACTTACGAAATCTCTGGTATGTGCAAAGATTAGAGAGCAGAACAAGGGTGTAGCGGGTGGGGGGCGGGTACACATCTATCTTTGTGTCCTTTCATTTCCCCCTTCTCATAAGTAACTGGATGTCCAATCTTGGATTTCCAGAGTCTTATAATATAGCCTCACTTTCTGGGTGCAGGAGAGGCTGGTGATGGCTACGGAGGACCATTAGTTGGATGGTATGAAACCTTTCTCTGACAAATTGTAAAATTTTATTTACCACACAGGGGCCTATAGTGAATAGAAGTAGTAAAGACATTAGGGGGCCTAAAAGGGGTGCCAGAAGGGAAAACATTGAAGAGCTCCACCAATTGTTAGCGGCTGTAGTGAATTGTTGCTTTTTCATTTCTAAGCTTAGTTCGTGTAGGCGTTGGACTCTTTCCTCAACTAACCCTGACTCATTTATATAGAAACAGCATTCTTCTTTGAGGAACATACAGGTACCTCCTTTCTCAGCCGTGAGTAAGTCTAAGGCTCTGCGGTTTTGAAGGGTGACCTGTACTAGGGAGGTGAGCTGCCGCTGAAGGGAGGCTAGGGAATAGGCGGAGTCTTCCATAGCAACAGAGAATTGTTGTAACAGCTTGTCGTTTTCTATCATGGAGTGTTGTAGGGCCCCTCCTGCTAACCCCGCTGCGATGACAGAGGTGGTTAAGGATATTCCGGCAATTAGTGGTAGAAAAACTGCTCGTCTATGTCGCGCAGTTTCAGTTGGGGCAGTCCCTGCCCAGCCTATGAACTCTGCCGGGGTCAGCAGGGTCAGTCGGGGAACTAGTGTAACAGGGATGCACAACTGTCCGTCAGAGATGCTTTTGGACAGAGTTTTTAACAGAGTCATATTACACCAGAAGAACACACCAGGGGGAGCACGTATGGGGCTATTAGGTTGCAGAGGCTGCTACTGAATGCTGAATAACAGTAGGGGTATTTCTCTTGGTATGGGTCACGGTACAGGGCTACATCAGGTATTGCAACTGTTGATGAATTAGAATCTGGCATATAGTTTGTGGGTGGGGAGGAAAGGGGAACAGCGGTTAATGGTGGTCTTCCTAAGGTTGCACACATAAAGCAAGAGGACAGGTCGCCTAAACCGGTGAGGTTGGCGAATGCTAGCCCTTCTTGTAATAGGGTTAGCCAGGAGAAGGGCTGCAAGTCTTGTGATAGCTTGGTTTCCTGTCTGTGGATTTGTGTATGGATTAAGGGTCGAATCTGGACTAGACTCCGCCACAAGTACAGGTGGCTACTAGGCCAGCTACTACTGGCATCGTAGTAGACTGCCCCATGTTGGGGCGATGTCCACCGGGAGTGCCCTGGATCTGTTATTATCCAAGTGAATATGTTGGGAGTCCTTGTCGGGTAGCGAGTCCTGAGGAGGTTAGACTTTCTCGGGTATTCGTCCCATACCCTGGCTGAGTGCATTTTACAATAGTGGTATGGGCAACCTGCATTCTGGTGCCACCAATAATTCTTACAATTATATTCAGTCTGATCATATTCAAAACAAATCATGGGTATCCCCGGTTGGGCAATTTGGAAATTAGTGAAATTGAGGTAAATTGGAGTATTGCACCCGGAGGGGGGGCAGTCTGCACTAGCTAGCAGTTTACCCGCTTGGGGGGTTTCCCCGGGGTGAGTTTTGTTCTCATAGAGCCAGAACCTCCAGACATAGGGATTAGACGGCGCAGCAGTGAGGAGAGTCAGATGCATAAGGCATAAAAGCATAGGTAAGCTAGACATGGTTACGGCTATGGGGATGACGGCGCAGGGTTAGCTTTAAGGGATTGTTCTTAGCTTTGTCTATAGTCCATGTAACCGGTGCTCCAGACGGCTCGAGAAGGTCGGATGTTGGGTCCACTGGTTTGACGTGTGTGTAGTGGATCCACGAAGCGATGCCTTCTACTTTGAGAGCGGTGGGAGTAGTCAGGAGTACTTGCAGTGGTCCTTTCTACCTGGGTTGAAGAGTTTCTTGCCGGTGGCGCTTGACTAGGACCCAGTCTCCCGGCTGGAACGGATGAGGCATTGGCGGAGGTCCTGCCTCGTACAGTTCTCATAGTCTGGGCCAAATTTCCTGGTGAATTTTCTGTAAGGCTTGTAAGGAGAACAGGAGCTCAGAGACATTTTCAGTTTCAGGTTTGAGTAAGTCATCTTTTAGACTGGGGACCAGGGGTGGGGGTCTGCCATACATGATTTCATATGGTGTGAGGCCCAGTCTGTAAGGGGTATTTCGGGCCCGGAACAGAGCGTAGGGGAGAAGTACTACCTAATTAGCGCCAGTCTCCATGGTCAATTTAGTTAAGGTCTCCTTCAGAGTCCGATTCATCCTTTCTACCTGTCCTGAGCTTTGGGGCCTATAAGCACAGTGTAATTTCCAATTTGCCCCAAGAATGGAAGCCAAATCCTGACTTACCTTAGCAACGAAGGCTGGTCCATTGTCTGACCCTATTTGGACGGGAAAGCCATACCTGGGGAGGATTTCTTCCAAAATTTTCTTTGCTACAACCTGAGCAGTTTCTCTCTTAGTTGGGAACGCTTCTGTCCATCCTGAAAAAGTATCTCAGTCTCTGACGTTACAGCCGCTCCTGCATACCGCTGGCCTTGGTGGACGTAGCTGCTGCCATCAGTGAACCAGGTGAGTTCTGTGTCGGGGAGCGGACGATCTTGCAGGTCCTCCCGCACCCCATGCACCTGAGCCAGTATCTCAGTGCACTCATGGAACGGGGCGTCCAAGTCTGGATTTGGCAGCAGTGAAGCAGGGTTTAAAGAGGTTGGGGGCAGAAAAGTTATTCTGAGGGGGTTTAACAGCAGTCCTTGATAGTGGGTGAGCCGGGCGTTACTCATCCATCGGTCCGGCGGCTGCCGGAGGACGCCTTCAATGGCATGCGGGGTTATAACGCGCAACTCTTGCCCCATGATAAGTTTATCAGCATCTCGGACCATTAGGGCGGTCGCCGCAATTATCCGCAGGCAGGGTGGCCAGCCAGCAGCCACTGAATCTAATTTTTTTGACAAATAGGCAACTGGCCTCTGCCAGGGGCCTAGGTACTGTGTTAACACGGCTTTTGCAACACCTTTACTTTCATCTACGTATAAGTGGAAGGGCTTGGAGACATCAGGGAGCCCCAGCGCGGGGGCTGATAACAAGGCAGTTTTGATTTGTTGAAAGGCCAGCTCAGCCTCTTCCGTCTAATTGAAGGGCTGCCGTTCCTTTGTTGCCTGGTATAGGGGCTTGGCTAACTCAGCAAATCCGGGTATCCATAACCTACAGAACCCTGCCGACCCCAGGAATTCTCTCACTTGCCGTGTCGACTGGGGTCTAGGGATGCGTAGGACTGTTTCCTTTCGGGCTTTGGTTAGCCAGCGTTGCCCCCCTTTTAATAGGTACCCCAGATAAGTTACCTCCGACTTGCAGATCTGAGCCTTTGTTGCTGAGGCTCGGTAGCCTAGCTCCCCCAGAGTCTTCAAGAGGTCCTCAGTCCCTTGAACACAAGTTTCCGGGGATCTGGCTGCTATTAAGAGATCATCAACATATTGCAAAAGAGTTATTTCAGGGTGTTGCCGCCGGTACTCACCTAGATCTTCATGAAGGGCTTCATCGAACAGGGTTGGCGAGTTCTTGAACCCTTGTGGCAGCCTGGTCCATGTTAGCTGACCGTTGATGCCCCTCTCAGGATCCGTCCATTGAAATGCAAAGAGTCCTTGACTTTTGGGAGCCAGAGGAAGGCTGAAGAAAGCATCTTTTAGATCAAGAACGGTATACCACTGTTTTTCGGGATGTAAAGCACACAGAAGGGTGTATGGATTGGGCACAGTGGGATGTATGTCCATGACCTTTTTATTAACTTCTCTTAAATCCTGTACTGGCCTGTAGTCCGTACTGTTGGGTTTACGAACAGGTAACAGTGGAGTATTCCAGGATGAGTGGCAAGCCCGTAGGACTCCCTGGTCTAGGAGTCGGCGGATATGCGGCGTAATTCCTTCTTTTGCCTCCAGGGGCATAGGATATTGCCGAACCTGAACCGGGTCCGTCCCTGGCTTAACTTCCACAAATATGGCAGGTCGATGTTTAGCTAGCCCTAAGCCCCCAGTTTCTGCCCACGCTTCAGGGAAACGCTGGAGCCAAGAGTCAATTTCCTGATCGGGGAGCTTTTGCTCTTGATGGAGTCTGTACTCATCTTCTAAGGTGACAGTCAGGATAGATATTGGCCTGTTTTGGGAATCAGTTATCTTGGGCCCTTCTGGCTCAAAGTGGATTTGGGCCCCCATTTTTGTCAGCAAGTCCCTCCCTAGTAGAGGGCAGGGGCTCTCTGGGATGACTAGGAAGGAATGGGAGACTTTTCCCGTTCCTAAGTCTACAGTCCTCTGGGTTGTCCAGGGGTATTTTTTGATGCCTGTGGCCCCGTGCACCCAGGATGTTTTCTTAGACATTTTTCCAATTGGTTTGGTTAGGACTGAGCGTTCCGCCCCAGTATCGACCAAGAAGCGAACTGGGGACCCCTCCACTTGCAAAGTTACCCTGGGTTCGGGGAGGGGGTCCGAACCCCGTCTTCCCTAGTCAGAGTCCTGGGTAACGAGTACGGAGGTAGGGTTAGCTGGTCTCCGTTTCTTTGGGCAGTCTTTAATCCAGTGACCACGTTCCTTGCAATAAGCACACTGATCCTTTTCTAATCCTTGCCTAGAGCCTTGCTTTGTCTGCTTTCTGCTTTGGCCATTCCCTGCCTGGGGGAAAGCTGCTACTAAAACTTTGGTCATTTCTTTGGTTGCCTTGAACTGTTTTTCTTCTGGAGTATCCCTATTATTATAAACTCGCTGGGCCATCTGAAGGAGGTCCTGAATCTGCTTTCCCTCTAAACCTTCTAATTTCTGGAGTTTTCTTCTAATATCTGATGCTGCCTGGTTTACAAAGGACATTACTACCGCAGCCTGATTTTCCGGTGCTTCCGGGTCCATAGGGGTATACTGTCTGAAAGCTTCCATTAATCTCTCTAAATACACAGCGGGGCTTTCTGTCTTACCTTGTAACACAGAATATACTTTAGCCAAATTGGTGGGCTTGCGAGCTGCAGCCCGGAGACCCGCCATTAGAGTCTGGCGATAAATGAGCAGTCGTCCCCTACCTTCTGCCGTGTTGTAGTCCCATCTGGGCCGGGTCAAAGGAAAAGCCGCGTTAATGAGGTCAGGATTTGCAGTTGGCTGGCCGTCATCTCCTGGAACCAGCTTTCTGGCCTCAACTTGTATTCTTTCCCGCTCCTCCATTGTGAACAGGATTCGGAGGAGCTGTTGACAGTCATCCCAGGTTGGCTGGTGAGTAAACATGACACTGTCTAACAACGAGGTTAGATCTTTGGGATTATCGGAGAACCGAGCATTTTGGGACTTCCAATTGTATAAATCACTAGTGGAAAAAGGCCAATACATGAGACGGGAGAGCCCGGTATCATCGAGCGATCCTATTTCTCTGAGAGGCAGGGCTACGGTGGAGTCAGGGAGTCGGGAAGCTTGGTCCCGCAGTACGCGGCCTCGCGTTGGGCCGGCCGGCCCCCCCGGGTTACTTTCGCTCTCGGCTGCTTCCGCTTCTCAGTTTCCCTCTACGGAAGCACCACCCTGGGGGACTGGGTCCTGCGGGATAAGGTGCGGATATGGTGGGGGAAGTGTGGGTTCTAACGTTAGGGGGTCCTGGCTGTCTGGCAGCACAGGGGCCGAGGGAGCAGAGGGAGTCCCTTGTCTTGTAGGTCGCATTACTAGGACCTTGCAAGGCTCAAGGATGAATGGAGTTATCCAGGGCGGTGGGTCTTCCACAGGATTTTGCCACACTAGAATATAAGGAATTTGATCAGGATGTCCTGACTGCCCTGGCAGGAAAATCTTAGTTTTTACCTTAGTAATAATAGAGAGACAGAAAGTTCCTTCGGAGGGCCACCCTACACCGAAAGAGGGCCACTCCGAACGGCAGAAAGTAGCTAGCTTTCCCTTCTTTAGTTCTACGCTTAAGTTACGCCCCCGAGCCTTCACATCCTTAAAATTGGTAACAAGGAGTGAGAGCGGCGTGCTCTCGTTGTTGCCCATCTTTGGACTGCTCCTACAAAGAGAAGGAGGGACGAAAATGAGTGTGAAGCAGAGGGGAGTATCCGACAGGTCCGGTCCTGGAAGGGGAAGAAAAGGTTTTATGTTTCGTTTTGGACTTACACTTAACACTTAACAATAACGGACAGACAGTGAGAAACGATGAGCCTTCGCGAGCGCGTGTCGGACTTCCGACCTGAGTCAGACGGGGCAACCAAGGATGGAGGCCCCCAGATGGGCACTGGGGGACGTCTCCCACCAGTCCCGAGTGGCTGTCTTTTAGCGCGTCCGCCAAGACCATGCCACTTATAAAACAGACCAATACAGATTACAGATTACGGATTTCGTGAAATTTCAGGGAGACAGACAGAGACAAAGACAGAGACAGTGACAAAGCCGGCTTACCTACAGATTAAGATCCATTGACTTAGGGTCTGGTGGGCTTGGGGGAAATCCCGGACGAGCCCCCATTTGTTATGCCCAGACCGTTTATTCCCCGAAGAAGACCACCAGAGTCCAGAGTCAAAGCTAAGCAGCAAGGATCTTTATTACAGGTTCGAACCTGGAACTCTCCCTCGCTCGTGAAACGAGACGGGCAGGAGGGCTCCCCCACTGAGCTCCGAGCAGTGTTATATAGTCTAAGAAAAGTGGGCATAGAGTTATTATACAAATCAGATATATGATTGGCTAGTGTTTGAACAAGGCGATTTGGCTAACTATGATTGGTTCCCGCCATTTCTGATATTTTGGTTCAAACTTTGAGGCGGGAGAGCAGGTTTATGGCAGCAAGAGTTTATCTTACTTAAACACGTCTTGTGACCTTGCCTCAGAACTTACAAAATCTCTGGTATGTGCAAAACAAAATCTCTGGTACATGCAGAAAACCAGGTACTCACAGAACTTACGAAATCTCTGGTATGTGCAAAGATTAGAGAGCAGAACAAGGGTGTAGCGGGTGGGGGGCGGGTACACATCTATCTTTGTGTCCTTTCAGGAGGAGAGGGGAGATCAAGCCAGCTGAATCCCAGGCCAGCCTGCTGGTGGATGAATTGGATGGAGACACGTACCCTTCTGTTGACAGCATAAATTTGAGTGTCACAGAAGAGGGGTGTGTGATTAAGACCCAGGGGCTGAGGAAGGCTTTCCAAAGGAAGTGACAGTGGTGTCTGGATGGTTAAGCAAGTTTCTGACAAGTATTAGGGAATGGAGAAAGAAACTCATGGTCACTGAGTGCCGGGTACTGTCGTCAGGCTCTTCTTGAAAACCCCTTAACCCCTGTGAGTTAGGTAATCACCTAGAGGAAACCAGGCCCTGGCAGCACTGGCTCCATGGGTGTTCGATGTGTGGGGTAACTCAGGGCTTCTGCTCAGAAGAGGTCTCTGCTTAACTGAATGCTGTGCTCTCACCATCTTGAAAATCTTCATAATTTTGGAACAAGGGGGCCCTCACAAGTAGACAGCTGGTCCTGGTTCTCAGAGATGTGGTCACCTGCCCACGGTAACATAGCTGTGAAGATTTGCACGAGTTCACCTCTCCATCATCTGTGGTCTCAGGAAGCGTTCCAGATCAAGAGAGTGGATGGATGAAATGCACACTGGGTGGGGTGTTCAAAGTCCAGGGAGCTAAGCGGCCTGGTGGCAGGAGATGGTGAGGCCAAGGATTTGAGGGGGCTGGGCTGTGGGTACCTTACCTGGTTACCCCCTGGGACAGTTCTACACCAGTGTGGGTGCCTGTTCCTGAGAGCTGAGACAGGCTAATTGAGGGCAATTTTTAGGTACTTTGCTTTTATGGCTTTATATTAGTTAGGTCCAAGAAGAAGTCTAAGGCAGGAGGTTTGCCAATAAAACACATTGTATATGGGGAATAAAAGACAATTAAAGGTGCCTCAAGTTCTGTCAGCTCTGGGAACCTGCAAGATGGAGAATGTGCCAAAAGAAGGGCTTTTTTTTTTTTTTTTTTTTTGAGACGGAGTCTTGCCCTGTTGCCCAGGATGCAATGGCGCAATCTCGGCTCACTACAACCTCCACCTCCTGGGTTAAAGCTATTCTCCTGCCTCAGCCTCCCGAGTAGGTAGGATTACAGGTGCCCGCCACCACGCCCAGCTAAGTTTTGTATTTTTAGTAGAGACAGGGTTTCACCATGTTGGCCAGGCTGGTCTTGAACTCCTGACCTCAGGCAATCCACCCACCTTGGCCTCCCAAAGTGCTGGGATTACAGACCTGAGCCACCGCGCCCAGCTGAGAAGGGCTTTCTTGAAGCCTACCATCATCTGCGACAAACCAGCATCCCTGCACCTCTGATGCACCCCCAGGCTGTCCCTATCTGAACCCCAAAGGACCAGTTTTGTCTCTGTGATCTCAGATTAACCAGGGACTTCAGGGTTAGGTTCAGTTGGTGAACTTGGGCATTTAATGCCTGAGATGAGAACTCAGGCCCAGCCTGCTGTGAGAACAACAGCCCTGAAGGCTGCTGCAGGCCCTGGTTTATAGGTGAACCCGGCAGTTTGGCCATAAGCAGTGCAGACCCATAGGCTGGGAGGATTTGGGGGCCCCTTCCCATCTCACAACTGCCACCTGGGGACTGAGGTACCAGCTTCATTGTCTTGCACACTGTTATTTTAGAACCTTTCCAGGGGCAATAATGAAAGCAAGGCTTTCCCACCCCAGGTGGTCTCTGAGTAAGAAAACAAACAAACACACTCCAGAGTCTGACTTTATGATAAAACAAAAGAGGACTTGGAATGGGAGCAAAGTTCAGAGGCTTTGTTGCAGAAACTGGTTCCTTCTCAAAACGTGGGCTGATTTTATAATCTGCTTGTCTTGCCCTGGCTCTCCCTTTCCACCCTCGTTCCCTCCAGGACACAGGGAACCAGAGTTCCCCCACCTGGGCTCCTGTCCTCCCCAAGGGCCTGAGGGGTTTCCCTGCCTTGCTTGCCAGGTGGTCTTTTCCTTTTCAGGCTTGAGTAGTTGGGGTTTCTTTTAAGAGGGCAGCACCACTGTTTCTGGCACAGAGTCTGAGGGATGAGTCCTCTGATGGAGGAGATAGCTCTACCACCAGCCTCCGTGTGGCTCTTCAAAGCTATAGCTGCCTGCAGAGAGTGTAGTGAAGGGAGCTTGTACCACAGAGCCCCGGGACCTGCAGAGAAAAGCCGTGCTGTCTGGGCCCAGGGAACCCGGAGCAGTCTTAGCGGGTGGGAGACGATCTCTTTGGCAGGGCCAGACGGGTGAGCTGCAGGTGGAGGGCAGGTAGAGGCATGCTGATGGGAGTGGGGCCCCAGGTTTCATCCTCTGGTGGGTCCCCTTGCCCGTTGGAGTGGTAAGGCCTAATAGCTCCTGGGGAAACGGCCTGTGGAGGAGACACTGAGCAGGCCTGTATATTAGGACCTGGGTGAAAAAAAAAGCTTGTTTTGTGTCAGGGTTGCAAGATGAGTTCATCTGTTCAGGATTTGTTTGAATACTGCAAGAGATAAAAGAATGGAAACCTTACCCATCACAGCCCGGGCCACCACTTTGTTCTTCCAGAGAGGTGGGGCCAAGCAGGCTGCAGTCAGGGCGCCGAGGCTGAAAGAAAGGCCTTTCTGCAGAGAAAAGCCTGCAGAAAACCCTTGGCCTCGAGAAGGCTGGGTACAGCCCAGCCAGGTGGCCGCTGACCGTCAGGATACCCCAGATCACTCCTAAACCCCTCCTGCGACTGGGGGACTCTGAGGACCACCCAGGAGAGCTAAGGGAGCATATGAGGCAGCACCAAGGAGGGCCCAGAGGAGAGACAGTGGGCTCAGGGTCAGGCCAGTCGATCGGGATTCCTGCGCTGCACTCTCACTTTGGGTCTGTCCTGAGGATTGGGATGATTCTGCCTCCTGGACTTGCACAGTTCAAAAAGGATCATGAATGAAGCATGTAGAGCGCCTCCCACTCCCCAGGGACGAGCCAGGGGTAGCAGCCCTTGCCCAAGATCAATTATTATGATTGTAGCCCATCTACAAAATACTCATTTTTGTGTTTTAGAGGGGTAGAATGTTTGAGTGTGGGGGACAAACTACACTTAAAAGCCAAAAAGTGTGTTTCCAGGGCTGCATAGGGGGCCAGAAATAGCTGTTAGGGTGTGATATTTGAAAAGCCCACCGCCCTCCTAGGAAGGTGGGCAGCATGTCGTGGGGCAGTGTCGTTAGCACTGTCACCTCCGAGGACCCCTCTTCTTTTCCAGTCTTTGCAGAACCCCCACGTGATGGCGTGGAGTGGACATGGCTAGCTTCTTATAGCATGGTCTCTGTGCCATTGCCCTGACGTCCTCTAGGATTTTGCAGCCCACAGGTTGCAACCACAGGAGTGATGCAGAGTCCGCATCTCTAAGGTTAGATAGATGGAAGCTCAAATCCCAATTCTGCAGCTTCATCGCTGAGAAGTTGGGGTATGTTTCCGGACTTTCAGGCCTCAGCTCTCTCATCTTAAGATGGGAGAATTAACATATGTTGAGGTAGTGCATTTAAAGGGTTTCAGACACTGCCTGGTATTTGGTAAAGGTTTCTTAAATGTGAGCTAGTTTATTATATTATTATCATGACTATTATTATTTCCCCTTGATTCTCAACTCCACTGGCACATACTATGTTTGCAGGTGTTACTACTGAATATGAATGCCCTTATGAACTATACAGGCTGAGTTACTCTGTCATATAATTTATATATATATGTAGATAAGGCTGCATGGTAGTAATAATATTAGTAATCATAATAACTGTTAACTTATGCAATGCCTATTTTGAGCCAGGCATTATTTGACACACTTGAAATTAATCCCAACACCCTGATGAAGTAACCATTGATTGCATCCCTGTGTTACAGGTTAGGAAACTGAGGCCTAGAAGGGTGAAGTCACTCGCCCAAGATTTCACAGCTCTGAGTGGCAGAGCTGGGATTCACATGCAGGCACCTTTGCTCCCTAGTCCATGCTTTTAACCCTATGCAGGAGACATCCTGGTCCCAGCTGTGTCACTCATTTCCACTGTGACCTTGGCAAGTCACTTTACCTCTCTGAGCCTGTTTTTGCGCCTTGGCCATGTGGATGGCATGTTCCTCAGTCTCCCTCCTCCTGGTTCTGTCATGCTGCCCTCCTGTTCCCATCACACTCCCTGTCTTAGGGGCATCCCTCCACCCGCAGCCGACTAGCTGAGCAGCTGTCTGGAGGGTGGTGGCCAGTGTAGAGACCAGCCGCCAAAAGAGCCCCTGAGGTGGGCCCTGTGCAGGCAGGCTGCAGTGGTGGCCAGACCGCCCGTGATGTAATGACCGATTAGGAACTTCCCCTTGGAAGCCCGGCTTCCTCTAGGAGCCAAAGGTGCTGGAGCTGAGGTGGGGGGTGGGGAGGGGTGGGGAGGGGTGGGTGGGAGCTAATAAGAGGAAACTCCTGTCAGCTGGGCCCAGCTTTTGGAAAGAGTTCAGCAGAGAGGCTCGTTCTAAGCTGTTGACCATTAACATGGCCCTGTGCACATTCCTTCTCTGCTTTTACTGCCGGAGCCCGGTGGATAAAGAAAGAACTGGTCTTCCCCTCCCTTCACAAAGAAAAGAAAAAGAGCCTCTAATTAATGCTGCATCTCGAGACTTGCCGCAAAACCTGAAGCCATTTCTGCAGCTTAAAACGACAAAGGAGAGTTAAGTGGAAACTCCTTTTTCCCTCTAAGTTTGATAACAAAAACTACTTATCGAATGGGCAAACAAGGCTTTAAAAGGGGTGTTAGGTTAACCAGATGCAGGGCCACGTAATTACTCCCAGGCCTGGGAGCCACAGATGAAAAGCTGCCGGTTGGACTGGAACTTGAAGCCACAGGCATGACATGGGACAGAAGAAAGGAGTTTTCCAGGAGGGCAGGAGGCCTCAGTGCAGCCCTGTGCAAAGGAGATTGGAAAAGCCAGCCCTGGGCCCCTCTTCAGCTCTGCCACCAACTTGCTGGGTGACCCTGGGCAAGTCACGTAACCTCTCTGGGCCTCTGAGACTTTTGAGTATCTCTTCTTTGCTCTCGATAGGGTCTGGGCCTGTCTGCCCTTGTTTCAGGCCTATCAATGAGGTGCTGAGCAGGCCCTTTCCATCTAGCCCTGGGAGAGCCAGGGAGGTTGCTATGGCCCAGGTGTGTGTGAAGTAGCAGCAAAGACTTGGAAGGTGAAGGAGTAGGGACCACCTGCTCCCCTGCTGACCCAGACCCTTGAAGACCCAGAGGGCTCGGGCTGAGCCTCCCATGAATGCCCTGAACCTTAGAGTCTAAGCTGGGCACAACGCTGGTTCCTTTAGGGGATGGCTGAGTCTGAGGCAGTCTGGTCAAAAGGAAAGGGGGAAGCAGGAAGAAAGCAGGCTGCAGTTTATGCTCAGGCTCTTGGAGCTTGCAGCCCACGGGGGAGCACACAGGAACGTTCCTGCCCTTTGTTTTGACAGAAAACTGCTGATTTGAAGAAGCTAAAGGCTTTTCTTGGGATTTCAGCACTCCCCGCCTCCCTCAGACTGCAGTCAGCTCCCTTGGTGCCCCTGCACCCCCACAAAATTACATGTTGGGCTCGCAGCACCCTCCCTGGGCAGAGAGGCGTAGAGGAAAGAATGCCAGCCATCGGAGGGGCGGATTTCTGTGCAGGGGAGAAGGCCTATTGTTGGGACCAGTCACCTCCTCCTCCTCGGTGCAGACAGCCACCACCCTCTGGTGGCAGGAATGTGGTTGCCACCAGGAGGATAAAGGGCTTGTCCCCTGGGCCACTGTGGAGCCCTGCTGGGGCCACTCTAGGACAGCTACAGGACATTGCCACTTTCTTCTTTTTAATTTTTTTCAAGGTCTCATACCTAAAATGAAATCCACGGTTCTTTAAGCATACATGGCGTGTCTTTTTACAGCACAGATGCCCAAGTTCCCATGGTTCCAATCAAGAAATCAGACATTTCCATCATGCTGGAAAGTTCTCTTGTGCCTCTTCCCAGCTGTCTCCCTTTCCCCAGGGGTAACCACTGTTCTGATCTATTTTATTTTATTTTATTTTTTGAGATGGAGTTTCGCTCTTGTTGCCCAGGCTGGAGTGCAGTGGCACAATCTTGTCTCACTGCAGCGTCCGCCTCCCAGGTTCCAGCTATTCTTCTGCCTCAGCCTCCCAAATAGTTGGGATTAAGGTGCCCGCCACCACACCCGGCTGATTTTTTTGTATTTTTAATAGAGACGGGGTTTTGCCATGTTGGCCAGGCTGGTCTCGAACTCCTGACCTCAGGTGATCCACCCGCCTCAGCCTCCCAAAGTGCTGAGATTACAGGCGTGAGCCACTATGCCTGGCCACTGTTCTGATTTACACTGCCGTAGATTAGTTTGCCTTCTCAAGAGTTTTGTCTCGGTGGAAATATACCACGAACCTTCTGTGTCTGGCCTCCCACGCTCAATGGGATGCCCTTCAGATTCATGCACCTTGTTGCGGGTGTCAGTAGCTTGTTCCTTTTTCCTGGTGAGTAGTGTTTCATTGGCTGGATGTTCCTAGTTTTTGTTTATTGGTTTTCTGTTGATAGATATCTGAGCTGGTTTCTGGGTTTGGGTGGTTAGGACTAGAGCTGCTAGTCCTAGGAACATTAAATCACGGAAATTTAGAGCTGGGGAGAGAGTAATGATCTCATTGTTCGGATGGGAAGACTGAGGCCAGAGGAGGGAGATGACCTGCTGGATCAGGGCCAGGAGGCAGGACTCCTCCCAGGCTAGTGCCATCCATCCCAGACACAGCGCCTCTCCTCCTCCCCCGGAACCCTCCCAGCAGGACCCAGAGTCTGGCTGGGAACTAGGCCAGGCCCTGAGCAGGGGGTAGTGATCGGGCGTTTCGGTCAGAACTCGGTCATCTTTGATGTTGTTCACTCGGGTCTGACTCCCCGGTATTTATTTGCAATTAAAGAGTTGGTTCCTAATTAGGCTGATGGCTGTGGGAGATGGCAGTACCACAGCCTAGGAGCCACGAGGAGAAAAAGATCCTTCTGTAAGAGACTGTCCCCTCACCTGAGTGGCAGCCCAGGCTTGTGACTGAGAGGCACAGGGTGAAGGGGCCGTGCAGCTGTGGGAAGTACAGAGTAGGGACCATGGGTTAGGGGGCACCTACCTTCTCACTCATGGTGTCACAGAGAGCATGTCAGCTTGTGTTGGACACACCACATGAAATCTGAATGCACATATGTGTGTGAGAGGATGGAGCCACAGCAGGGCTCATTCTAGACATTCAGACATGCATTGCTTCATTCTTCCATTCCTTCACTCACTGGGCACCTCTTTCACTGCAGGTACCAGGCTAGGGGCTAACCCCTAACATTTGTAAAGTGCTTCGCAGTTTGCAAAGGGCCTTGTCCACAGTCCTATTGAGACCTTCCATGGCGGCGACCCTGGGCCATGACCCACAACCCCACTAAAGATCCCTGGCCTCTGAAGGGTAAGGCCAACACTGGAGCCCGTAAACAAGGCAGCTCCTTCCTTCTGCACCCACTTGATTTTGCCGGAGTGTCTAGAAAATTCAGAGATGGACAGTGTGTGAGTGGGGCACTTGATTATTGAATCAGTCCTTTTGCAAATACAGTGAATGAGTCTTGGAGACATTTAGCAGTTTATCGATGGCCACATATCCAGTCACTGGTGGCAGCCTTAGGACAATCTCACTGTGAAACCTTGTGGACCATGCGGCATGGGTTAGAGTAGAATTCTGGGCTCTCAAGTTCTGGCCCTAGGTCTGCCACCCACTGCTATGTGTCCTTGGGCAAGTCCCTTGACGCCTCCCAGGATGCTGTCTTTGGGGCACCAGATTATTGGACTCCATTAGTGGTCCCAACAGGCCAGTCTCAAAACTAAGTTTTCATTGGTCCATGGTGAAAGAAATAAAAATAAGTTAGAAAATAAGTCTGTACATGGCAAAATAAAGCAGTGGTAGGCCGGGTGCAATGTCTCATGCCTGTAATTCCAACACTCTGGGAGACAGACAGGCAGATTGCTTGAGCCCAGGAATTTGAGACCAGCCTGGGTAACATGGCAAAATCCGGTGGTGTGTGCCTATCATGCCAGCTACTTGGGAAGTTGAGGTGGGAGAATCGCTTCAGCCTGGGAGGTCAAGGCTGCAGTGAGCTGAGACTGCACCACTGCTGTACCCCAGCCTAAGTGACAGGGTGAGACTGTTTCTCAAACAGAAACAAAAATGAAGCAGTAGTCGCCCTGTGTCATTCCCAGCTCCCCTGTTAAAAAAAAATGTGTTGGTTTGTGGAAGGCTGAAGTGTTGGGTCTCACTGGATAAGATAATGTCAGTGGATACTCAAGCTCTGACGCCCGGGGACTGAGAGCTGAGTGGGGACAGGGAGGCTGAGAGTGGCTGGCTTACCCTCTGGATCAGACAAGAGACCCTGGTTTTTGCCCACCACCCTTCCGTGCCCTAGGGCCTGAACCCACCAGCCCACCAGCTGGGTTCAGGATTCCCTGTGGGGTGGGGGGTGGGGCAATGTCCAGGCACTGGGACGTATTTTATTTTCTGCCCCCTTCCCTTTTATTAGGTTGGTGCAAAAGTAATTGAGGCAGGAGGGTCACTTGAGCCCAGGAGTTTAATCCCAGCCTGGGCAACAAAGCAAGACCTCATCTCTACAAAAGAGCTTTTGAAAATTAGCTGGGCACAAAGGTGTACATCTGTGGTCCCAGCTACTCGGGAAGCTGAGACAGGAGGATTGCTTGAGCCCAAGGAAGATATGCAGCCTTGGGATAGATGGAGACCCACCCCACCCCTTCCCAGTCAGAGTGTAGACCAACTTGGGGGCACTGGCCAGGAGCGCAGACGCCTGTTAAGGACAAAGGAGGGGCTGCAGTTCAGGTGCCCCAGGAAGGAGAGGTCAGAGAGGGCTTCCCGGAGGTGGCGGTCTGTCTCCCTGGATTTGGGAGACATGGCCAGGAGCGCAGGCCTGATGAGGTGTAACGCAGTCTGTTCCATCAAGGAAGCTGCAGGGGATGGGGCCTGGCTCAAGCCCTGGGTGTCCCTTAGCTGGATGGCTGGGGCAGGCAAGGCCTGAGGGCGGCTCTGTGGATTCATCCCCAGTCATAGGGTACCATAACGCGCACTGGGGCTAGGCTGGGGACATGAGTTTTGAGCGGGGAAATGGGGCGAGTTTGGCCTGGCTGGGGTGGGGGGAACTGAGAGGAGGGGGATAGGAAGTCCCACCTGTCCTTGAATTGAAAAACTTCCTTTTCTTTTCTTTTTTGTTTTTCTTTTTGTTTGAGACAAGGTCTCACTCTGTCACCCAGACTGGAATGGTGACACATTGTAGCACAATGACAGTTCCCAGTAGCTTCAAACTCTTGGGCTTAAGCAATACTCCTGTCTCAGCTTCCCGAGTAGCTGGGACTGCAGATGTACACCATCATGCCCAGCTAATTTTTAAACGTTTTTTGTAGAGATGAGGTTTTGCTTTGTCACCCATGCTGGGCTTAAACTCCTGGGCTCAAGTGAGCCTCCTGCCTCAGCCTCCCAGAGTTCCCAGCCAGCAACCTTTTGGAAGCTGGGAAAGAGAAAGTCGCTCCCCCCGCCCCCTGCACCCCTGCCCTTCCCCAGCTAGACTCTGCCTTTTTCCATGGGTCGGGTAGAGTGGCTGGGCAACTGTCTCAGAGCCTTGTCTGTGAAGAGGTGCAGCAGTGACCCCTCCCTCAGTGAGACAGTAAATGGAGTCCTCCAAGAGTGGGGATAGTGACGCCTCAGCTTGTAAACAATCACCTCTAGGACTCATGGACCATGAGAGCAGTCATGCTTACAGATAGGGAAACTGAGGCTTAGGGAGGGAGCGGCACTTGCTCAGTGTGCAGGTTTTAGGAAGGAGCCAGGGCAGAACTGTCTCTGGAGTGTGGAGAAGAGCTCCCCTCTAGAGTGTGGCCTGGCACCAAGGCGGCCCCAGCATTCACTGGTGTGTACTCTGGGCCTCAGTTTCCTCACCTGTGGAATGGGCTGCTAGCAGAGGTGAAATGAGGCTGTTGTGAAGAAGGGGCCCATCTCACAGAAGGCACTCACGAATGCCGTTGCCCATCCTGTCTCCCAGCATACTCCAGGCTTCGCTTTTTTGCATCCCCACCTTGCTGTGCCTGACACAGTCATGGAATTCTTGTTGGTTGGTGGGCAGTGTGGGTGCTGGAGTTTCATGGCCAGGCTAGCACAGTGCTGCTTTTCTGGCCCTTGGGGGCTCCCAGACCCATGCCAGATAGATGGCTGGGGAGAGGGGCACTGGAGTGGAGTGACTGGAGCTCAGAGTCGGCTCTCCCAGCTGCCCATCTGCTGGGACTGGCCTAATGCCTGAACCTAGTGACCGCCCAAGGGCTTGAGCTGTCTCTGTCACTATTGCCCACTGGCTAAGGGCAGTTCAGTCGAGGGCAGGATGTAGAACCTCTTCCTCCTCCTCTCCTGACCATCAGCTGGAAGCATCAGAGGCCTCCCTGGAGACTGAGGCAGAATGATCCAAGCTGTGGGCTGGTGTGAGGACTTGGATTACCCCTTGGATTAGCAGACTTGGGGACCTGGGTCTGGGACTCAGTGCCAGGCACAGGGCAAGGGGCACACTCATGAAGCCTGTGCCCAGCCCAAAGCCACAGCAGAGCAGTCAGCCTCCAGGAGGCCCCTGAGGCAGACGGCCTTCTGCCAGGTGGCTGGGCGGGCCTCCGAGTGTGTAAGGGGACGTCAGGGGCCCTGCCACCCTGTTCTTCTGGGGCTTCTAGGCAGGGGAAAGACCAAGGCAAAGGCAGCCAGAGCTGGCCCCACGCAGGCTCCCAGGTGAAGCTGTTAGAAGTGTTGTCCTCTGGGATTTGGTTGGACTTTGATCAGTTTTCCTCAGAAAAACAGCCATGAAGCACCTTGCTTTGCTCTGTCAGGCCTCCAGCAGAACACCTCCCTCTGCACAGGCCCAGGCCAGGGACCTGTGTGGAAGCAGGCATGGCAGGCAAATCATGTCACCTCACTGGGCAGTTACAGGTGCCTGCCTGCTTCTCAGAGCTGTGAGCTCCAAGGAAAGGCCAGATGTCAGAATCTGAGAAGCTGGCCACATGAGAGCAGGGAGCACCCTGGTCTGTGTTGGTCTGAACTTTGGTCTCAGAAAATTGTTAAACTCCTCTAGACACACAGGTGGCCCGAGTCAGAGTGTGACAAGGGATTTCAGTAACACCTTAGCTACCCCTTTGCTATACAGTGAGGAAACTGAGGCCCAGAGAGGAGCAGCACACACCTTCGATTGCTGGGCAGCTCCAGAGCCGTTAAGGAGCCATTTTCTTTGTCATTTAGGGACCCTCAGCTCCTCTGCCATGCAGAAGTGGCTGCAGTTCTGGTGAAAACCTGCATTTCCTGCCAAGAAAGCCAACTGAAGTGGGCGGTACCGGGAGGCTAAGGCTGAGGTAGAGAGCAGTCGGGCAGTCATATTTATAACAAGGTCACCACAGGAATCCTGCTGCTTCAGGCCGGATGGGATCCTGGGGGCAGCTCCCCCCACCCCCAGCCCACCTCCCTGTGCTTGAGTCCTCTAATGTGGTGATGTCAGCCCCCGCCCCCATCCACCAAAAGCCTAACCCTACTTTGTCAGGTTGAGACTTGGACTAGTGGGTTCAAATCCTGGCAGGGTGCCCTCCTCTGTAGAAGGAGGAGAAGGTGGCGCCCTTGCAGAGTGATCATGAGGACCAAGTGAGTCCTGTGCGCTGTGAAGAGTAAGAAGCACAGTGCTCCACTCCTGGTCCGTGATGGGTGCTCCACAGTCAGTCCCTCCTTTGGGGGCGTGCAGGCAGCTGTCTGTCTCTCCTGCTAGCATGAAGAGGCAGGGGCCGGGTATGCAGGGTTCATGTCTGTGCTTCCACAGCACCTAGCACACAACAGGTGTTCTCTGGCTTGCACTCTGTGGCTCATAACCTCTGTTTTCTCCTTTGTGTGAGTGTGTGTGTGTGTGTGTGTGAAAGAGATGTCCTGTTGTGTGCTATATTTCCTGAGGACAACCTGGCACACAGTCGGTGCCCACATGACTGCTGAATGCTGGAAACCTTACCCAGCTCCCACTGTGCAGACAGCAGAGCCCACCTCCGCTCCCCGGTGCCTCCCACCTCCCCACCCCGAATAACGCGGCGGTCCCTGTGCTTGTCCCGCAGACGCCAGCATGTCTCCGGACGCCACCAAGCCGAGCCACTGGTGCAGCGTGGCGTACTGGGAGCACCGGACGCGCGTGGGCCGCCTCTACGCGGTGTACGACCAGGCCGTCAGCATCTTCTACGACCTACCTCAGGGCAGCGGCTTCTGCCTGGGCCAGCTCAACCTGGAGCAGCGCAGCGAGTCGGTGCGGCGAACGCGCAGCAAGATCGGCTTCGGCATCCTGCTCAGCAAGGAGCCCGACGGCGTGTGGGCCTACAACCGCGGCGAGCACCCCATCTTCGTCAACTCCCCGACGCTGGACGCGCCCGGCGGCCGCGCCCTGGTCGTGCGCAAGGTGCCGCCCGGCTACTCCATCAAGGTGTTCGACTTCGAGCGCTCGGGGCTGCAGCATGCGCCCGAGCCCGACGCCGCCGACGGCCCCTACGATCCCAACAGCGTCCGCATCAGCTTCGCCAAGGGCTGGGGGCCCTGCTACTCCCGGCAGTTCATCACCTCCTGCCCCTGCTGGCTGGAGATCCTCCTCAACAACCCCAGATAGTGGCGGGCCCGGCGGAGGGGTGGGTGGGAGGCCGCGGCCGCCGCCACCTGCCGGCCTCGAGAGGGGCCGATGCCCAGAGACACAGCCCCCACGGACAAAATCCCCCAGATATCATCTACCTAGATTTAATATAAAGTTTTATATATTATATGGAAATATATATTATACTTGTAATTATGGAGTCATTTTTACAATGTAATTATTTATGTATGGTGCAATGTGTGTATATGGACAAAACAAGAAAGACGCACTTTGGCTTATAATTCTTTCAATACAGATATATTTTCTTTCTCTTCCTCCTTCCTCTTCTTTACTTTTTTTTATATATATATATATATATATAAAGAAAATGATACAGCAGAGCTAGGTGGAAAAGCCTGGGTTTGGTGTATGGTTTTTGAGCTATTAAAGCCCAGTCAAAAAGCTAATACCAGTCACTCGATAATAAAGTATTCGCATTATAGTTTTTTTTAAACTGTCTTCTTTTTACGAAGAGGGGCAGGTAAGGCTTCAGCGGATTTCTGACCCATCATGTACCCTGAAACTTGACTTGAGTTTTCATGTTTTATTGGATAAAGATAGAACGGATTGAAAAGGGAGGAAAGTCACATTTACTCTTAAGTAAACCAGAGAAGGTTCTGTTGTTCCTTCCTGCCCATGGCTATGGTGTGTCCATTGGATAGGGATGGTGGTGAGGAAAGGGAAAATATACTGGCCATTTATCCTGAACAAGCTTTTCCAGTCTCATGGAGGAGGTTCATGCCCTAGCCTAGAAGGGCCCAGGTCTATGCCTCCCATCTTTGAGCTATGAGCAAGCTAAAAAAAGACACTATTTCTCACCATTTTGTGGAAATGGCCTGGGGAACAAAGACTGAAATGGGCCTTAAGCCCACCTGCTACCTTGCAGAACCATCTGAAGCCCCATGGTGAGTAGATCCTTTTAGGACCTCGACAGGCTATTTCCCACCCCCCAGCCAAAAATAGCTCAGAATCTGCCCATCCAGGGCTGTATTAATGATTTATGTAAAGGCAGATGGTTTATTTCTACTTTGTAAAAGGGAAAAGTTGAGGTTCTGGAAGGATAAATGATTTGCTCATGAGACAACAAGGTTAGAAGTTACATGGAATTGTAGGACCAGAGCCATATCATTAGATCAGCTTTCTGAAGAATATTCTCAAAAAAAGAAAGTTTCCTTGGCCAGATAACTAAGAGGAATGTTGCATTGTATATCTTTTTTCTTGGAGATTTATATTAACATATTAAGTGCTCTGAGAAGTCCTGTGTATTATGTCTTGCTGCATAATAAATTATCCCCAAACTTAGCAGCTTAAAATAACTAACATTTATTATCTCCCACAGTTTCTGTAGGTCAGGAATCTGGGAGCAGCTTAGCCAAGTGGTTCTGGCTCGGGGTCTCTGGTGAGGTTGCCATCAAGCTGTCAGCCAGGGCTGTAGTCATCTGAGTCTTGACTGGGTCTGGGGGACCTGCTCCAAGCTCGCTCACTTAGCTGCTGGCAGGAGCCCTCAGTTCCCTGCCACGTGGGCATCTCCACTGGGCTACTTGCAAGATGGCTTCCCCAGAGCAAGTGATCCAGAACAGCAAGGGTGAAGCTGCTGGGTTTTTTTGTTTTGTTTTGTTTTTTGTTTTTTGTTTTTTTTTTGAGACAGGGTCTTACTCTGTCACCCAGGCTGGAATGCAGGTGCCCCATCATGACTCGCTGCAACCTCAAACTCCCTGGGCTCAGGTGATCCTCCCACATCAGCCTCCTGAGTAGCTAGGACTACAGGTGCACACCATCATGTCTGGCTAATTTTTGTACTTTTGGTAGAGATGGGATTTCACCATGTTGCCTAGGCTGGTCTTGAAATCCTGAGCTCAAATGATCCTCCCACTTCGGCCCCACAAAGTGTTGCGGTTATGGATGTGAGCCACCATGCCCAACCTGAGCTGCTGTCTTCTGTAACTAGATCTCAGAAGTGACATACCATCGCTTCTGCCGTACTTATTTGTCATACAAACCATCTCTGTTACAATGTGGGAGGGACTACACAAGGACATGAATACCAGGAGACAGGAATCATGGCCACCACATCCTCCAAGAAGAAAAACCGTTTAACTTTGTTTCCCAAAGTTATTTACGAATAGACTGTCCCCACCCCTGTAATAATGTCCCCATACTGAGGCATGCCGGTGCTTCTGGGCTGACCACAGCTGTTCACGCCAGGGTGCTCTGCACTGAGGCCCTGACCTGAAGACACTCAGCAGAGATGGCTGTCACACTGGAGTATTCAGAGGGCTCTTGGTGTGGGGGCAGGACGGGAGGCACCACAGGCTCACAGGCAGTTTGTGGGTGCACGTCCAAAAGGAATAAGCAACCACTTCCATGCGAGTGCCGAGAAGGAGGAATCGGGAGGCCTCCTAAGAGGCTCAGTGCCTTGACCTCTGGTCCTCACAGGACAAATGAGCGGGAAGCCGGCAGGCTAAGGGTGGCAGAGGGTGCAGGAGCAAAGAGTTTGGGGATGGCAGAGACCAGGAAGCAGGAGGGGAGTTTCCAGACACTCGTGCTCTGGAGCCGGGCTGCCCGAGTTCAAATCCCAGTTCTGCCACTCAGAGTGACTTTAGTGACTTCATAGCTTCTTAACATGCTTTGGTGTTCCCATCTGTAAGATGGGAATAAGACTGCCCCTACCTCAGAAGTAGGTACGAATTGGGAGAGTGAAGCACGCCACAGAGTACCTGGTCTGTCACCAGGACACAGCTGCCATTATTCACACAGAGCCAGGGCTGGAAAGGGCCGGGCGACCCTCACACACCAAGATGAGGAGCTAGGGTGATCTTCAGGGGGCAGGGGGGAAGGTGGGCTGCTTCTCAGTGGGCCAGGGAGATGAGCAGATCTGGGCAGCTTAAGGATCATTGCAAGGTCCTCTGAGCCCTGAACCCATCCTGGCTCCCCTTGAGCCTGGTGCCCACCAATGCCAGTCTCCTGAGAGGGGCTTCTTGCCATTAGAGGAAGCAGCCAGTCACCCTGTAGTGCCTGGATGTGGAAGTGATCATTATAATCTGCCATCATCACGGGTTGACAGCCCCATTTTATTGGTGAAGAAACAGACCTGGAGCAGGGAGGTGCTCATCTCAAGCCTGTAGTCAAGGAATGCTGGAGTGTGACCCAGGTTTCCTGCCCCCTACCCTGGGGACTATTGCATGCATATAGAAAGTTGTCATCCTCTCCATCTCCCAGATTCTCAGAGGGCGACCAGCCAGGCAGATGACTTTTTTTTTTTTTTTTGAGACAGATTCACGCTGTCGCCCAGGCTGGAGTGCAGTGGTGTGATCTTGGCTCACTGCAACCTCCGCCTCCCGGGTTCAAGCAATTCTCCTGCCTCAGCCTGCCGAGTAGCTGGGATTACAGGTGCCCACCACCACGCCTGGCTAATTTTTGTATTTTTAGTAGAGACAGAGTTTCACCATGTTAACCAGGCTGGTCTCAAACTCCCGACCTCAGGTGATCCGCCCGCCTCTGCCTCCCAAAGTGCTGGGATTACAGGCCTGAGCCACCGTGCCTGGCTGACATTTGCTTCTTAGAGCTAAGCCTCACTGGCCCCACCCTGGCCTTCAAGGAAAACTCTCCTGGTTCTGCTGCCAACCCAAACTCCTACACCCCTTCCCATTGTAAACCTGAGGCCCGAACTGAACGTGGAAGTCCCCATGGCTCCCTACCCATTCTGTTTCCCCGCACTGCTCAGGCCTTGGCCCTTCTGTCTGAACTCTGCAGGCTCATAGCAGGCTGCTCTGTGAGGATGTGCTTGGAGCGATGACTAGTGACACTCACTCACTCCCTGGGAGTCCTTGCAGATAAAGAAGCCAATGCTTACATTAATGATCATTTGTCCAAGCTCTCTGGAGGAAGGAACAAGCCCCTGTCTCAGATGACAGTCTGGAGCTCTCCCCATGCCCTGGTTGTGATTGGCTTTGCCGGAGTGGGCTTGTCTCTTGGGGGACAATATGCCCTCCTGAAAGACTGAATTCTGGGGACCCAGGGATCTCAACCTTGAAGCTATCTCCTGTTCCGAAGCTGAGGACTTCCCTGAGGTCCTCGGATGGCCTCAAGTGTCAGGGAGAGGCCCTGTGGCCGCCTTCTCGGGGGTCTGAGAGTCCAGTTCCAACCCCTCAGTTTACAAAAGGGGAAACCGAGTTCTGGGAGTTGGCCTAGCTGCTGAGTTCAGTGGTGGCAGGACCTGCCGTTCTCCCTCCTCTCCTAGTCTTGTTGCTTCGCAGTAACTTTGTGGTTTCCCCTAGACCACCCAGGGATCTGGTGACTCAGGCTCCAATGGAGACACTTTCTAAACAAGCCCTGGGTTCTCTGCAGAGTGCTGGGGGGAGCCCGGTCCCTGCAGGCCCTGGGAGACAAGATTGGTAGGACTTACTGCCCCCCAAATCCAAGGTGATGCCCCAGAGGTATTCCTGCAATTGACTAGGTTTTTGGGGAAGGGTTAGTCCCCACATTCTCCTCTCCCCTCCATTCCATACCCCACTCCGATCTCCAGCACCTCCCCTGCCTTAGTCTCTGGGTGTGTATGTTGAGGGTAGGAATGGAGGGGTTGACCTAAGGAATGAGAGGAACAGATGGGGAGAGAGAAGAGAACCTGGAGATTTTGGGTTCTTGTCTCAGATGAGAAAACTTGAGGCCAAGAGAGGGGTTGCGAGTGGCCTGAGGTCACACAGCATGCACACACATTATTCATCTCTGGGGACTTCCTGGTGCTCCACACTTCCATAGGCCACTTCCTGCCCATGTGTCCCCTCCTGCAAACTCCCATCCCACACATTGCAAGGGGCATAAAAGCCCCAACCACCTAGGCTGCAGCTGCCTTGTTTTAATCCTGACCCTGCCACTTAGCAGCTGTGTGACCTTGGGCAAGTTACTTGAGTTCTCTGTCTCAGTTTCCTCATCTGTAGAAGTGAGGAATACTAATATGAGAGTATCTACCTCCTAGAGTTGTTGGGAGGATTAGATGAACTCGTGCCTGTCAGGCGCTCAGACCTGGCCTGTATTAAGCACTCATCAGGTGTTCACAGGTATGACTTGGGGGCCTGGAAGGCAGCTTAGGGAGGTGAGTAAAGCTTTGGTGTGGGGACTCCTCAAGTGTGAGCACTCAGATCCAGATCCCTGAGCCTGCTGGTGGCCTTGGGCAGTCACCTGACCTGTGTGAACCCCTGTTTCCTCAGTTGGGGAGTTGAGTCAATGATCCACAGTCACATCCCTCCCCTGACAGCTGCTGCCCCTCTCTTGCTACCACCAATCCATCCTCCACCCGCAGGGATGGTCTGCACCCAAATCTGACCCACTCCTCCTCCAAGTGCCAGGATGACTCCCTGTACCCTCAGAGGATGTAGACCTGCCTCTGAGAGCGGCCTGTGATGCACTGATGGAATGTGGTTCTGCCCCATCTCAACCCCAGACAACCCCCTTCAAACACTGCACTCCAGACTTCTCTCTCTGTCTGTTTGTGTCTTCCAGGCCTTTGCCCAAGTTGTCCCCTCCTCTCAATCATCTCCCAGCCTACCCCATCCAGGCTCTGACCACACCGGTGTCTACTCTTTCTTCCCCTGGAGACTCCTGAGAGCCAGAGATGTCTCATATCCCACTGGCTCCCGTGGCCACGGGCCAGCCTAGTGGCGGATACAAAGGATGGACTCCCTGGATGTTTGTGGAATGAAAAGACTCTGGAGGTAGTGGATGTGGGCGAGTTATATAAACTCTAAAGGGCCAAGCAGGCATGTAGAGGGGGGTATGTTTATTAGCGTCATGTGTCTCCATGACAACCCCCAGCTGGCTTCTCCCTACAGGCCCCTAAGATCACTCACCCCTCCCCCACCCTCAGGCCCAGGCTCTGGGGGTTCATGGCCTGCAGCCTTATTCTACCCTCTTGAGAGTGTGATGGCAAGAATTGCTGTTTGCATCTGTTAAAGTACAGGAGAAAAAAAAAGAATTCTTGGTTTGTGGTGGGAGGTGGACGCGGTGGGGGGGCATCCATTGGATGAATTAGAACCACAGACTTAGGGAACATCTGAACTGGGAAAGGCCTCAGAGTGCGTCTAGTGCATGGCTATCCCTGAACTGAGGCCCAGAGAGAGCAGGGCGCTAACTAGGGTCACACAGCAAGGCAGTAGCAGAGGGAGGCCAATACATGACTTGAAGCTCCTTCCAGAGCCAGCCTCAGCAATGCAGCAAAGGCTTCTGGGAAGCCAGCACTGGCCTGAGCAAAGCAGTTGAGAGGCAAGAAGAGTTGGGGTGTGGATCATATGTTTCATTTTGCTTTAATTGTGGTGAAATATATATATATATATGTATGTATGTATGCATATATATCATAAAATTTCCCATTTTAACCATTTTTAAGTGAACAGTTTGGCAGCATTAAATACATTTATATTGTTGTGTGGTCATCACCTCCATCCATCTTCAGAACTTTTTCTATCTTCCCTGTGTTTTTTACATTTTACTGTGGTAAAATATACATACCATAGAATTTGTCGTTTTAACCATTTTTAAGTGCACAGTCCTGTGGCGTTAAGCACATTCTCATTGTTGCATTCCTTATGCTTTTTAATGAAAGGCAAATGAAGACAAGGTTTTTAAATCCTTCACCGTGGGATTTTGAGCCCTTGCTGACTTCCAGCAGCCCTGAGAACCTAGAGGTGGGTGTGTGTCATCCTGGTCCATTTGGGGGTTTGGAGGAGGCTGTTGCGGAGTTGGGGAGGGGGTGTTCAGGCTAGGCTGATCACCACTAGCGACACAGACTGAAACAGCCTGGTAGCCTCTCTAACCTTTTTATTTAGTTATTTCTTTTGAGACAGAGTTTCGCTCTTGTTGCCCAGGCTGGAGCGCAACAGCGCGATCTTGGCTCACCGCAACCTCTGCCTACCAGGTTCTAGAGATTCTCCTGCCTCAGCCTCCCGACTAGCTGGGATTACAGGCATGTGCCACTACTCCCAGCTAATTTTGTATTTTTAGTAGAGACGGGGTTTCTCCATGTTGGTCAGGCTGGTTTCGAACTCCTGACCTCAGGAGATCCGCCTGTCTTGGCCTCCCAAAGTGCTGGGTTTACGGGCATGAACCATCGTGCCTGGCCCTCTCTAACCATTTTTAAAACAACTATCAATGGGGCTAGTGGAATGTGGATAAAGTGCCCAGGATTTCTGAGCCTGAGACTGGGAGTCTATGGTCTGAGCAGAGGAGAGATGGTTTTCAACTTGACCTCCTTGGGCTCCCTGGGGTACCATGGGAGACCTGGGTAAGTGATGCTGGGAGAGTTCCCCCTCTTCCCAGGCCTCAACTGCCCTTCAAATGAAAAATCTGAGCCAGATGGCTTCTGGGGGAATTCAGGGGCTCAAGAGAACTCCTGCCCCTCACTCAAAAGTCTTATGCTCCCAAGACAGGCAGATACAGCGGACTTTCATGTTGAACCTGCAGAGAGGAGCTGGGACGATTGCTAGTAACAGAACTCTTACTTCGCTTAGTGATAATAATAGCAGTAATCATTTACTGAGGGGCTTGTTATGTACTTGTTATGTTTATATTATGTCATGTAATCCTTATCCCATTTTATAGATGAGTCTCAGAGAAGTTAAACAAGTTTGCCAAGGTCACACAGCTGGTAAGTATCAGAGCTGGGTCTCACACTCAGATCTCTCCTTCCAGAGCTGATGTTCCTACCCCCACACCCCTGCTGGTGGCAGCACTTCTGAACTTGACTTTCCACAGCTGTTGAGCACACAGGCTTTGCAGCCAACTTCTGGGGCTCCAGGCCCAGCTCTTCCTCGAGCTAAGTGACTTTAGGCATGATACTTATAGTCTCTGAGCCTCAGTTTTCTCATCTGGTAAAATGGGCATAATAATATGGTAGTTAGGGAAATTAAATTAAATGAGTTAATATTTGTGAAGTAGTTAAGCAGGGCCTGGCCTATCGTGAGTGACATTTAGTATTTGCTGAATCTTTAAAATAATCATGTTTGGGCCAGGCATGGTGATGTGCGCCTATAGTCCCAGCTACTTAGGAGGCTGAGGTGGGAGGATCACTTGAGCCTAGGAGTTTGAGTCCAGCCTGGGCCACATAGTGAGACTCTGTCTCTATAATTTAAAAAAATTAAATACATAAAATATTATGTCTGTTGCCAGTTTTTTGGGTCAGTTCTGCTTGAACCAGCAAGTTGGAAATGTTTATTTTTAAAATAGTTTTGCTTTCTATTTCTCATCATTGAGCAATGAACAAAATGGAGTTTTTGGGATGCCTAGGAAAACACGCACATAAACACCACTGCATATATGCACACAGTCTGAGATGCATTTTCATTAACATTTTAACAGAAACACAACTATTCATGAGTCTTTGCAGAGGAGAAAAAAAAATCTCTTCCAAAATAGGCCTTTCAATGTTGGCCAAGTTCCTCAAGTTGCCTAAAATGGGCAGCATTTTGGTGTTTTCCAAGTACAGTGTATGTATTAGAAGCTGATCTTTTGGAATTATTGACTGCTCCCGTCCCTTATTTCCTTTCCTTCTCTACCGATGGGGCAAGGATGTTTGCCATTCCTGGCCCTGATGACAACTATTTTGACCCTTTAAGAATTCTCTGCTTTGTGCTGCTCCAAATATAACATCAATGAATGTCAAAAGGCACATCAGGTCCCCCAAAAAGCTGAATGGCACTGGGTCTGTCCTGGTGGCTCCTGAACCCTCTTCACTCTAGGGCCCAGGGGCTCTGAGGTCTAGCTCCTAGGGCCCCTTGGCACCATGTGGGCCCACACCTAGGATCCCTGCTGCACCCTGGCCATGATGAGAGGTGTCCTTGTCACAGCTTGCAGAAAAGACTTGAGCCACGCAGATTTTTAAATTGAGGAATTGTCAATCCATATGTCTGGGAAACTTTGTTCTGTCTGAGTCTGAGCCTGGGTGCTCTGCTAGGTGAGGGCTGACCCAGACCCAGAGGAAGCAGGAGATGTCATCACACATCTTCTGTGACAGTTCCTAAGCCTTGGGGGTGGGCTCCCAAGTGACCAGGAGAAACCAAAGGCCTTTGAGGTAAGTTTGTTCTTAAATTTTCCGTCGTTGGGGAAAGAGGAGACACTAGGTACCTGAAGTCCACAAAGCCAATGAAAACCATCCTTGGACAGAGAGATTTCTCTACCTTCTCCATCAAGCCTTATGCCTGAGCTACTGATGATGATGGAGGGGCCAGCTTCAGAGAGAAGTGAAAGTGGACACAGGTTTGAATCCTGGCTCCATCATTTTCCAGTTTGTGTGAATTCAGGCATTTCATGTTTCCCCCGAGCCTTGGTTTTCTCATATGTAAAATGGGGATGATATCATCTACCATGTAGGAATCAAATGAGAAAGCATATCGCATTTAGAGACAATTCTCCATGGGTCTCTCTGCAAATATTGCAAGCAGAAGCACTGATGGCCTTTGTTCTGGACTATCTTTTAAAGGATATATGATAGCCACAAGCATTAGAAGATAGAGTGTCTCCCTTTGGTGCAATGGGCAGGCATCTTTACTGCCCATTATAAAAGATTTGGGTTCCCTAGGTCCAGGGTTCCTCTCCTGTAAGGCACCTCCACTGAGTGTGCAGGTATCACCTGTCTCTCTTGGCATCACAAGGGAAACTATGATGATGCTCATTCTGTGTCATGAGGAACAGAAAGAAGTCCTTTGTCTCTGACCCAGGAGTCTTGTGTCTTCTCATGTCTTTCATGAAGCAGTGACAAGCTAACTTCTTATCTTATTTAAAAAATAGATAAAATCTCAGATTCTTCACAGTTCTTGACAGTTTTGATGATCAGGATGGGGTGCTGACAGAGAAATAGCTTTCTTGAAGAGGAAAGATGAGGATCTCACAAACCAATTCATGCAATTTGAGGGAAGTCCATGGAAATCAGCACCAAACATACTAATCAAATTGTATGGTCACATGGGCAATAAATGGCCCACTATTTTATTTTAATTCTTGTTAATGAGAAGGAATTGGAGAGGTGGTTGCAGGCTGAGTACTGGGAAGTAGGTTCAAAGACAGCTGCCAAAACAGTGCCTTGGTGGTTGTTAACTCTTCTCTGGGCTTCCTCACCAATCTAACTGCCAGCCTCAATCCCTGCCCCCCCGCCACTGAAACAAAGAAGCACTAAGCTTTATCCTGGGTGGGCAGAAGGTGGCACTGCCTTTCAGGTAGCAATTACAGAGATGGCCACATGCACAGAGAGTGAAGGGAGGCAAACTCACTCCTGCTGTGGGCAGAAACTAGAAGGGTTGTTACAACTTAGGCGGGTTCACTCGGGAGATGCGGAGGTGAGCACATGACGCTTATGAAGGAAGAAGGACAACACTCAGCCCCTCCTGCCCTCTAACATGCCAACTGGAGATGCCATCCATTTGGAGATGACAGCAATAGGTCTCAGTTTTCTTGTTATTTATTTGTTGTTGTTGTTGTTGTTATTGTTTTTACCATGGGCCCTGGCTGCTCTAAGGGAATATATGGGAGTTTTGGCCTGCTTGGGGAGATTTCTCTGAGACAAACAAACTCCTAGAGGAAACCAGAAACGAAGAATTGGTGGGCATTAGGGTTTTTGTTTGTTTGTTTTGTTTTTTTGTTTTGTTTTTTTTTTTGAGACAGTCTCGCTCTGTCACCCAGGCTGGAGTGCAGTGGCGCAATCTCAGCTCACTGCAACCTCTGCCTTGAGGGTTCTAGCTATTCCTCAGCCTCCCAAGTGGCTGGAATTACAGGCATACGCCACCACGCCAAGCTAATTTCTGTATTTTTAGTAAAGATGGGGTTTCACCATGTTGGCCAGGCTGGTCTCAAACTCCTGACCTCAGGTGATCCGCTAGCCTCAGCCTCCCAAAGTGCTAGGATTACAGGTATAAGCCACCATGCCTGGCTGGTATTAGGGCTCTTAATCCTTCATGTTGGGTTTGCAATACCAATGGTGACCCATTAGAGAATGAGAAATTGAGCCGAAGAAATCTAGATAAATTTTTGCTATCAACCCACCACCCTGGAAAACTCTCCTAGTCCTTATGTTGAAACCACATAAGAAGTTGAAAGATCTTACATTTGGGGCAGCACATGCCCTGGATTCAGGTGATCTCCTGTAACAAGTTGCTGCACTGTCTGCAGGTCAGGCCCAACTTAGTCTATGGGCATAAATCCCGTGGCCCCAGCCAGAAAGTAATGTGGCTACAGCCGCTGAGTCAAGGTATCACTAAAACTAAGCTAGAGGTGTCAACAACGATGACTGTAAGAGAGTTTGGATATTTGTCCCTGCCCAAATCTCATGTTGAATTGTAATCTCTAGTCCTGGAGATGCGGCCTGGTGGGAGGTATTTGGATCGTGGTGGTGGATCCCTCATGGCTTGGTGCTGTCTTTGTGAGAGTGGTGAGACCTGGTTGTTTAAAAGTGTGTGGCACCTCTCCCTTACTCTTTCCTCCTGCTTTCACCATACGACGGGTTTGCTCTCACTTTGCCTTCTGCCATGAGTGAAAGCTTCCTGAGGCCTCCCCAGAGGCAGGTGCGGGCCCCATGTTTTCCTGTCCAGCCTGCAGAACCATGAGCCAATTAAACATCTTTTCTCATAAATTACCTGGTCTTAGACGTTCAGGTATTTCTTTAAAGCAATGCAAGAATGTCCTAATATACTACCATTAGAATGTCCCAATATAGGGCTTTAAGTGGACTGCTTAGCTGGGCCATAAGCAACCACCATGCTGGTTGAAGCCAAAAGTGAATGCACCTTGCTTACTGGCACCGAAGCACTCTCTCCCTTCACAGCTCTGATTGCTCTCTCCTCTGCTACCACAACCTCAAGTGATCTAAGGAGTAAGATGATTGGGGTGGGGCTGGGCGTGGTGGCTCACACCTGTAATCCCAGCACTTTGAGAAGCTGAGGTGGGTGGATCACGAGGTCAAGAGATCAAGACCATCCTGGCCAACATGGTGAAACCCTGTCTCTGCTAAAAATACAAAAATTAACTGGGTGTGGTGGCGCGTGCCTGTAGTCCCAGCTACTCAGGAGGCTGAGGCAGGAAAATTGCTTGAACCTGGGAGGCAGAGGTTGCAGTAAGCTGAGATCGAGCCACTGCACTCCAGCCTGGCGACAGAGTGAGACTCCACCTAAAAAAAAAAAAAAAAAAAAAGATTGGGATGGGGCTAAAGTCTTCTTGTTCCCAAGGGGGCTAAAGTTGCTCTCATTCAAGCACGCTGAGGAGCTTTAGAGAGGAGAAGAACTCAAATCTTGATGGGTTTGCGGGAGACAGGCAGCCAAATCAACATCCTACCCATGGTGGGAGGGGAGCCTGGATTCAGCTAATGTACTTGAATAGGTTCACTGAGGGGAAGGGAAACTAACATGATACTTTGGGCCACGTCAATATACTGCTATTGTGGCTTCTACATCTAAATGGCTGGCAGGAATTGGCGATTCGATGCCTGTGCTTCGCTGTCCCATAAGGGTCACTGAGATTCTCTCAATGGGGAAAGTTCATACACAGAGAAATGCTGATACCTTTGGGGCCCCACAATCCTGACGACCCCTTTGAGCTATAAGAGCAAAATGTGACAGGTGATTTTGCTGATCGAAGCTTCTGGCTAAAAGGAGAAGCTTTATATGATTTATACTCCTTTATAAATTGTCTGTTAGCTTGCTACTGGGCTTAGTGAAATTGAACACCTAACCAAACAGGGGTCTTGTGACTGCATGGTCTGATATTCCCATTTGGGGTGGGTCAACTCAAATTCAGTGACTAACAAGGTGGGAAAGGCCAAGTTCTATTCATCCAATGGGAATGGTAGACTCAACAACAGAGTTCACCTGGCCCCAACAGCATCTCAGTTTTACATCCCTGTGGGGAAACTTGATCCCACCCTATACCACCTGAAGCAAAGCTGCTGGCTCAGCGTGGACCTTGATCCACAGAGGTTCCCCCAAATGACTTGACCTGGTTCACTGATGGTTCAACTGAGCCAAAACCCAACCGCGTCCACCAGGCTGCTATGGCTGTCCAACCTCAGTGTCAGCTCTGTGGAACCAGAAATGAGCAGAAATTCATGCTGTTTTCACAGCTCAGGCCAACTCCCTTTGATGAAGCTTGTGATATTTTTACTGACTCTTGGATGTAGCCCATGGCTTGGTTGTTTGATCTGCCACTTGGAAAACTACAGACTGGCAGATTAAAGACATCCCTCTTTGGGGTCACCAACTGGAAACATTTGAGGCTGCTGATCTGGGTCACTCTTGTAAGATGCCCATCATAAGGGCCTGTTCTCTGATGAGACTGACTGGCAAACTGGCTCTGCTCAGACTGCCCCCATTGCTGCCTAGACCTGTCATCCTACCAGACCTGTCAATACCTCTACCTCATAGAGATATACTAAGTAAAGGACTCCATGCTTCTACCGTTGCCTGCCAGACTCGTGACTCCTGCCAAAAGCTGACCTGGATGTCTTTCAGTGGGCATGGCCTCTGTCTGCTTATAGCAGATTGACTACCTTGAACCTTGGACCTCATCTGGTAGCTATTGTTGGCTGCCTCACTTCTCTTGACACGTTTTCAGGTTCTGGCATTGCTGTTGCAGTCTCACCGGCCAATTCCAGCTACAACATTGTAGTCCTTGAAACTTATCTGTCTTGTCTTCAGCTTTCTGGACAATTTATAGCTTGATAAGAGTGCATTTGGGCTGGGCATGGTGGCTCACGCCTGTAATCCCAGCATTTTGGGAGGCTGAGGCAGGCGGATTGCCTAAGGTCAGGAGTTCAAGACCAGCCTGACCAACATGGTGAAACCCCGTCACTACTAAAAATACAAAAATTAGCTGAGTGTGGTGGCAGGTGCCTGTAATCCCAGCTACTCGGGAGCCTGAGGCAGGAGAATCGCTTGAACCCAGAAAGCAGAGGCTGCAGTGAGCCGAGATTGTGCCATTGCACTCTAGCCTGGGCCACAAGAGTGAAACTCCATCTCAAAAAAAAAAAAAAAAAAAAGAGAGAGTACGTTTGATTGCAGAAAGCACCCACTAATGGGCTGACCATCAAGGTATTTGATGACCTTCCATGCTTCCTGCCATCCACCGGCATCCAATACTGCTGAGTGTTGGAACAACCTCCTTAAAACTTGGGTAGAGGTTTCCAACTCTGTCTCACCATCTCCTAGTCTACACACCTGAATAAGGCAGTTTGGTAGTTTGGTCATCGATTCTGGCTGTCCAGAAAGAGATCATTTACTCTTGGCCACTTTCTGGGTAATGACCAGGATGAAAGAGGTGGGGGGTTTATAAAGACCAATTCTGAGACTGGGCATGGTGGCTCATGCCTGCAATACCAGCATTTTGGGAGGCCAAGGCGGGTGGATCACTTGAGCACAGAAGTTCGAGATCAGCCTGGGCAACACAGCAAAACTCCATCTCTACAAAAATACAAAAATTAGCCGGGCATGATGGTACTTGTCTATGTTTCCAGCTACTCGGGAGAGCCTGGGAGGTTGAGGCTGCTGTGAGCTAAGATTGCACCACTGCATTCCAGCCTGGCACCAAGGTGAGAACCTTGGCTCAAAAAAAAAAAAAAAAAAAAAAAAATCAATTTTGAAAATTTGAGATTCTGCTCTAACAATTCCTGGGCCTTGTACTTCTTACTTCTCCTGAATGGCCAGCCTAGTCGATACAACCTACAGTTGATAGTTCGGCCAAGAGGTTCACTGCAGCCTTGACTTCCCAGGCTCAAGCGATCCTCCTGCCTCCTCCCTCCCGAGTAGCTGGGGCCACACACACATACCACTACACCCGGCTAATTTTTGTATTTTTGGAGAGATGGGGTTTTGCCATGTTGCCCATGCTGGTCTCTTGGGGATTCAAACTGAATTCTGTTTAAATTTTATAAAAATATCCTGTTGCTCTTGTACCTGACCCTTCTGGAAGAAAAGTCTGGATACATGTAAGGCACAATCGGAAAAAAGGTGAAGTTACAGCTACTGCAATGGAACACACTGCTTTTGGGTTAGTGGAAGAAAAGCAACACCCCAGCACCTGGGAAAGGGTGGACACTTTAGATTTCAGGAGGCTTTCTCACAATGGAAGATGCCCTGGTGCCGCTCTCCCAAACTGTTGCAAGTGCCTTAAATTTAATAACTGCTGGGTTGATCATCCTGCACCAGACGGCTCTAACCATTATCTGGTTGCCATTTCCCTTAACTTTACCGAAAAACTAAGAAGTTAAAGGAAATAGCATGAGATAGCCCAGCTCCTGCACCTCCCATGCAAAACACCTGTCAGCACTTACGGATGTCTGCCCTGCCCCACATGCATTGTTCCACGGACACCTTGGAAGGCGGCGGGGCATGCATCATTTCATGGAATGATGAATGGTACCTGACTGGTGGTGTAGACAAACAGGACAGATTGGACTGACTGCCCTTAGGCAGTCTCTTCAAAGACACATAATTTGTTACACAGGTAAGAGATAACTCTTGCACCATCAGGCCTCTTGTTTTACGCTCACAGTAATGCTTCAGTTTCTGTGGGATAATGCCTGCTTTGCAGGGGAGAAGCAAAAGATCAGAGAAGTCAAGCGATTGCTTAAGGTCACACAGCCAAGTGTTGGCACTGGGTTGTGACCAGGTCTGCCCGACTTCAGTTCCAGTGCTCCCTAAATTCGGCGTCAGTAGTTTTTTCCCTTATCCAAAGTGCTGGCATTCTTTCACGTGCCCTACAGACCCTGGCCTGTAGCATTTCATGTCTCTTGGTTCTGGATACCACCAGGTCTAAGACTGGAGAGGCTTAGAAGGCTGGGGGTGGGGCGGGGCACGGAGCAGCCAATGAGCTCCCTAATGCCCCCTACTCATAGGGGAATCTCCATTGCCTCATCTGTGAAATGGGTCTAAGACATGCTTAGGTCTTGTGGTGAGGAAAAAATGAGCTCAGAAGCAGGAAAGTGCTTTGGAAAATGGGAAGTACTGATGTGGACAGTGATGTGGTCTGAGACATGGCCCAGGAGAGAATGAAAGGCTTGCCAGAGGGCCTGGGATGGACAGAGCAGAGTGGAAAGGGCTAATCAGAGTCTGGGCCAGGGTTTTCTCATGAGCTGCCTTCTTGTGCCTGAAATCCCAGATATGGCTTTGAGTTAAGCAGTGCATCTTTTAGACTCTCCTTTTTCTTTTTTTTTTTTTTAGATGAAGTTTCGCTCTTGTTGCCCACGCTGGAGTGCAGTGGTGCGACCTTGGCTCACTGCAACCTCTGCCTCCCGGGTTCAAGCGATTCTCGTGCTTCAGCCTCCCGAGTAGCTGGATTACAGGTGGCGTCACCACGTCCAGCTAATTTTTTTTGTAATTTTAGTAGAGACAGGGTTTCGCCGTGTTGACCAAGCTAGTCTCAAACTCCTGACCTCGGGTGATCCACCCACCTCGGCCTCCCAAAGTACTGGGATCACAGGCGTGAGCCACCGCACCTGGCCTAGACTCTCCTTTTAAAGCACTCCTCCTCTTTAGAGCAGTGGTATTGTATTTTACATATAACATAATGGAAGCCCATGCACATGGAATCTTACATACATTCTCTAATGGGATACTTACCACTGGGTACTCACACTAACCCCTTCGTCCTGTTGTGCAGATATAGAAAAATGAGGATGGCGGGATCTCAGTAATTTAAGTTCTCACGAGAAATAAGAGACAGAGTCAGGGTTTGGACTGAGATCTTTTTTGCTATAGAGACTAGTTGTTTTGGGGCTCCTCACCTTTTCTAGCCCCCTAACTCTCACGCCCAGAGAAGCCAAACGCACTGAGGCTGGGGCCTCGGGAGAGCAGACCCAGAATCCTCCCCCATGGTAGGATCCCAAAGTGACTAAATGCCAGGTGTCCACAGGTTCACCTTCTTCCAGGCTGGAAGAGGCAGCCCCAGACCACCATGGCTCTGAGTACATGATCATCTCTCTGTGACATCACCATAGCTGTTTCGTCCTGGGTCCCTCTGCTTACCCCAGGAGTGACTTTTGTTCCTCTTTCTAGGATGCAGCCAATTTTAGAAAGATGGATCTTCCTAAAATTCAGCCTTGGCCGAGTCAATGCTCTTGCAAAGCCTTCCATGGCTGCCCATCGAAGCCTGAGCTCTTCCCAGCGAATGGAAGGTCCTTCCTAGTCTGCAGCTTCTCACCCTCCCTAGGCTGAGCTGTCGTGCCTTCCCGGTTTGTGACCCCAAGCCTTTGCTTCTGTTCTTCCTAGAAGGCCCTTCACCCACTCCACTGCTGAACTGCAGACAGGAAATTCTCTTCTGTTCATTCAAAATGGTGATTCTTGTGAACATTGAATGTTTTTAGTAGGAGATACATGCACGTGGGCCAAATGGCATATAGTGACAATTGTCTCCTCCCACCCAGGCCCAGCCACTGTGATCCCCTGGAGCTACCTGTTGGTTGTGTGTTTTGGAGTCTTTTGCTATTTTGGCTTCTCAATGCTCCTGCTTACCTGTCCCTTCCTCAGGGATGCATCCCCTAACGGCTCTCCCCTCACCCAGCACAGGTAGACCCTGAGTCCTCTCCGAGGGCTTGCACAGCCCCCAGACACCCGTCCTTGTTCCAGCCTTTGGCACATGCTATTGTGACTGTCTGTTTACAGAACTACTGTCTCGCTAGCCTGGGAGCTGCCTGAGAGTGGCAACTGTGTTGTGTTGGGGTCTGTGTCCCCAGGAGGAGGCGAGGGCCGTGGCACATGGTGGGCAAATGTAGGTGATGCTGGAGGTCTGAGGGGTCTTCAGATGGTGATGGCACAGTGCCTGGAGCGGCTGCATTGCACAGAACTCCCCTGGAAAGGGAGATTTGCTTAAGAAGTGGAGCAGGGGAAACCGAGGAGATGGTGGAGGGAGGTGGGGCGGGGAGCAAATAGCTCCATGTTCACCTCACACTACAGAGCAGAATAAATTCCAGATGGATGAGACTGCAAAATGTGAAAACAATGAAATCATAAAATAACTAACATAAAATGTTCGTGATTTTGATCTCTGGATGGGAAGGGCTTCTCTAAGCACAGCAGTAATGGAAGGAATTATAAAGGAAAAGATGCGTATATTTGAATATTTAAAATTGGAAACTTCTGTACATCAAAACACACCATAAATAGAATTAAAATAAAAAGAAATATGTAAAGAGCACTTACAAATCAAAAAGAAAAAGAGTCTAAAACCCAGAATGAGAAAAAATGGGCAATGGATGTATAAAGGAAATCAAAAGGGAAAATTTCAGTGGCTAAGTATATGGAAAAATGCTTAATCTTAGTAGAAAACAAAAGATTCCATTACAAGAGGGAGATGTTGTTTTTCACTGATCACTTTGGTCAAAGCATTTTTTTTTTAAGTCATGCTCAGTGGGGCTGAGATAAAATGAGATGGGCGAAAAGCATGTTCTCTTTCCATGCGGATGAGGCTATAATGGCAGCTGCTTTCAGGAAATCAGTTTCTCAATCTGGATCAAAAGCCTTAAAAATGTTTGTACCCTTTGTTCCAGCAATGCTGCCTCTGGGGATCTTTCCTGAGAAATATTCATTTTTCTATAACGGAAAAAATTCTGAAGCAGTCTAAATGTCCCATAATAGGAAATTACAGAAATGATGGCACATCTATGTGTCAAAATATTATACAGCTTTTAAAAATTATGCTTAATTGTTAATGGCACTTGCATTTGGGGAATGGCGGGGGGAGATGGAGATACAACTGGATTTTTTCTTTCTACTTTCGTTTTTCTGGACTAGTTACCTTACCATACACATGTATTATTGTTATAAAGAAAAGCATCATGTTTTAGAGTACTTTTTATTGTATAGAAAAATTATCATTAAATAATGCTGAATGAGAAAAAAAAGCAGGTGATAAACATACATATGTGTAATGTGATACTTCATTTATACATATATACATAGATAATGTAGTAAGCACTGAATTCAGCCCCTAGCAGAATAAAATGGTGTATATATGCATGCAAATTTATAATAATATTAATGATATAAATGCATGCATATATGAAGTTAGGAATCATTTTTGCAATCTTTTTCTTTTATAGTTTCCCACATTTTAAAAATTTTCTACACAGATCATATATCATTTTCATTCTATTAAACTTCATTATCAATTATAATTATAAAATGTTTCTCCACAATAAATGTTGAACAAAAAGGATTTGCCATTAAATCTCAATTAAACATCTCTGGCTGCCAGTGCTCTGCTTAGTTGAAGTTTGACTCTATTAAAAGACAATAAATAAATCCTCAGGCCAGGCGATGTGACTCATGCCTGCAATCCCAGCACTTTGGGAGGCCGAGGCAGGCAGATCACGAGGTCAGGAGATCTAGACCATCCTGGTTAACGCGGTGAAGCCCCATCTCTACTAAAAATACAAAAAATTAGTCGGGCATGGTGGCACGTGCCTGTAGTCCCAGCTACTTGGGAGACTGAGGCAGGAGAATCACTTGAACCTAGAAGGCAGAGGTCACAGTGAGCCGAGACCGCATCACTGCACTCCAGCCTGGGCGACAGAGCGAGACTCCGTCTAACAGATAAATAAATAAATAAATCCTTACATTTGTATCATTTAATAGTGGACTTCCACACGTGACTGCCTCCCTTGATCTCTGCAGCACCCCTGTGAGGTACTGAGATGAAGGGAGATCACACAACATAGGGAAGTAGCAGACACACACACACACACGCACACAAATGTGCTGTGACCTTGGGTGAATCACGGTCTTCAAGGGATCCAATATCACACAAGCCCAGTGGTGCAACTTTTGATGAACAAGCCATTACACAGCTTTCTAACTGGGCCTCTTGGCCTCCCTGTGGTCCAGTGGGCACTGGTGGGATTTGGCAAGGCAGCAGGGGAGGAGAGGAGCACCCCAGGGTCCTTGTGAGGGGATGGGGGCATCTCATCTCTCGTTTGGCTTTCAGAGAAGGCTTCCTGTTGCTGTCCCTGACTAAGTTCTCCCCCTCTTGTTGCCCCACAAACCCGCCCTTCTCAGCCCAACAGTGGGTTTGGCAGTGCGGTGGCATTTCCTTGGAAGAACAAAAGAGAAGACTGTGTCCTGCAAATGCTTCCAGGGTAACTGCCTTCCGTTCCTTCAGTCATTGAATTCATGTGTGATTTCTTTCTGGGGCAGACAGGACACAGAGCGTTCTCTCAGCCTCAGGGCAGAAACTCCAGCTCACAGACACACTGAAAATTCTCGCGAAAGGAGCCGACAGGACCAAGATTAAGGGGGAAGCATCACACTAGACATGTTGGTCATATACACTGGAGGCCAGCCCACTGAAAAGCATTTAGGAAGCAATAATAATAATGATGAAATAGCAACTATTGTTTATTGAACACCTTTTATGTGCCATCCATTATCTCATTTAATTGTCCCATCATCCCTGTGATGGGCAATGTTATACCCATTTTACAGATGATGAAACTGAGACTTAGAAAGGTAAGATGAGAAGCTGTTCCAATACCATGTTAGTAAATGGCAGAGTTGAAATTCAAATCCCAGTTATTCTCCCTCCCTTATTAATGTTCAGAACTTACCTAGCATATGGTATTCTCAATGGGGGTTGTTAGAAATAGATGGATTTCATGAGTACCTGTGAGTACCCACTAAATGCCAGGCCCTGGCTATGGTGCTTTCAAGTGGCATCTCATTTAACCTTTAGAATAGCCCTTGTGAGATGCATACAGTTCTCATTTTATGAATCAGAAAACTGAGGCTCAGAAGTTTGTCCAAGGTTACACTGAGCCAAATAAAGGCCTTTTTAAAGAAAAGCACCCAATGGGAAGAATGAATGAGGAATAACCTGGATGTAGGGATCAGAGTCCCAGAACCCAGAAGGATGGGAGGATGGGGTAGATACTGTCTCCGCTCACAAGAGGCAGCAGGGGGTTGAGGGGGAACTGTGATTTTTGGACAAGCCACCGCCCTGGCCTCAATTTCCTCAGCTGAAAAATGGGGCCACCAATACCTACCATACTGGGTTGTCATGAGGTTTAAATGAGATGATGTACACGACGTGCTTAGAGCAATACCTGCTTTCCCTTCCCCTGCTGCTCTCTGTCAGTTGCTCAGCACTCTTGGGGGTGGGTCCTGTAAAACCAGCCTGGCATCCCACCCTACCCCCATCCTGATCTAGCACCAGTGTGTACTAAGAATTTATGGAATGAGGACCAGCTGAGCTTGTACAACTCACTTATCCTCTCTGGGCCTCAGTCTGGACCACCAGGGTGGTGGGGGGCAGGGGGATGCTGGATGAGACCATCTCTGGGAGCCTCACTAGACCCAGCTAAGCCCCATTCCTGTCTTTTTCCTACCCCCGGCTTCTATTACCTTCGCTCTGAGTCTGAGCACAGGCAGCACACACAGGCTCTGGGGGCTGAAGCAGCTGCCTATTGTCCCAGGAACTGTCCCCGAAGCCTTCTTCAAAGGGATCCCCTCAACATACTCCAAGTGACAGATTCAGTCTTCTTTCTCCCACAGCCCCTAGCAGAGGCCCTCCTGTTCCAGCAGTGGACAGGAAAGTGACTCAGCCCCCACAGCCCCCTCCTCAGACTCACGCACCCACAGCCTTTGCTTTGGAAAAAGGGTGGTTTTCATTTCTTTCCTTTTTTTTCCTCTTCAAGCACTCTTACTTGTTCTGTCCCTGAGCTGTCTCTCCCATGAGCCTCCGTGGTCTGGGCCAGAGGTCTATGGCCAGCCCTTCTCCGTCCTCTCCTGGTGGAGGGTCCCAACAATGGAGCGGGCTGTGTGGCCCTACTGTGAGTAGGGGAAGAGGTGGGCCTCTGGAGGCCCCCACTGGCCCCCTATTATATTGGCTTCTATTAAATTGAAACACATAGCACATCTATTACACAATAAACCACAGCTATTTCATGGATCAAATTAAGTTTTATTTGGGCAAATTACAACCTTTCCTACAGTTGTGCCTTTGTGAGGCCATTCCTTTTTAATAAAAGCAAGCATTTCTGGGGCTGGCCCTCCTGGACCAAAGCACCATGGTGGGTTGGGGACTCAGGCCGGGGCTGGCAATAGGATGGGAGCATGTGTGCGTGTGTGAGAGAGATGGGAATTCTCGGGGCCCCTCTTGGGAATAGATTTGGCCTCCTCCTCCCCCTGCCTCCCCATCCTGAGGTTGCCATGGGAATCTGCAGAGAACTTCTCATTAAACAAGAAAAAAGCAGCAGCAGCAGCAGGAAGGCATTTCCCGGAATCTGGGAGGAAGTATGAGTCACCGGCCTGCTAAGTGAGCCCTGCGTGGCCACTGCGGCCCCAGCCCAGGAGGCCTGGAGTGCAGGGCCAGCCATCAGAGCTGCACCAGGCCAGCCCGCATAGACACGCCCGCTGCCCAGGCTGACGCAGGCTCCAGGAATGCAAACAAAGCTGGGTGGAGGGGCCTTCCGAGGGCCAGGGCACTGGGCCAGGAAGGAGGCAGCAGGCCTGCAGGAGAGGCCTGCGGAGGGGCCTCGGGCCTCAGACAAGCCCCTCTCTGGTGTCCTTGGAGCCCAGGATACCTGGCTGGTAAGACTTCTAACTCTGGGTGTGACCTGGCCTAGCACTGCCAGCTCTGGCCTTCAGGCTCCTTGTAGGGCAGGGACAGGGGTTGCTCCTAGATCAGAGGTTCTCAAAGTTGGTCCCTGGACCAGCAGCATCAGCAGCACCTGGGAACTTGAGAGAAGTGCAGATCCTCGGCTCCCCGCTACAGACCTACTACATCGGAAACCTTGGGGTGCAGCCCAGCGATCTGTGATTAACAAGCCCTCCAGGCAATTCTGATGCATGCTGAAGTTTGAGGACCACTGCATGCAATAATCTGGGGGCCAATATCAAACCCACATCTGCTAAAAAGTCATTCAACAAAGTGAGATCTAAGGTTTAAGTAGCGCTCACTGTGTGCCAGGTACTGAGCTCACTGCTTTGTGTATACTAACTCATTTAATCCTCAAGCCAACCCATTGAGGTCAGGTTCTGTGATAACTTCTCCATTTTACAGGTGATATAAATGCTGCTTTTTCACCAGAAGCCACAGTTCTGGGATCTCAGAAGTGATGGATGATGCTAGGCCCAACTCATAGATTGGCCCATGCCGGCTAACTAGTACGGTAGCTGGCTGGCCATTCCCTGGGTAACTTGTCTTAAAATGCCCTTCAGAAGCTGTCCTGCCACCTAAGAGGTGGAGAAGTGGGGAGAACCCTCACTCCAGAACTGGAGAATCAGGCAAGTGGAGTGAAAGAAGCAAGAAGAGGCCTGAAGGAAGTGAGGCCTGAGAGAGATTCAGGGTCCCATGGAGAACCGCTTCTCCAAATGTGGTCCCTGGCGCAGCAGCATCAACAATGCCTGGGAGCCTATTAGAAATGCAGAATCGTGGACCCTACTCAAGACTTGCTGAATCTGAATCTACATGTTAATAAGATCCCCAGGGATTTGTGAGCACATTCAAGTTCAAGAAATCCTGGGTGAGGCACACGGGCAGATCCCTGACCCCTTCCCACTACAGGATCACGGGGATCTGGGATCTGCGCCATGCTCAGCCCAGCTCCATGGGGGCTCTGGCTCCCTCATTGGCACAAGCATCCCCTCGGTTAACCCTGGAACTTGAGGTCACTGGAGGAAGCCTCCAGTTCTTAAAACCCCACAGCCAAACTAGTACAGTGAGTGGGAGGCTCTCACCCTTCTGAGTCACCACTTCCAAAGGTAGAGGATCTTCACTTCCTTTATTTCTTTTCCTAGAATGTGGGCTCTGGGTTCTAACCCAGGCTCTGCCACTTACTGACTGTGATCCTGGAAGTTGCTAAACTTCTCTGCACCTTGGTTTTCCTTTTCTGTAATATGGAGGTAACACGTTTTCTTTTCTTTTTCTTTTTCTTTTTTTTTTTTCAGATTTGTATTTCCCTTTTATTGTATATATTACCAACAAAATCCTGACCTGGGAATCAAAAATTTAATATAACCTCAGTTGAACACCATTAAATAAGCTAAATCACAGAGTAATACTGGAATGTTATCCAAATTAATAAAGTAGGCAAATGGCCAATTATTACATTCCCTATTTCAAAAAAGAGGCATTAAGCATTCATGTCATAAGTTTATTAACAAACATATCTAGTATGCCATATGAGTTAGAGTTTGATCCATTTCCAGAGGCTGTATCTCTTAAAATGCTCCTCATATCTGTTAAATGGATGAACTGAAACATCCTTATGATTTAAGCAGTTGGTGTCTTACTATAAGGAAGGGTGCAGCAAATGCAGATGCAAAGTACGAACACATCTTAACTAGTAACGCCCACTTGTTTTCCACTGAAAATGGCGAATTCTTCCCAGGGCCCTCCTCATAATGGCTCCTACGGACCACAGAGGTTGTGAACCTCCAGATGCTCTGACCCAACATAGTGCTGCTGGAAGCTCTGCAAAAGGCGCAGAGACCGAGGACGGATGAAATGGTGGCATCTCACCAAGACCTTGTTTTCATGACCTTGTTCCCGTGCTCCGAGGTAACACATTTTCTAGATCATACCTTTTCTTGGTGCATATATCTAAGCAAATATATACATCATGCTTAGAAGAGTGGTTGGCACATAACGCCATTAACATTCATCACTTGCTGTCAGTCTTCTGTCTTTCCCTCCTCTGGGTGACCCTTGGGCTGGGGTGGGATGAAAGGAAGGTGGTGCTGACCTGTGAGGAGTCAGAGAAAGCAGTGCAAAGGCAGGGATACTGGACTGGAGGTGACTCCTGTAGCGGGAAGAAGGAAATGTGTTTGTATGACACTGGGGTATGCCAGGCTCAGTGCCAGGCACTTTCTTCCCTTCCACAGTTATACCAGGATAGTGCTGTTATTTTATAATCTTACAGATGGGGACTGAGGCCCCAGAAGGGCAGTGACCAGGCCAAGGTATTGCAGTTAGTGAGGGGTGGAGCTAGTGCTTGGTGGGTCTGCCTGGCCAGCTTAACCTCAGCCACCCTCATGTGCCCCATGCTTCCTCCTCCCCTGCAACCCAACTCAAGCCCTAGAGGGGGATCCAGGAGGCCAGGGCTGGCAGAGGAACAGGGAGTCTGAGAGGTCTTGGGCATGAAGCTTGTGGCTCCTTCCCTAGGGCCTTGGTTTCCCCTGGTTGGGCCTCCTTTTCGCAGGGCAGCGGGACAGGTCTACTGAATGGACCTATCATGGGTTTGGCTCCTCCTGGCTTTGCTTCCCCTGCACTTTCTGTCCCTCTGTCCCATGACTGGGAGGCATGACTGGGAGGCAGGCCTTTGGCAGATATGTTAAAACACCAGCAGGGGGTACTTCTGGTTTCAGCTCTGATGTATCAAGAGCTTGGAAGTTGTCACACCCATCCTCACACCATGAAATAAGTTGAACAAACTGAAAGTCAACAATGTTTCTTAATTCTCATCAGAGAATTAAAGTCACAGGGCAAACTGCCACTCTGAAATCTGGGGAGATGAGTGAATACAGCCAAGATTAGCTTACTTGAAGCAGAAACCACTGGAGCCAGGAACTGTTGGGAACACTTGAATAGTAATTTTGATGAATTTCTGGAAATTAAGAATGAACTTGTTTGAAAATTAAAAACTTCTGGGGGCCTAGTTGTAGGTCTCCCTTCAATACTTAAGTGGGTTTTACCTCCAGGAACCCGACCAGACTGACACTGGGAAGATCAGAGAAAAAAAAAAAAAAACCCTGTTCCAGACAGAAAGAGTGGAAAAATCACCATTTGAAATACCCCTAGAGCTTTCTCAGTGACAAAGGCCAACCCTCCCGAGAAACTACTTTATCAGAGCCTTGTCTGACTGGGGCAATTAGACAACTCAACCCCTTCCATCCTTCCTGTCTGTCTTACTTAAGGAGAAGGGAAAAAATAATGGGGCCAAAAAATGCTTCTGAAGGTCACAGCCCAGGGGCTCAGGCCAACTAAAAAACTAAGATTTAACAATAAGAGTATAGAATGCCTCCTCTCCCCAACATTTTATTTCCACCACCACAACAGGTCTTCAGTATAATAACAATGAATTACAACTGAAACAGCTATAAGACACAGACTCTTTAAGAAGAAGTTCTTAGGGAAACCCAAAGTTAACCATGGAGAAAAAAACAAACCAAGGAAATTAAAGGAAAGCAAAGCCTTTGGCACCTATAGCTATAGCAAAGCCTTTGGCACCTTTAGCTATAGCAAATCTTAAACACAGCTCAGCTCTAGTAAGATTAAAATAAAAACTCAGGCTAAACATGGTGGCTCATGCCTGTAATCCCAGCACTTTGGGAGGCCAAGGTAGGTGAATCACTTGAGGTCAGGGGTTCCAGACCAGCCTGGCCAACACAGCAAAACCTCATCTCTACTAAAAATACAAAAATTAGCCAGCCATAGTGGTGGGTGCCTGTAATCCCAGCTATTCAGGAGGCCGAGGCAGGAGGATCACTGGAACCCGGGAGGCAGAGGTTGCAGTGAGATGAGATCACACCCCCGCACTCCAGCCTGGGTGACAAAAGTGAGACTCTGTCAAAAAAAAAAAAAAACAAAACCAACACACACACACACACACACACACACATTAAAAAAACAAACAAACAAACAACAACAAAAAAAAATCCAAAAAACAATAATCAGAATTAGCTGGGCATGGTGGTACACGCCTGTAATCCCAGCTACTTGGGAGGCTGAGGCAGAAGAATTGCTTGAACCTGGGAGATGGAGGTTGCAGTGAGCCAAGATTGTACCATGGCACTCCAGCCTGGGCAACAAGGGTGAAACTCCACCTCAAAATAAAGAAATAAATAAATAAGAAACAAGTGCAGTGAATAGAAAATAATTACAAACATGGTAGATATTAATCCAACTATATCAATAATCACTTTAAATACAAATGCTATAAATGTACCAATTAAAAATAGGCTGTCAGAGGAATAAACAAAAGCTATCTGTTGTCTACAAGAAGCCACTTTAACTATAAAGGTTAAAAGTAAAGAGACAAAATCTAACACTTGTTCATGACAAAACTCTCAAGAAAGTAGGAACAAAGGAGAATTTCCTCAACTTGTAAAGAATATTTGTACAACTTTAGCGCTAACATCATGCTTAATAGTGAGAAATTAGATACCTTCCAGTGAAGGTCAGAAACAAGCCAAAGATGTCCCCTCTCACCACTCCTATTCAACATCATACTGGAATTTCTAGCTAATGTAATAAGATAAGAAAAAGAAAGAAAAGGTCTATAGATTAGGTAGGAAGAAATAAAGCTCTCTTTATTCACAGATGGCGTGATAGTCTATGGAGAAAATCTCAAAGAACTTCAAAAGAATGACTAGAACAAATAGCAAAGTTGCAAGATACAAAGTTAATATACAGCACTGGGCGTGGTGGCTCATGCCAGTAATCCCAGCACTTTGGGAGGCTGAGGTGGTGGATCACCTGAGGCCAGGAGTTCGAGACCAGTCTAACCAATATGGTGAATCCCCATCTCTACTAAAAATACAAAAATTAGCCAGGTATGATGGCCGGTGCCTGTAGAACCAGCTACTCAGAAGGCTGCAGGATAATTGCTTGAATCCTTTTAGCAGAGGTTGCAGTGAGCCGAGATTGAGCCACTGCACTCCAGCCTGGGCGACAGAGCAAGACTCCCTCTCAAAAAAAAAAAAAGAAAGTTAATAACAGAAGTCCATTGCTTTCATAGATACCAGCAATGAACAACAACAATTTGACATTAAAAATGCAATAACACTTACCAAAAAAAAAGGAAAAAAGAAAAGAATTTTTTATGTATAAATATAACAAAATGTGTACACGACCTACACAAGGAAATGATAAAACTAATGAAAGAGATCAACCATCTAAAGAAATGGAGTGCGCAGGAGCGGAAGTGCCCAATGGTGAAGGCAACCCGGCCTCCTCTCCCGTCCCTGCTCTGCCCACCTGGTCCCCGGAAGTCTGTGAGTGACTTGGCCGCCTTTGATGCTGGGTCCTGGAGCTCTTCGTTGGTCCGCAGCCTTTGTCAGTCGTCCTTGCGGGCCAGCTTGAGGCGCAACATAGGCCCAGGAGCCTCAGAGGAGGAAGAGGAGGAGGAGGAAGCTGCTGCAGGAGGCCCATGTCATCCATCTTACTGAGGAGCTGTCAGGGCCGGGCGGCCTCCCGCCTCCCACCATCCCCCGTCGCTGCCCTGAGGGGTAACCTGGGGGATCATGTTGGTCTCCGTCGCAGGGCTGACGAGCCCCGTGAATGTTCCATTTAGCTGCCGCACACCCGCCTATCCGGTGTACCTTCCTTCAGAGGCCATCACCTCAGCCGTTGGCCTGTGAGGCGGGAGCGCTGGCACACAGTGGCTACGGTGGCGCCATGTTTGGTGGTCACGGGACCTCAGGACCTTCCTGCGCGCTCCTGGCACTCATCTCCCCACCTTGGCAACGACTCCGTAGTCAAGTCCTCCAAGGACAAGAATAAGAAGTTGCAGGAAGGCAGCCCCGTATACAGGCCCCCTGAAGAGGCGCCAATGAAGTCTGTGGGGCAGAGGGTCCTGGACAGGCTGAAGCACTATTACCACGGCTTCTGCCTTCTCTGGACCGCCACCAAGATAGCCACACACACGCTCTGGAGGATTCTCAGTGGCCACATGCTGACCAGCTGGGAGCACAGGCAGTTTGTCCCTGTCTGTGCTGACCTCTTTTGCCTGGCCCAGCTCCTGATCTTTGCGGTGGTGCTTTTCATGGAGTTGCTGTTGCTCATGGTAGTGAAAATCTTTTCCAACATGTTGCTGTCCACATTTGAGACCCAGTCCATCAAGGAGGAGAGACCGAAGGAGCAGCTATGGGGGAGCTGGAACTGGCTAAATTTCTCCAGGACACCATCGAGGAGATGGCTGTGAAGAACAAAGAGGTGAAGGGGAGGACTGCCAAAGACTTCTCCATGTTTTTCCAGAAGATCTGAGAGACAGGAAAGACTTAACAGCAAAGAAATCATGCGCTTTCCCAAATTATTTGAGGATGAGCTGACCCTGGATAACCTCACCTGCCAGCAGCTGGTGGCATTGTGTGAGCTGCTGGATCTCCAGGCCATAGGCACCAACAACTTCCTATGCTTTCAGCTCACCATGAGGTTGAGGTCCATAAAGGCCAACAATGAGCTGATTGCTGAGGAAGGGGTGGACAGCCTGAATATCAAGGAACTGCTGTCGACATGTAGAACTCGAGGGATGTGGGCCCTCTGGGTTTCAGAAAACCATCTGAGGAGCCTGCTGAAGCAGTGGCTGGATATGCATTTGCATCAAGAGATCCCCATATCACTGCTCTCATTGTCCCGAGCTATATACCTCCCAGACACCCTCTCTCCTACTGACCAGCTCAAATCCACCTTGCAGACTCTTCCAGAGATAGCGGCGGAGGGAGCCCAGGTGAAAGTGGCCAAGGTTGAGGGCGAGCAGGTGGACAACAAAGTGAAATTGGAGGCTACATTACAGGAGGAGGTGGCCATCCAGCAGGAGCACAGGGAGAACGAGCTGCAGAAGCTATCCCAAGAAATGAAATGGAAGAAGCCACCCCTGAGAGGCCAGTGGCAGACCAGCAGCCAGAAGTGCCTGATGTGATCCTGCCCTCAGAGGCCCTGAAGGACACTGTCCCTGTGCTGGAGATCTTGAAGGAAGAGAAAATAACCAAAGAAGAAATGGGTGTACTTAGTGACTCATGTTCTAAACTGAAGGAGCAAAATAAGTCCCTAACCAAGGAGAAGGAGGAGCTGGAGCTACTGAAGGAGGACGTCCAGGACTATAGTGATGACTTGCAAGAGATCAAGAAGGAAGTTTCAAAGATCAGCAAAGAAAAATATGTGGAAAAATCTAAAGCCAGCAAGACACTGACAAAGAGAGTTCAGCAGATGATCTGGTGGATAGACAGCTTGATCACACAGCTGGAGATGGATCAGGGGCCTGGCAAGCTGGGCCAGGCAGAGGGCTCAGGGGGAGCGGGAGAGAAAGTCATCAGTATCACCGAGCTCATCAGCACCATGAAGCAAATCAAGAACATTCCAGAAAACAAGCTGATCAGCTTGGCCTCAACACTGGATAAAAATTAAAATGGCAAGGTCAATATTGACAACCTCATTAAGGTGATTGAGCTGGTGGACAAAGAAGATGTTCACATCTCTATCAGTCAGGTAGCTGAGATAGTGGCAATGCTGGAGAAGGAGGAGAGGTGGAGAGGAAGAAGAAGGCTAAGGGAAAGACTGAGGAGGAGGCTGCAGAAGTGAAGAATTAGGGCTGGTCTTGGCTCTCAGGCATGTTGGTGGCCCTGCAGGTGTCTGCCTCCATCCTGCTTCACTAGCTGTTGTGGTAATGACCATAATAGTGATCACTTTGAGGTGATTTTTTTTTTTTTTTTTTAGTACTAGAAGAAATAAATTTTATTTATTTATTTATTTATTTATTTATTTATTTATATTATACCTTAAGTTCTAGGGTACATGTGCACAATGTGCAGGTTTTTTACATACGCATACATGTGCCATATTGGTTTGCTGCACCCATTAACTTGTCATTTACATTAGGTATTTCTCCTAATGCTATGCCTCTCCCATCCCTCCACCCCATGACAGGCCCCAGTGTGTGATGTTTTCTGCCCTGTGTCCAAGTGTTCTCATTGTTCAATTCCCACCTACATGTGAGAACATGCAGTGTTTGGTTTTCTGTCCTTGTGATAGTTTGCTCAGAATGATGGTTTCCAGCTTCATCTATGTCGCTACAAAGGACATGAACTCATCCTTTTTTATGGCTGTATAGTATTCCATGGTGTATATGTGCCACATTTTCTTAATCCAGTCTATCATTGATGAACATTTGGGTTGGTTCCAAGTCTTTGCTATTGTGAATAGTGCCGCAATAAACATACATGGGCATATGTCTTTATAGTAGCATGATTTATAATCCTTTGAATATATATCCAGTAATGGGATTGCTGGGTCAAATGGTATTTCTAGCTCTAGATCCTTGAGGAATTGCCACACTGTCTTCCACAATGGTTGAACTGGTTTACACTTCCACCAACAGTGTAAAAGCACTCTTATTTCTCCACATCCTCTCCAGCACCTGTTTTTAATGCTTTACTTCCAACTACATGGTCAATTTGGAATAAATGTGATGTGGTGCTGAGAAGAATGTATATTCTGTTGATTTGGAGTGGAGAATTCTGTAGATGTCTATTAAGTCTGCTTGGTGCTGAGTTCAAGTCCTGAATATCCTTGTTAACCTTCTGTCTCATTGATCTGTCTAATATTGACAGTGGGGTGTTAAAGTCTCCTATTATTATTGTGTGGGAGTCTTAGTCTCTTTTTAGGTCTCTTGGGACTGGCTTTATGAATCTGGGTGCTCCTGTATTGGGTGCATATATAGTTAGGATAGTTAGCTCTTCTTGTTAAATTGATCCCTTTACCATTATGTAATGGCCTTCTTTGTCTCTTTTGATCTTTGTTGGTTTAAAGTCTGTTTTATCAGAGACTAGGATTGCAACCCCTACTTTTTTTTCTGCTTTCCATTTGCTTGGTAGATCTTCCTCCATCCCTTTATTTTGAGCCTATGTGTATCTCTGCACATGAGATTGGTCTCCTGAATATAGCACACTGATGGGTCTTGACTCTTTATCCAATTTGCCAGTCTGTGTATTTTAATTGGGGCATTTAGCCCTTTTACATTTAAGGTTAATGTTGTTATGTCATTATGATGTTAGCTGGTTGTTTTGCCTGTTAGTTGATGCAGTTTCTTCCTAGCATAGATGGACTTTACAATTTGGCATGGTTTTGCAGTGACTGGTACTGGTTGTTCCTTTCCATGTTTAGTGCTTCCTTCAGGAGCTCTTGTAAGGCAGGCCTGGTGGTGACAAAATATCCAGCATTTGCCTGTCTGTAAAGGATTTTATTTCTCCTTCACTTATGAAGCTTAGTTTGGCTGGATATGAAATTCTGGGTTGAAAATTGTTTTCTTTAAGAATGTTGAATATTGGCCCCCACTCTCTTCTGGCTTGTAGAGTTTTTGCCGAGAGATCTGCTGTTAGTCTGATGGGCTTCCCTTTGTGGGTAACCTGACCTTTCTCTCTGGCTGCCCTTAGCCTTTTTTCCTTCATTTCAACCTTGGTGAATCTGACAATTATGTGTCTTGGGGTTGCTCTTCTCGAGGAGTATCTTTGTGGTGGTCTCTGTATTTCCTGAATTTGAATGTTGGCCTGCCTTGCTAGGTTGGGGAAGTTCTCCTGGATAATAACCCGAGAAGTGTTTTCCAGCTTGATTCCATTCTCCCTGTCACTTTCAGGTACACCAATCAAATGTAGATTTGGTCTTTTCACATAGTCCCATATTTCTTGGAGGCTTTGTTCATTTCTTTTTACTCAGAACTTCTCTTCTCGCTTCATTTCATTAATTTGATCTTCAGTCACTGATACCCTTTCTTCCACTTGATTGAATTGTCTAGTGAAGCTTGTGCATGCATCACGTAGTTCTCGTGCTGTGGTTTTCAGCTCCATCAGGTAATTTAAGGTCTTCTTTACACTGCTTATTCTAGTTAGCCATTCGTCTAATCTTTTTTCAAGGTTTTTAGCTTCCTTGTGGTGGGTTCGAACATCCTCCTTTAGCTCGGAGAAGTTTGTTATTACTGACTTTCTGAAGCCTACTTCTGTCAGCTCGCCAAAGTCATTCTCTGTCCTGCTTTGTTCCATTGCTGGTGAGGAACTGCGATCCTTTGGAGGAGAAGGGGTGCTCTGGTTTTTTTTTTTTTTTTTTGAGATGGAGTCTCACTCTGTCACCCAGGCTGGAGTGCAGTGGTGCAATCTCAGCTCACTGAAAGCTCTGCCTCCTGGGTTAACGCCATTCTCCTGCCTCAGCCTCCTCAGTAGCTGGGACTACAGGCACCTACCACCACGCCCAGCTAACTTTTTGTATTTTTTAATAGAGATGGGGTTTCACCGTGTTAGCCAGGATGGTCTCAATCTCCTGACCTTGTGATCTGCCTGCCTTGGCCTCCCAAAGTGCTGGGATTACAGGCGTGAGCCACCGTGCCTGGCCGATGCTCTGGTTTTTATAATTTTCAGCTTTTCTGCTCTGGCTTCTCCTCAACTTTGTGGTTTTATCTACCTTTGGTCCTTGATGATGGTGACCTACAGATGGGGTTTTGGTGTGGATGTCCTTTTTGTTGATGTTGATGCTATTCCTTCCTGTTTGTTAGTTTTTCTTCTAACAGGTCCCTCAGCTGCAGGTCTGTTGGAGTTTGCTGGAGGTCCACTCCAGACCCTGCTTGCCTGGGTATCACCAGTGGAGGCTGTAGAACAGCAAATATTGCAGAACAGCAAATATTGCCACCTGATCCTTCCTCTGGAAGCTTCATCTTAGAGGGGCACCCGGCTGTATGAGGTGTCAGTCGGCCCTACTGGGAGATGTCTCCAAGTTAGGCTACACAGGGGTCAGGGACCCACTTGAGGAGGCAGTCTGTCCATTCTCAGAGCTCAAACACTGTGCTGGCATCCCATTACTGGGTATATACTCAAAGGATTATAAATCATGCTGCTATAAAGACACATGCACACATATGTTCATTGCGGCACTATTCACAATAGCAAAGACTTGGAATCAACCCAAATGTCCATCAGTGACAGACTGGATTAAGAAAATGTGGCACATATACACCATGGAATACTATGCAGCCATAAAAAAGGATGAGTTTGTGTCCTTTGTAGGGACATGGATGCAGCTGGAAACCATCATTCTCAGCAAACTATCGCAAGAATAGAAAACCAAACACTGCATGTTCTCACTCATAGGTAGGAAGTGAACAATGAGATCACTTGGACTTGGGAAGGGGAACATCACACACTGGGGCCTATTATGGGGAGGGGGAAGGGAGGAGGGATTGCATTAGGAGTTATACCTGATGTAAATGATGAGTTGATGGGTGCTGACGAGTTGATGGGTGTAGCACACCAACATGGCACAAGTATACATGTGTAACAAACCTGCATGTTATGCACATGCAGAACTTAAAGTATAATAATAATAATAATAATGAAAGATTGAGGCTCAGCTAGGAGAGGAATGAACATCACTCAAAGATAGATAAAGTGACATATGAGACTTTGTACTATATTAGGGTAAGAGCTAGCTGTTTTCAGTTACAAGAGGAAGTATTACATAGATGGAAGCATAACTATGTATTTGCAAATTAAATGTGTTCTAAAAAAAAAAAAGAAAGAAAATGTGGCACATACATACCATGGAATACTATGCAGCCATAAAAAAAGAATGAGTTCATGTCCTTTACAGGGACATGGATGATGCTGGAAACCATCATTCTCAGCAAACTATCTCAAGAACAGAAAACCAAACACCGTATGTTCTCACTCATAAGTGGGAGCTGAACAATTAGAATGCATGGCCACAGGAAGGGGAACATCACTCAGGGGCTGGGGTGCTAGGGGAAGGATAGCATTAGGAGAAATACCTAATGTCGATGACAAGTTGATGGGTGCAGCAAACCACTATGGCACATGTATACCTATGTAACAAACCTGCGCGTTCTGCACATGTATTCCAGAACTTAAAGTATAAAGTATACGTGTGTGTGTGTGTGTGTGTGTGTGTATATATATATATAAAAACACTGTACTGGGAGAACCACTGCTCTCTTCAGAGTTGTCAGACAGGGACGTTTAAGTCTGCAGAAGTTTCTGCTGCCTTTTGTTAAGCTATGCCCCGCCCCCAGAGGTGGAGTCTACACAGACAGGTGGGCCTTGTTGAGCTGTGGTGGGCTCCATCCAGTTTGAGCTTCCAGGCCGCTTTGTTTACCTACTCAAGCCTCAGCAATGGCGGACACCCCTCCCCCATCCAGGGTTGCTGCCTCACAGTTTGATCTTGTACTAGCAGTGAGCAAAGCTCTGTGGGCGTGGGACCCGCTGAGCCACACACGGGATGTAATCTCCTGGTGTGCTGTTTGTTAAGAGCATTGGAAAAGCGCAGTGTTTAGGTGGCAGTGTCCCGATTTCCCCGGTACAGTCTGTCATGGCTTCCCTTGGGTAGGAAAGGGAAATCTCTGACTCCTTGCATTTCCCCGGGTGAGGCGGTGCCCCGCCCTGCTTCGGCTCGCCCTCTGTGGGCTGCACCCACTTTCTGACCAGTCCCAACGAGATGAACCAGGTACCTCAGTTGGAAATGCAGAGATCACCCGTCTTCTGCATCGATCATGCTGGGAGCTGCAGACCAGAGCTGTTACTATTCGACCATCTTGGAATGCCCCTCAAGGTGATTCTTAATGGCAAGTCTAATACTTTGTCTGAAATAAATCAGAAGCTTCCATTAAAAAAAAAAAAGAAGGCCGGGTGCGGTGGTTCATGCCTGTAATCCCAGCACTTTGGGAGGCCGAGGCAGGTGGATCACGAGGTCAGAAGATTGAGACCATTCTGGCTAACACAGTGAAACACCATCTCTACTAAAAAAAATACAAAAACAACTAGCCGGGCATGGTGGCGGGCACCTGTAGTCCCAGCTACTCGGGAGGCTGAGGCAGGAGAATGGCATGAACCCGGGAGGCGGAGCTTGCAGTGAGCCAAGATCGCGCCACTGCACTGCAGCCTGGGTGACAGAGCCAGATTCCACCTCAAAAAAAAAAAAAAAAAAAAAAAAGAAAAAGAAAATGGAGAGATATTCCATATTCATGGATAGCAAAATTCAATATCATTAAGATGACTCTTCCCAACTTGTTCTATAGATTCAATGCAAACCCAATTAAAATCTCCATGAATTATTTTTTGATATTAACAGAACAGTCAACATAATTACTGAAAAGGAAGTCAGAGGACTGACATTACTTGACTTCAAAGCTTACTATAAATCTACAGTAATGAAGACAGTGTGATATTCATGAAAGAATAGACAAACAGGTCAATGGAACAGAGTAGAAGGTCCAGAAATAGACCCATGTAAATATAGTGAACTGATCTTTGACAAGGGACCAAAGGTAATTCAATGGAGAAAAGGTAGTCTTTTCAACAAATGGTGCTAGAACAACTGGGCATCCATGTGCAAAAAAAAAAAAAAAAAAAAAAAAAAAAAAAAAGTCTAGACATAGACCTTTATACTTTTCATAAAAGTTAACTCAAAATAAATCATAGACCTAAATGTAAAACATAAAACTATAAAGTTTCCATAAAATAAGAGAAAATCTAGGTAACTCTGGGTTGACAATGAATTTTCAGAAAAAAACACCAAAACTATGAACCATGGAAGAAAAAATATCTAAGTCGGACTTCATTAAAATTAAAAACTTTTGTTATGCAAAAAACACTGTTAAGAGAATGAAAAGACAAGCCACAGACTGGGAGAAAATATTTGCAAGACACATAGCTGATAAAAGACTTGTATTCAAAATACATGAAGCCAACCTGGGCAGTATGGTGAAACCCTATCTCTACAAAAAATACAAAAATTAGCTGGGCATGGTGGTGCATGCCTGTAGTCTCAGCTACTCTAGGAGGCTAAGGCAGGAGGATTGCTTGAGCCCAGGAGGTGGAGGCTGCAAAGAGCTGTGATCACTGCCACTGCACTCCAGCCTGGGTGACAGAGTGAGTCCCTGTCTCAAAAAATATATATGAAGAACTCTTTTTTTTTTTTTTTGAGACGGAGTCATGCTCTGTCGCCCAGGCTGGAGTGCAGTGGCCAGATCTCAGCTCACTGCAAGCTCCGCCTCCCGGGTTCACGCCATTCTCCTGCCTCAGCCTCCCAAGTAGCTGGGACTACAGGCGCCCGCCACTTCGCCCGGCTAGTTTTTTGTATTTTTTAGTAGAGACGGGGTTTCACCGTGTTAGCCAGGATGGTCTCGATCTCCTGACCTCGTGATCCGCCCATCTCGGCCTCCCAAAGTGCTGGGATTACAGGCTTGAGCCACTGCGCCCGGCCTGAAGAACTCTTAAAATGTAACAATAAGCAGACCGTCCAATTTTTAAATGGCGGAAGATCTGAATAGACACCTCACCAAAGAAGATATACAGATGACAAACATACATATAAAAAGATGATCAACCTAAGTTATCAGTAAGGAATTGCTCATTGAAATAACAATGAGATACCACTGCAGATTTATTAGAATGGCCAAAATCCAAACTGACAATACCACATGCTAGCCAGGATGTGGAGCAACAGGAACTCTCTTCATTGCTGGTGGTAATGCAAAATGGTACAGCCACTCTGGAAGACAATTTGGCAGTGTCTCACAAAGCTAAACGTGCTCTTACTACACAATCCAGCAGTCACACTCCTAGGGACTTATCTGGTTGAGTTGAAAACGTATGTCCACATAAAAACCTTCACACATGAGTGTTTATAGAGCAGCTTTGTCCGTGATTACCCAAAAGTGGAAGCAATCAAGATGTCCTTCAATAAGGGAGTGGATAAACTGTGGTACACCTCAACAATGGAACATTATTCAGCGGTAAACAGAAATGAAGTATTAAGCCATGGAACAGACATGGAGGAAGCTCAAATGCATGTTATTGCACTTCTTCTTAGCCAAAGGCCAAGAAGCCATTCACATGCCTATTACTAAGTGAAAGAAGTCAGTCTGAAAAGGCTACGTACTGTATGATTCCACCTGTTCCAGAAAAGATAAAACTAAAGGCTAAAAAATTTAATGATGTCCAAAGGTTTAGGGGTAGGGATGAATAGGTGAGGCAAAAGGATTTTGGGAGTAGTGAAGCCATTCTGTTATAATACTGTAATGTTGGATACATGACATGCATCTGTCAAAACCCACAGAACTGAACCACACACAGAGGGAACCCTAATGTAAACTGTGTACTTCAGTTAATATGCATCAATATTGGTTCATTAGTTGCAAAAAATGTACCACACTCATGCAAGATGTTAATATTGGAACTTTGTATTCTTTGCTTAATTATTCTCTAAAATTGCTACTAAAGAATAATGCCTATTAATTAAAAAAAAAAAAAAGCAAGGCAGCTCTTCAGAGTTCCATGTCCTTGGACAGTGACCACCGGCTAGCTGTATGTGGCATCCAGGCAACATCTGGAGGCTTTAGTATCTGACAGAGATCAAGTCATTGTTTAAGGAACAGGGCCTCTGGAGCCTGACAGACATGTGATATAATCCTGACTCTGTCACTCACCTGCTGTGTGACCTTGGTTCACTCACTAAACCTCTCTGAGCCTCAGGTCTAGGTCTCTCATCTGTAAAGTAGGGGCAATAATAGTAACTATCTTGTGGGTAGGGTGTTACAAAGATGAAATAAGACATTCCATGGAAAGTGCTTCAAATACTCCCTGGCTAGAGGTAAGACCTCAATAAATATTACCTGCTCACATTATTAGTAAGAAAAAATGAACACAATTCTGAGCTCTTGCTGTATATCACTTCCTCCTGGTCACTGGAGACTCAGAAGTTCAAACGCTGGTCTCCCTCCAGGGCTCACTGTCTGTGAGACTTACACTTACCAACCTCCTGGGGCAAAAACCACTGACTCGCTGCAGGAGGAGTGCAAAATGTGAAGCAGGCTTCGCTGAGGGGTGAGGCTGGGAAGAGACTCTGAGATGGGACGTTTGAGATAAGCCCCAAAAGATGATGTTTATTCCAAGGTGAGAACTGAGCAACTTGCTCAGATGGCCTGAGCAAGGCTTGGAGGATCGCTAAAGCATGGTATATTCCACGACTGGCAAGCAGTTTGGTGCACATCATGGACCCTAGAGAAAATCAGGACTGGAAAGGGCAGGATGCAGAGGTCACCTGGCCCAACCATCTCACTTTAGAGATGAGGAAACTGACAGCCAGCGGGAGAGGAAGAGACCTCCTAATTGTCACATTTCTAGATTTGTTTTCATCTTTTTTTTTTCTTTTTTTTTTGGAGATCTGTCTTTTTTTTTTTGCGCTCTGTCGCCCAGGCTGGAGTGCAGTGGCTCAATCTCCGCTCAATACAAGCTCTGCCTCCCGGATTCAGCCACTCTCCTGCCTCAGCCTCTGGAGTAGCTGGGACTACATGCACCCGCCATCACGCCCGGCTAATTTTTTGTATTTTTAGTAGAGACGGGGTTTCACTGTGTTAGCCAGGATGGTCTCAATCTCCTGACCTTGTGATCCACCCACCTCAGCCTCCCAAAGTGCTGAGATTACAGGCATGAGCCACTGCGCCCGGCCTTCATCTTGGGACTTAATGAACTTAGAGAATGAGAGTTTTGATAAGGCAGAAGGGTAGTGTAATGATGGTGATAATGATGATAACATATTTAATAATGGATTAATATGTGCTAAGCACTATGCTCAGGGCTTTACAAAGGTTATTTTATCCACAACATAACCCTGTGAGGTGGGTACTATTTATTCCCATTTTGTAGTTGGGGAAATGGAAGCACAGAGAAGTTAAGTAATGACTCCCCATTGCTTTCAGGATATTAGCAGACACTGCTCACTGCCCCTTCCTCATGCACTACTTCATTTCTACCTTACTGGCAGAGCAGTAGCATTGTTCCTTTATCCTCCTTATCCCACCACTGGAGCTTTAGGAGGGGCCAGCTTCAGGTTAGATGTTTTGTTGGTTTCAGTCAATCATGACAGTTCACTCTTCTTGCCAGAGATTGGTTCAAGTACAGGCCTTCCTGGCCTCTTAGAAGTGGAGGGAAGTTGGGAGAATTCTGGAAGTAGGTTTTTTGTTTGTTTGTTTGTTTTTGAGATAGGGTCTCACTCTGTTGCCCAGGCTGGAGTGCAGTGGCCTATCTTGGCTCATTCCAACCCCTACCTCCTAGGCTCAATGAGCCTCCTGAGTAACTGGGACTACAAGTGCATGCCACCACACCTGGTTAATTTTTGTATTTTTAGTAAAGATGGGGTTTTGTCATGTTGCCCAGGCTGGACTTGAACTCCTAAGCTCAAGTGATCCGCCTACTGGGGCCTCCCAAAGTGCTGAGATGACAGGTGTGTGCCACTACACCTGGCTGGAAGTAGTTCTTTTAATTGTAAAAGAGAGCTGGGGGAGGAAGGAAAATCCTCCAGGAACAGGCTAGCCCTTCCTCCACCTCTGGACATTGCATGTGTCTGCATGTGATGTCAGAGCTATGACAGCCACCTTAGGTCTACGAGGGGACAAGTCTGAGAATAGTCTGACACACTGAAAATGGTGGCGGTGGAGGCAGGGAATTAAGTGAGTTCTTGAAAATGTGGTTGAATTTTGAATTAACCTGCTGAATTAACCAATTCTGGATGCCTCCTCTCATCTCCTTGACATATGAGATCTTGTATCACTTACTTGCTATGCCAGTTGTATCAGGGTTTTCTGTTCCTTGCAGCTGAAAGCATTCTTGTTGGTGTGAAGATGAACCCCAAAACCATATATCATTCAAGCCTAAGCGCTGCAGCCCTGTTTCTTGTCAACATCATCTGCTGTAGCCAGAGTCGAGGACTTGCTCTTCCCAGGAAGGGCCTCTGGGCCTCTGGGCATTGCCATTCGCTCTTCCGTCTATTCAAAGTGTCCTTCCACGTATTTGTTTTACACATCTCCTCCTACTCCTCTTTTCTGAGCTGGCTGCCCCATCACCTTCTTTGCAGAGTCTGAGTGGATTCCTAATTCAGGAGTCCCACAACACCCACCTATGTGACCACCATCACTCTTGTCACCCAAGATTGTCAGATTGTCATTTATTTATGTATTTGCCTTATTTCCTGCACTGAGGACAAGACCTGGTCATGTTCATCTCTGCCCTTGCACCCAGTGCAGGGCTTGGCCCAGAGCACATACCCTCTGAGTGGCTATGGAATGCATAAGAGTGTAGAGGTCATCTTAGTCCCCTGGGGCTCACAAGGGGTACTAGAAAGGCAGCGTCTAGGATGACAGCATTAATAACTGCAATCATTAATGAACCACTTCCTCACTACAGGCCAGGCACTTCCCACACATTATCTCATATACTCTTTATGGCATGATTGTTATCCCCATTTTATAGATGAGGAAACAGGCACAGAGGCACAAAGCAACTTGCCTGAAGTCGGGGTTTAAACAGAAGTCTGTCGGTCTGTCGCTAAGTGAAAAAAGAAATATACTAAATGTATATGTGTGTGTGTATGTGTGTTTGATTGCAATAGGTGGTAGGAATATTGACAATTTACATTTCCCATGTTCTCAGTATTTCCAATTTTGTTTCAGAAGCGTAATGGGGAAAAATAAAAAAACATATAGCCAAAGGTTTAGAGAATTAATGTCGGGCTGGGCCCTGTGCCCTGAGGATGTCACTTTTTTTTTTTTTTTTAAGAGATGAGTCTCGCTCTGTCCCCAGGCTGTAGTGCAGTGGCGCGATCTTGGCTCACTGCAAGCTCCGCCTCCCGGGTTCACGCCATTCTCCTGCCTCAGCCTCCCGAGTAGCTGGGACTACAGGCACCTGCCACCATGCCCGGCTAATTTTTTGTATCTTTAGTAAAGACGGGGTTTCACCGTGTTAGCCAGGATGGTCTCAATCTCCTGACTTCGTGACCTGCCCACCTCCGCCTCCGAAAGTGCTGGGATTACAGGCGTGAGCCACTGTGCCCGACCAGGATGTCACGTTTTTAAAGGATCCTATAGCAGAGCAGGGGACCCAAGTAATTCTGCACTCCCAAGACACAATCTGAACAGGACAGTATCATCGTTGCCTGATGTTCTTATTCTCTAGTCTGTGCTCCCATGAGTTTTGGGAAGTTTTCATTTGTTTTTTTATTTCCTTTCTTCCTTTTTCTTCCTCTCTCTTTTTTCTTTCTTCCTTTCTCTCTCTCTCTCTTTTTTTTTTTTTTGCCAGAAATTGAGGATAATGAATGAGCACTGCTTAAATTTTTCCAGCACCACTTAAAGTTTTTGTACTTAAAAAGGTTAAATCATTAGGTTGTTGGGTGTGGATAGGGAGGTAGAAAACTCATCTCCAAAAATACACCCTCTTTCTTTCTTGTTTATATAAAATGTTGTCCTGAAGGCTTCGCAGGACTGGAGAGCAAGCACAAAAACAAAACCAGGTCATAACCATTCTGCTATCTGCTCCTCTCCCTGCTGGGCCCTGGGTGGAGCCCCAGGACAAAGGTCTGGGGGGCACCAGGAAGCAAGGCCAGCAAACCCCAGGAGGGGAGTTTCGCATGCCTTGGCTCAGGCCCAGAAGTGCAGGGAAGCAACTGAAATAAGTGACTAGATCCCCACAACCCAGGCCTGTGATGCTGGCTCCCCAGCCCAGCACAGGGTCCCTGGTCAGACAGAGGAGGCCTCAGTTCTCTCATCTGTGAAATGGAGCTGTTGTGAAAACCCACCAGGATGACCCATGGGACTGCTGGGAGGGAGGACTAGGCTTGGGGCAGGAGCTCAGGACATGTGGGTTGAGCCCCATCTGTGAAGATGGGCTTGGGGTAGGGAGGAGCTTCTGCAGGTCAAAAAGCATGAGTTTTTAAGGAATTCTTTCTGTTCCTAGCTTGAGAAGCACGTGTCTTCTGTGAATCATTTCTTCTTCTTGCAGCATTGGGGTGTTCTTTTTCCCCACTTCATCTTGAAGTCATGTAAACCTCTAATGCCAATTTCTGCTTCCGCACAGACTGGTCTCCAGCAGCTACCTCCCTGTGCCATCTTGAGGCAGCGTGACTGGTGAAGAGGCTGCAGGGCAGTGTCCCCCTCCAGAGAGAAAGCCCTGCCCCATACTTGCCAGGTTTTAAGCATCTGGCATGGGGCAGTGGAAAGAACTCTTGATTAGTATCAGAAGCCCCAAGTGCCTCATGGTCCTGCCACAAAGCTGGCTGTGCCACCTCAGACTTCAGCTTCCACCCTGGGAAATGGAGCATCTGGTCAAAATATCCACAGAGGGCCTCCTCAGCTTTGTGGTCCCATGGAAAGGGCTGGAGGACAGCTGGAGGAAGGCTAGCAGGGAGCTGAGACCTCTCCTTCCCGGTCCTCCCTCCAGGTCCCCCCTTGATCTGGGCCTCCATTCCCTGACAGGGTTCAAGGCAGCAGCAGCTACTGGATAACGCAGACCAGATGCATCCCTTTCCCCGTACGTGCTCAGGGGCCTTCCTCCTCGGAGGCCTTGGGGATATCTGAAACTCCTCGGAGTTTGGCTTCAGACACTGGAGTGGAAACCACAGCTCCATTACGCGAGCACGTATGATCTCCCTGGGAGGAAAGGAACGGGCTGGCCTCAGAAAATGAGAGACAAGTTCGAGGCCACTGGGTCTACGGAGAACATGTTTTCATCTCTGAGTAGGACAGTGTCTGGGAACCTCAAGGAGGGCAGGTCCCACATGCTCGGCCAGAACAGAGGACCTGACCCCCGAAGTGGTGGGCTCTCTATGACCAGAGAATAGCAGCAAAGGCCAGGGCCCTTTACAGGGGAGACTTGAGCATGATCTAAAGGCTGGACACCCACCAAGGAACCATTTCACTTCACCCTCAATGCCATCTCATATTTTGAAAGCGTTACATTTGCCAGACAAGTCCTTGAAGTAGAAAAATTCCATTAAAGAGGAATGACCGCCTCCCCTCCACTATGGCAACCCAAGCAACTAAACTTGCACCAAGTGGAAAATGGTTCCAAAGCCACTGACAGTTAAGACACCCCAACTTCCATCACTGCCTAGTTGGGTAACTTTGGGCCAATAATTTAATATCTCCAGCCTCAGATTTCCCATTTGCCTAATGGAAATACTGAGCCTCACCTGACGGTGCTCTAAGGTATGCAGAAAGGAGCCTAGCAGAGCCTCAGTATAGACAAGTCCGTGCACTCCCAAATAACAGGGACGAAATCCTCATTCCCATTCCTAGGGATCCAAGACGGTCATAACTTCCCATCAGCACTTGTGGTTGGCAAAAATAACTGAGACATCCCCAGGGGTGGCTGTGGTCCAGGCAGAGGCAGTCAGCCTGCTTGGTGAGCGTATAGGCCTGAGTGATGGTTGGGGTGGAGGACTTTGAACGCTGCAGAAAATGGGTCCCCATCACGGAGACCCTTAAGGGCAGGAGTCAGAGTTGACTCCATCTCTGCTGACTCTTCCAGCCTGAGGTTCTTTCTCCCGAACACTCTCAGGGGCGAAGGTTCAGGCAGGCCGTGGATCCCCAAGCTTGGTTCTGCTCAACATCCATTCACCTGGGGTGCTCTGGGCTAGTTTCTTGGATATCTCTGTGGGGCGTGGGACAGACTTATTCGGTAACTTAGCAACCTCAGTTTCCTCCTGTATGAAATGGAAGCAGTAGCCATTTTAGTCCTCTGGCAGGTTGTTGTGAGGGGTAGGGAGAGTGGACAGTGAGCCTGATTGTGTGATCCTCCCCATGTGATGGGGAGAGACCTCAGGCTTTAGGGCACCAAGGACTGGGGTTGCAGCCAGGGTGATCAACTCCTAGGAGAAGGGTGCATCCCCTGCACAGGGTCTGGGAGTGGGTGGAGCAGGTTCTTGTGAAATTTAAGATTTGTGGATAGAAAGAGATTACACTTAGTGATGAACCTTGTAATAGTCAGGCCATGCTGGCCAAAGATAATGAAGCCTTTTCTACTCCTGCCAGACCCCTGACTGGGTCTCTGTGCCCTCCCTGGCCACAGTTCATCCTTTCTCTCATCTACCATTCATTCATGCCATCACTTGTTCCACAAACACTTTTCAAGCCCCTTCTCTGTTCCCAGCACTGGGGATACAGCTGCAGATGAGGGTGACTCTTGCCCTTCTAGGGCTTACAGTCCACATGGGAGAGAAAGGCCTTAAACAAATAGCCACACACATCAATACAAATAAATACAAAATTCCAATTTTTTTAAAAGACAGGGTCTTGTTCTGTCTCCCAGGCTGGAAGGCAGTGGTGCGGTCATAGTTCACTATAATCTCGAAATCCTGGGCTCAAGCAATTCTCCGGCCCAACTTGGGAGGCTCCTACTTGGGCAGCCTCCCAGGTAGCTAGGAGGACTAAGTCATGCACCACCACACCCAGCTACATTTTTTATTTTTATTTTTGTAGAGACAGGGGTCTCACTATGTTGCCCTGGCTGGTCTTGAACTCCTGGCTTCAAACAGTCCTCCCAGCTCAGCTTCCCAAAGTGTTGGGATTACAGGCATGAGCCACCACGCCTGACCAAAATTACAAAATTTAGCAAGTGCGTGGAAGGAAAAGAACAAGATGTTACAAGAGTGGATAATGAGAACTGACTCTTCCTAAAGGCCAGGACTTACTATGTGGCTGCAGCATCCGAAGCACTCGATATTTGATAACTGGATCCTCACCATGTTCCTGCGGGGTGGGTGCCACTGCTCTCGCCATTTTCCAGGTAAGAAAACTGAGTCTCAATAGGTGGAAAGTCTTGTTCAAGATCCATGGCTAGGAGAGTGGAGCTGTGGTGTGGCCCGGCTCTGGCCCAGAAGTTGCACTACCCCAGGAAGTGGGAGACCAAGAGCGGCTGCTCCGGGACCGGCCTTCTGCTGAGATGGGACAGGTGAGCCGAGCTGGCCTGAGGAAGCATAGGAAGGAGGATTTCTAGGAACAGCTTAGGCCTGTGTCCTATGGGCAGGAAAGAAAGGTAAGCAAGGGGGAATGAGTGAAGAGACAGAAGGAGAATGGAGGAATGGGGCATTCGGGGCCTTGAGGACTATGGGGTATCTGCCACATCCTGAGCGAATGGAAGGCTGATTTGGGGCGGGAGCCTGGAACCATGATGAATGGCTAACCTGATGCAGCAACACACTTCCCAGGGCCAGGGCAGATCCCAGATCTCCATCATTCCCTGTCATTCTGTGACATTGGAGGACAGGCTTCCATCTTCCTTTTTTTTTTTTTTTTTCACAATTGAGGAAACCAGGACTTGGAGCAGAAGTCAGATGTTTTGCTCAAGGTCACAGAGATTGACATGGCAAGTCCCCTGTCTTTTGTCCCCACAGCCAAATCCAACCCACCTGAGCAGAAGTTTTAGTCCACTGAAGATCAATCAGCCCTTCAGGAACAACTGCCTGCTCTACTGGAGAAGACGGACATTGTGGCAGATCAGTTGCGTGCAGGGCCCCGCAATTCTTCCCCACTGCCTGTAACCATGTCCTTTGCCAACTAACTCTGCAATACTCTCCTGCCCCGGGTAAAATGTTCTGCCAAGCCTGGGCTCAGGGCTCAGCTCTGCGCTTTGCTTGGGCTGATAGGATGGTAGCTGACTTGGCACAGCAGAGGCTTGACAAAGCACCCACACATTTCCCCTTTTGCTTGTTCTCTTCTGCCATTGTCATGAGACCATGCTGGGCTAGCTTGCTGAAGGACCAGATGTGGCCTCAAGCCAGGTCCCCTCTGTCATCCCAGCTGAGCCATCATAGATCAACAAGCTGACCTACATGTGAGAGACCCCAACCCAGATCAGCCAAACCCCACAAACTGGCATCCCAGCCAGATGAGACAGACACAGGCTCTGATCCCTGGTTCCCATGGGTCCCCGTCAATTTGCAAGAGCTTGCCTTCTGTTTTGTTCTTTCCAGCAAAGGCCTGGAGAGCTGTGTGCTTCTGGCACATCCCATTTGGTGGAACTCCTATGACATGTTAATGGAGTTCCTATGATAAGAATGACAAGCTTGGACTCTGGGCTCACACTCCTGGGATTTCAGTCCCAGCTCTGCCCATTTCTGGCTGTGTGACCTTGGGCTGGTTACTTAAGCTCTCTGTTCTTCAGTTTCCTCATCAGTAAAATGAGGTTAATGCTCAGGTCTCAAGGGATCTTAGAGCGGGTAATGGAAAGCACAGCCCCCTCTCTCAGATCCCGCTCTGGGCTTGGAGGCAGAAGAGTGGGAGAAGCACCTGGTGCAAGGCCTTGGCACAGAACTCCAGCTCTGCTTCCAACGTGCTGGGTGACTTGAAGCCCCAGTTTTCCCATCTGTAAAGTGGCAATCTGCTTCTCCAGGACATAGTGAGGGTTCAAGATCTCAATAGGAAAGGCCTTTGTGAGAGCCCAAGTGCTGCGCACATGCCTGTTACTGAAGAGGCTTCTCTGAAAGAGAGCAGTGGAACAGGCCAGCACCTCTTCAGCTCCTCACAGGCCCGGGCTCTCAACAAAGGTGCTCTTGCCTAGCCTACGAGGCCCAGCTGGGGCCTCAGCTTCTCAGGGAGCCATCCTCGACACCTGTGCTTTCCCTCCTACACCTCCCAGCCTTTGATATCCCCTGCTCTGGAAGGTGCCCCCAGTAGGCCCAGCCCCGCCAGAGCAAACTCTGGCCAGCAAGAGGGCTGGGCCTGACGGGGCCCACCTTGCCAGCAGATCTGACACTGTCCATGCTACCGGGCTAGCACGCCATGAGCCTGGAGACGGGCTGAGGGGACCTGGATGGTTAGCAAGCCCAAGTGCCACAGTGAATACTCACTCAGGCAGGGTCTGCCACTTATATGCCCACAGGGACCACGCAGGGAATCAATGCACAATGTGGCCCAGGGAACGGCACCTCCCAGGGCGGGCAGCCTGTGCCAGACTAGAAAGTGTGCATACCCCATTCCAACGAAGTGTTTTAATACAGTGCACTCAAAGCACCGGACCAAAGAGCAGAACTACAAGGCACAGGCATCTTCGTTTCCCAGTCACAAACGTCTGCTCTGTCTATTTTTGGGGTGGCGTGGGGTTGGGGAAAAGACATGTTTTTCTTTTCTTTTCTTTTTTTTTCACAAACAGATAAAATCAGCCAACCTGGAAGGGAAGAGAAGTACCTGTCTGCTTTGCTTCTGTGAAGGAGGGTGGGGTGGGGGTTCAGGGTCTAATTGGGTGGAGAACCTACTGTGTGCAAGAGCACAGGCCTTCACTGGAGGGAACACAACAGAAGGGAAGCTTTTGCCCATTGACTGGGAACCGTGGGAACTAGGGGTCAGGGCCTGTGTCTGTCTCATGTGGCTGGGATGCTTTCTTCCTTCTCGTTCAAGATTCAGCCCTTGTGTTCACTGCTCTTGTTTTGTCTGCCCAGCCTTGCCCTTTGCAAGAACTGCTCCGCACCGTCATCAGCCACAGGTTTCCAGCAGGATTTGCCACGTTTGTTCAGAGTGACCCTCCTCCCCAGGTGGCCAGCACCTGACTCAGGCTGAGCCAATCGGTGCCTTCTGCAGAGAATTCGGAATTAAAAGCAGAGGACCTCAGCTGCCTCATGTTTGGAGACTACATCAACCCCAGTGCTGTTGCCAGCCATGCTTACTACTGCTGACTGGAGGAGAGGGCAGAGCCAGGGGCTGGGAGAGGAGAGGGTAGAGCTAGCAGGGAGAAGCCAAGTGAAAGAAGGAGACGGATTCCAGCTAGGCCTTTGGTCAGAGATTCCAGGAGTTACCCCAGGCTCCTTTCTGTAATTTCCATATCCCTCCCCCTAACATTTTTCTTTTTCTTGCTATAGCAAGTTTAGGTGAGTTTTTGTTGCATGCAAATAAAATAATTTAATATTTTAATTATATATTAAATAATATAATCCCAAAATAAAATAATCTCATGTGATATAAAGAAAAGCATGGTGAGATCTCACCTCAAATGGCTACCTCTCTTTGAGCCAGCTGCTTCGTTCACATTATTTCGTTAGATTCTTTTGATGACTTCATAAGGTAGGGATTATTACTGTCTCCATTTGACAGATGAGAAAATTTAGGCCCAGAGAGGTTAAGCAGCTTTAGAAGAGTCACACAGCTGAAAGGAACTTGAGTCTGGGCTGGTTGCTTCTAGTCATAGGCAGTGTGTTGCACTCCTCCTATGCACTTACCTGCCCTTTTGGGGAGGTTTGCATCTGAAAGGCTGAGGGATCTGTTGGGCCTCCTGTGGAGCCTGTGATTCTCTGGAGTATTTGACTGTGTTCTACTAAATAAATCTGTACATGTCGAAAAGGAGCCAAGCTGACTGGCCTTTAAGTTTTCAGTGCTGGGCTGGAGGTGGCCCCCTTGGGGAACCCAGCCAAGGTCTGGCCAAGACCCCAGACCAGGCTAGTTGGCCCACAAGGCTGACATCACGTCCTGCCACAGCAATGAGGCCTGCTTGTGAGTCATGGGCTCAGATGGGCCTGGGACAGATATGGCCCTCTCCCTGACCCTGAGCCTAAGCCACCCACTCAAGGAAGCATTTCAGGGCCCAGGTGACCTTCTTTCCTCTGTTCTCCCTGACACCCATTTTGCCATAGTCACCTCTCAGGGCTCTGCTGAGTTCTGCTGAAGAGCCATGCAGGACAAGACTGAGACTAAATGAGGCTTCGCCCTCGTCCCCTTCAGGCACGGATGATTGTCCTCGGAAGGGCAGATGGAGAGAAGATGCAACACTGGCTGGGCCATGGGAAGCCATGTGATCCTAGAGGAAATAGCAGGAGACCTAGTAGCTCAGGGAAGACGCTCAGAGCCATAGCCGTGTACAGCCAGGTGGCTTCTCCAGAGACAGAGGCCAGCCCACTCCTGTCCTTTAAAATATTTAACGTTCGTTCATTTGAATTCTACGAACATATAGTTTCAAAAGAAATGGAATGAGAAAAGAAAAGAGCTTTTATCTGAAGAATGTGAGCCCTTTATCAGGCCCAGACAGGCTTTAAAATGAGACAACAATCACATCCTCATTTCCCCTTGAGCCAGGTCTTCATCTCTTGAAACTGCTGCAATTGCCATAAGTGGTTATAAATTAACCTAATAACATGGCATGGGACACTATCACCCATACCCTACAGGTTAACAATGTATACCAATCACTAATCAATGTTATTTCTGTAAACCAACAAGAATTCCCGACAACAACTTTGTATCAACCAACTCCCTGTCCCCGCTTTTTTGCCTTTAAAAATCCACTTGTAACTGCTGCTGCTAATTGGAGTATATATTCTGGACAACTTAAATCTATGCTCCCAAGGTTGCAACCTCAAGCTTGTTCCAGATAAATTGTGCTTACCTTCTTCCTTTTAGGTCCTCAGGGACCATGCTATATTATATATTTTATATATATATTATATACATATAATTTATGTACACTTATACATAAGTATAAATTATAGGCTGGGCGTGGTGGCTCACACCTGTAATCCCAGCATTTTGGGAGGCCGAGGTGGGTGGATCACAAAATCAAGAGAGCGAGACCATCCTAGCCAACATGGTGAAACCTTGTCTCTACTAAAAATACAAAAATTTGCTGGGTGTGGTGACACGTGCCTGTAGTTCCAGCTACTCGTGAGGCTGAGGCAGGAGAATTGTTTGAACCTGGGAGTTGGAGGTTGCAGTGACCTGAGATTGTGCCACTGCACTCCAGCCTGGCAACAGAGCAAGACTCCGTCTCAAAAAAAAAAAACAAAAACAAAAACAAAAAACGAATTATATGTATGTTATATATATGTATGCACATACAGTGCATACATTATTTTTTCCATGAATTAGGTTATGGACCTCCTTCCAAACTGTCAGATGTGTTCGAACCAGAGCAACTCCATCTTGAATAGGGACTGGGTAAAGTAAGACTGAGACCTACTGGGCTGCATTCCCAGGAGGTTAGGTATTCTAAGTCACAGGATGAGACAGGAGGCTGGCACAAGGGACAGGTCACAAAGACCTTGCTGATAAAAGGATGTGGTAAAGAAGCCAGCCAAAACCCACTCAAACCAAGATGGCGATGAAAGTGACCTCTGGTCATCCTCGCTGTTCATTATACACTAATTATAATGCATTGGCATGCTAAAAGACACCCACCAGCGCCATGATAGTTTACAAATGCTATGGCAATGTCAGGAATTTACCCTATATGGTCTAAAAGGGGGAGGAACCCTCAGTTCCAAGAATTACCCACCCCTTTCCTGGAAAACTCATGAATAATCCACCCCTTGTTTATCATATAATCAAGAAATAACTATTAAGTATTCTTAGCCTGGCAGTCCAAGCCACTGCTCTGCCTATGGAGTAGCCATTCTTTTATTCCTTCACTTTCCTAATAAACTTGCTTTCACTTTATGGATTTGTCTCAAATTCTTTCTTGTGCAAAATCCAAGAACCCTCTCTTGCAGTCTGGATTGGGACCACTTTCTGGCAACAAAATGAACACACAGAGATCTATGTCATTCTTGTTCATAGTTGCCTAATAGTCCATAAAATAGCCCAAAGAAAACTCAGGACAGGTTTCATTTTTGAATCCAGATGCAAGAATACTAAGAAAAATATTAACAAAAGAGATCTACTGCTGCACTAAATTAAAAGAATATTACCTCACAACCCGATAGGAGTTTATTTTAGGAATGTGAGGATGGTCAATATCAGGAACTCTGCCAACACAACTCATTAAATTGACAGATGGTGGAGGGAAACCATGCCATTCTCTCAATAGATGGTAAGAAGATTGATGTGCAGACTGGCAACCCTTCCTGATACAGCAGTAGAAAGGAATCCCAAACATGGTCAGAAATATTTACTAATACCCAACAGCAAACAAGGGGGAGATATATTAACCATATTCTCATGAAAGTCTGGAGGCAGGCAAGGCTCCGGGGTCCAGCACCACCATTATTATTTCGTATTGTCCCAACTCAACGCCCAGGTAGAGTGAAGGTGAGTGGGGCCCAAGGGCACAGTGGCATCATGGGAGGAGCTTGCACCCAGTGGTCTGTGGGGAAAATCCCTCCTCTCTATGGGAATCCCTCCTCTCTATGGGGATCCCTCTTGCCAAAGGTAAATTTATCCTGAAGCTAAAGACATTTAAGCCTCAGGGTCTCTCATTTGCACCCACCCCTTTCCAAGACCCTGTAACCAATTCTGCATTCACAATTTGGTATCCTTTTCTGTACAAATAGCCTTCCAATTGCATAGACTTCAGACCCACACACCCTGCACCCTCCCCTGTCTCCAGCTCTGCACTTTCCCCTGGATTTTAATCACTGGCCCTGACTGTGGAGGGAATGAATGAGGAAGACAGAGGAACCTGACCTGTTCAACGTCTCTTCCCTGCCTTGGCAGAGCCTTACCCACCTTGCCAGGCAACAGCTTAGCCTGGTTTTTGCTCTCATGACACCCAGGAGGTGCTGGAAGCCTGAGGGGAGTTAATCGAGTTGTGGCCTTGGATAACAGGACAGAGTCCCAAATGAGAGGGAACCACCAGGCCAAAGTGCCTGGGGCTGTGTGGCTGCAGAGAGATAGAGGCTGCAGGGAGCTGGCACTGGTGTTTGTGACTCTCTACCCCCCTGCAGCCATGATGTCTGCAACCAACTCTCCAATGGTTCAGAGAAAAACTAAAAGTAGCAAAAAATAAATTAGATAGAACGCCCAGCAATGGATGGGTCTCAGTAACTGGGCCTCAGTAACCACGACTTACTCCTCCATCTGCCTGGAGCCTCCTCTGCCCCGCCTCCTTCCTAGAGGGCCCCTTTTCCTTGCAACTCCTTTTGCTGAGCCCCTTTCCTCATCTTGGAAGGGAAGACCTCTGGGTGAAGAGGAGGAATCAGGCCACACCCATCTCCTTGGAATTCAAAGCCTCCCTAGACTCGGCTCCACACATTCTCCTCCCCATCCCTCCCTGACCTGGATCCTCACATAGTACCTGAACTTGCCATTGGCTTTCCACCACTGCAGTTTGCTCACATGGCTCCCTTGGGTTAGAATGCCATCCTTCCCTTTTCCTTACCTTTCTCCCAAACCAGGGAACCTACCCTGGTATGACCCTTGTTCTGTTATCCCACTCTGCCATCTACTAGTCACTCTGTTGCCTCCATGAACCTGGGAGCTCCAATTCCCACAGACCAGGTTGCAGTCCCTTCTGTATCTTGGGGATCTCCCGAGTGCCTGAGCCACAGTAGACACTCTACCTGTGTTTACTGCCAATGTTTTAGCTGCCAGTATGAATCTGCTGCCATTCTGGGGACTAGTTAAGCACATGTTGGGACACTCATCCAATAGAATACTATGCAGCTGTCAAGAATGGCATGGATTGGTATGGAGTAATCCAAGATCTAATAATATGTGAAAGAAGTAAGGTATATGCCTGTAAAAAGCAGCAAGCTATTATTTGTGTAAAGAAAAAACAATACATATTTGCACTAGCAAAGGTTATCTTGGGAGAGGGGAACTGGGGATCTGGGGGAATGGGGAAGAAAGGAGGGGTTTTGAGTATGTACCATGTGTATGTGAACTTAGCAAATTACCTCAAGAGTTGGGTGCTGAGGAACATGAGGAGAAGCAAGCAGGTATCAGGCCTGAGTGGAGAAGCAGCCTGGATTGCCCGTGTGGCTCTTTCTGGAGGACCCCGACACAGCCACTGGCTGCGGAGGGGTGCAGCATCCCCCCAGAATCCTCAGCACCTTGGGCATCTCCCACCCAGGCAGTGTCCCAGCCTCTGGGCCCTGCCACACCTCATGTCACCCACTGCTACACCTTTGCCGGGCTTGTGCCTTTACTGGAAGTGCCCTGCCTTTTTATTTCCACCAGCTCTGATTTAGTTTTCAAGTCCTGACACAATTCCTGCCTCTTCCCTGGAGTACCCCTGGCCCCCATTACAGGCCTCTGCCACATTTTTTTCTGCACAAGAGTCCAGTTAAGTTGAAGATGGCATGACCCTTTATCCCTACATGTTTCAGTGGGCATTTCCTAAGAACTAGGATTTTTTTTTTGGTTGTTTGTTTTACATAACAACAGTACAGTTATCAAAATCAGGATATTTCACAATGATACACTGCTATTATCTCATCCAGGAGTCAGCAAACATTTTCTATAAAGAGCCGGATATTTTCAGTTTTGCAGGCTATATGGTCTCCATTGCAACTACTCAACTCCGCCCCACTGTGCAAAAGCAGCCATAGATAAGGTGAAATTGAACGAGCATGGATGTGTTCCAATAAAACTTTATTTACAAAAACAGGCAGCAGGTCAGACCAGATTTGTCCTGAGGGCCGTAGCTTGCCAACTCCTGATGGTTCATATTCAAATTTGGCCAACTGTTCCAATAATATCCTTTTAGAGTGATATTGTTTCCTGATCTTTGTATAGATTTTAAATGTTTATCTTGAACAAATTAATGGTCTTAATCCTCCAAAATAGAACTGAAAATAACTGTGCTATTCACATGGCGATCACAGGGTTTAAAAATGTCTGAATTCATGCTGCAGCCCTGACAGGCAGTGCAGTCCTGTGACGGGTGTGGGTTTCATCTGTGTCTTCTCCTTTGTCCAGTCCTAAATGCAGCTCTGTGAAGTTCTGAATAACTTCATTTAAGGTTGCTATACAAGTCTATGTTAGGGTTCTTTGTGGTGATGACCCCTATACCAAATGACTCTGCTGGCCTCCCAGTGACCTTAGATCCTCCTTAAGGACAGGAACCAGGTTCTGTTCCTCACAGAGCCTGGCCCAGCAAGACCCGTAGACCTGGGCCAGGGTGAGGTGTGGCCTGGTGCAACGCTCCTCTGGGAGTTGCCATCTCCTATTGCTCGTGAGGCTCACTCAAGCTCAGAATGAGAAGCACCTGGCTTGCCCTCGGGCACAGTAGTGAAGGTTTAAATAAAAATGTCTCCAGCCGGGTGCGGTGGCTCACGTCTGTAATCCCAGCACTGTGGGAGGTTGAGGCAGGTGGATCACCTGAGATTGGAAGTTCGAGACCAGCCTGACCAACATGGAGAAACTCTGTCTCTACTAAAAATACAAAAGTAGCTGGGCGTGGTGGCAGGTGCCTGTAATCCCAGCTACTTGGGAGGCTGAGACAGGAGATTCGCTTGAACCCAGGAGGTGGAGGTTGCAGTGAGCCAAGATTGCGCCTCTGCACTCCAGCCTAGGCAACAAGAGAGAAACACCATCCCCCCCCCCCAAAAAAAAAAAGTCTCCAAAGAACCAGTTGTGTAGCCAGATGAATCAAGGGCCACTAAGTGTTTGCTCCAAAGGCCGCAGAGGCTGAGTAGTAGGCCCAGCTATGACAGCCAGAGAAGACAAGAAAGGCATCCAGAGACTTCTGGCTCCACTGGCCTTTCTTTCTTTCTCTCTCTGTCTTTCTCTCTCTCTCTTTTTTTTTTTTTTTTTTTTTTTAAAGAAAGAGACAGGGTCTTGTTCTGTTGCCTGGGCTGGAGTGCAGTGGTAAGATTGCAGCTTACTCCAGCCTTGAAATCCTGGGCTTAAGTGATCCTCCTACCTCAGCCTCCTAAGTAGCTAGGACTACAGGCACACACCACCATGCCTGGCTAATTAAAAAAATTTTTTTTTCTTAGAGAAATGAGGGTGTTGCTATGTTGCCTCAGCTGTTCTTGAACTCCTGGCCTCAAGTGGTCTTCCCACATTTGGCCTCCTATAATGCTAGTATTCCACGTGTGAGCCAGTACATCCCCCCCCGGGACCCTCACTGGCTTTTCCCTTGAGGAAGACTTTGTTTAGGACTATTGTGGTAGGTGTCAAGACTATCACAACAGTGGGGAGACTATATTCAACTCCAAATACAGCACAGACAGCTGAGGGTTTACAGCCAACCAGCAGAATGAAGGGTGGGAGCACGCTGTCAGTGGATGGAAGTTACTAAGAGGAGACATCAAGGGTAGGGGGATTCTTGCTAAATCAATGCAACAGGATTCTTGCTAAAACTGGGCTAGGCAGGCTGAAGACAGGATCCCAGGATGAAGCCTACTCAAAAAGAGGGCTCAGAGGAGCTGGTTTAAGTTCGCTCAAGGAGAGTCTTTGTCACATGCTATGCGATCGTAGAACCGCCCCCCCCCCCCTCCACGTTTACAGGTGAGGAAATAGAAGCTCAGAGAAGCAGTCATTTGCCTGAGGTCTGCTTTAGTCCATCTCACCCCCAGGGGGCCCGGCCCTAAGGTTCTGACCACAGCTGCCCCCTGCCCACAAGCTATAGGTAAAAGGACATGAGCCCCAGCCCTTCCTTTGCTACTGGACTCATTGCTGTGTGACCCTGCTTAAGACCAGTCCATCTCTGGGCCTCTCAACGTGACCCAAAGCCACAAGGGAGTCCTCTGGCCGAGCCATGGGAACACAGGGGAGCTGGGTAGTCCAGGCCTGGGATGGGCAGGGTACTAATTAGTGAGAGCTCCTCTGGAATGTTAAGTACCCAGCCCTGGAATGCAGCTCCTGCTGGCTGCAAATCCCCCTGCCATCAAACAGGCCTTGCCATGGCGATAAAGATCAGGGTGGGCAGGCCCCGGGGGCCCTGCCTTGGGAAGGCCACCAGGCAACACACTTCTCTAGCCTCTCCCCACAATCTCCCTCCATTAAGAGCTCACTCTATCTTAGAGCTTGAGCTTGGCTCAGAGCAAGGCTTGGTGAGTGTGCTAGGGGCCTTCTAAGGTGGCCCCCAGTGATTCCTACCTCCTGTTGTTAATGCCTTTGTGGAATGCCCTCTCCTTCAGTGTGGGCTGGGCCTAGTGAGTGGCTCCTGACAAATAGAATACAGCAAAAGTGATGGCACATCACCTCTGATATTAGGTTACAAAAAGACCATGGCTTTTGTCTTGGGCACTCTGTTGCTGTCTCTGAGTGAAGCCAGCTGTCATGAGCTGCCCAGTGGAGAGGGCCACGTGGCAAGCATATGAGAACAGTCTCCAGCCAACAGCCAGCAAGGCCAGCCAGGCCAGATAGGAACTGAGGCTTACAGACCTACAACCCACAAAAACAGAATCTTGCCAACAACCACATGAGTAGACTTAGAAGAGGATCCATCCCCAGATGAGCCATCAGATGACTGTTGACTTCATTACAGCTTGATTGCAGCCTGAGAGAGACCATGAAGCAGAGGACCCAGCTAGGAACCTATGCCCAGATTCTTGACCCAGGAAACTGTGACATCATAAATATCTGTTGTTTTAAGTTGCTAACTTTTGGGGCAAATGTTATGTAGCAATGATTAACTATTACAGCCCATATCAATCAAGTGCTTACAATGTGCCTGGCCCTCTTCCCATCACTCTTTCCCCTGGCACCCTTAGGAGGTCAGCCCATTTGATAGCCATGGAAAGTGAAGCGGGTGTGGAAGCCCAAGGCCAGGCTCTTTAATTTCAGCGCCCGTGGAACACTCAGGACATCCTGAATTTTGTTTTGTATTGTTTCGAGACAGAGTCTCCCTCTGTCACCCAGGCTGAAGTGCAGTGGCATGATCTCAGCTCTCTGAAATCTCTGCCTCCTGGATTCAAGCAATTCTCCTGCCTTAGCCTCCCAAGTAGCTGGGATCATAGGCATGTGCCACCACACCTGGCTAACTGTCATATTTTTAGTAGAGATGGGATTTCGCCGTGTTGGCCAGGCTGGTCTCAAACTCCTGACCTCAAGTGATTTGCCCACCTCGGCCTCCCGAAGTGCTAGGATTATAGGCATGAGCCTGGCCCTACCTCAGTTTTAACAAGGCATTTTCACCTGTCTGATTTCCTTGAGCTTCATAGTCAGGAATATATTATGAATCCATTGACCAGTTGAGGAAACTGAAGCCCAGAGGGGAGATGGATTGTTCAAAGTCACACAGAGTGTTAGCTGCAAAGTCATGAGACCTGACCCCAGGGTCATGAGTTCTGAGCTCAGGATCTTTACTGCACACCAGGCTGCCTCCCCTGTCCAGCCTGGCTCACACAGAATCCTATGGAATGGGGCTCAGAAGAAGGCAGACATTGGTGATTCTGAGGTCTACCGCCTGGTTTCCTTGGGGCTCAGAACTATGCATGTGCCCTTAAGGAGTGTCCCTTTGCCATCTAAGGCCTGTTTTTTGGGGTCTAAGACCTTAAGCCTGGACCCAGCCCCTACAGGAGCCTAATGGTCTTGGGCTCAAGGGAGCGAGCTCAAGGCTCCTGCTGTTCAGGGTCAGCTCCAAGGTCCTCCATCCTCAGGACACAGCCTCACTGTTCTCAGACATCCCACATGGAGGAGCCGTAAGTCCCTGCCTGGACAAGATGGGCCGAAGGTTTCCCCTGTATGGGGGCCAGGGCACATTTGGTACCCCGTGGTCTCTGTTTCCACTTGGGACCTGGGACTGACAGATTTTGGGGGTTTGGACCCTAGCAAAAAGTGGACAACATAAACAACCTCCCGGGGCACTCACCAGACACAAACACAAACAGATCCGGGTCTGTGCCGAGACTGCCTCGTCCTTCTCAGACTACAGAGAGCCCAGGGAAAGGCAAGATGGCATGGCGCCTGCTGGGGCCTCTGCCTAGACCAGGACGCTCAAGGGAGTCTGACAGGATCCGAATTTCTACAATCCTGCCAACAGAATGCTGCAGAATGAAAGAATCTCCCTCTAAAGAAGGAGGGCACATTCCTTGCTTCAAGGCCAAGGCCCTACTCCCAACAGTCAGGTGGAGAGACCATGGGCTCTCTGAGCTGAGAAAGATCTTAGGGACCATGGGCCACCCTCAGTCTCAGTCAGGACCAAACCTACCAGTTTACACCTAAGGACTGTGGCCGGGGGAGAGGGCCGGATTTGCCCAACATCACAGAGCCTGGAGTGCCAAGTCCAGTATGAGAATGAGGGTTTCTGACTCTCAGCCCAGTGCCCGGGGCTCTAGGCCAGTGGTCCTCAAACTTTGGCTTGCTTTGGAATCATCTGAAGGGCTTGCTCCAACCCAGGGGGCTAGGCCCTATGCCTGGAGTTTCTGATTCTGTAGGTCCGAGTGGGACCTGAGAAGCTGCATTTCTGACAAGGTCCAGGTGGTGCCGATGCTGCTCGTCTAGGAACACACTTGAAGAACCAGTGCCCTGGGCATTCTGTCTTCCAGATCACTCTCCTGATGGCTCCCTAAAGCAGTGCTCCACATCTTTTTTGGCACCAGGGACTGGTTTTGTGGAAGGCAATTTTTCCACATACCAGGGTGGGGAGACGGGGTATGGTTTTGAGATGAAACTGTTCCACCTCAGATCATCAGGTATTAGTTAGTTAGATTCTCATAAAAAGCACGAAACCTAAATCCCTCACACACGCAGTTCACAAGAGGGTTCACGCTCCCGTGAGAAGCTAATGTGTTGGCTGGGCGTGGTAGCTCATGCCTGTAATCCCAGCACTTTCAGAGGCTGAGGCTGGCGTTTCACCTGAGATCGGGAGTTTGAAACCAGCCTGGATAACGTGGCGAAACCTCGTCTGTACTAAAAATACAAAAATTAGCCAGACGTGGTGGCACGTGCCTGTAATCCCAGCTACTAGGGAGGCTTGAGGCAAGAGAATCGCTTGAACCCAGGAGGCAGAGGTTGCAGTGAGCCAAGATTGCACCACTGCACTCCAGCCTGGGTGACAGACTTCATCTCCCCACCTAAAAAAGAGGCGAATGTGGCAGCTGATCTGACAGCAGGGAGTGCTCTAGTGGTAATGTTTGCTGGCCCGCTGCTCACCTCCTGCTGTGGAACCCAGTTCCTAACAGGCTACGGACCAGGATCAGTTCACAGCCTGGAGGTTGGTTACCCCTGCCCTAACGCACAGAGCGAGAACAATTTGCAGAGTACCTGAGTGCCTGCCTAGGTACAAACTCCTTTGAGGGAGTGGGGTGTGTTGAAGAATCATGAAGGGCAGCACCCTGTCTTGTTCATCTTTGCGTTTATTGGCCAAGCAGCTCCCCTATTAGCTGACCTATAAAACCCACAGATGTACATGAAACACCCCAATTGTATAAGAAAACATATTTAGGAAAATTAATTTTTTTGTCATAACCTTACTGAAAGTATTCTGTTGTTGTTGTTCAGGTAAATCAAGTATTATACGGGGGAATATTTTTATTAAGGAAACTTTCAGTAGGATGTCGATGGGAAGTGAAAGAATGGTCTCTGCTGTGAAGTTTTCTGTTTCCATGCTTTGCCACTAGGGGCTGGTTTCAGCCTTCACTTTACCGTCAGTTCTCCCTATCCATGGGTTGAAAATATTTGGAAAACAAAAAAGGATGATTATGTCTGTACTACACATGTAAAAATCTATTTTCTTGTAATTGTTCCATGAATAACACAGTATAACAACTGTATAAAATAACTTTACATTGTATTAGGTATTGTAAGTAATATAGAGATAATTTAAAGTATATGAGAGGATGTGTGTAGGTTATATGCAAATAGTATACCATTTTATATAAGGACCTGAGCAGCTGTGGATTTTGGTATGCATGGGGGTCCAGGAACCAATCCCCCATGGATACTGAAGGGCAACTCTATTTTACCTTTTTGGCACTAAAGCTTCTATTCTTCTTCTTTTTTGTTTTCCGAAGGCCCAGAGAGCAAGTTTATTTGGTGAATGCTGACGGCAAACATCATCCAAGAGAGACAAGATGGGAAAGGTGTTGAGACAAGAGACCCTAGGGAAACTTCAGGCTAGATACAAAATTCACACAGGGAAAGGCATGGAGTCAGGAGACTGGGAGGGTCCTCAGCCATTCAGCACCACGCAGACGAGCTCTTCATAGTTGATACAACCATTGCTGTCCTCGTGCCCTGCCACCAGCATCTCTACTTCTTCCTCTGTCATCTTCTCACCCAGTGTGACAAGAACATGCCGGATTTCAGCACCCATGACAGTGCCATTTCCTTCCTCGTCAAACACCTGAAGTCCTTCGACATAATCCTCATAGGTGCCCTGGTCCTTGTTCTTGGCCACTGTCTGCAGCATGGGCAGAAAGTGCTCAAAGTCCAGCACCTTCACATTCATCTCATCACTCTTGGGGTTCCCCAGGACCTTGAGCACCTTGGTGTTGTTGGATTCTGGCCCAGGGCCCTCATTACGTCCCCACACTGGTGTACAGGATCTTGCCATCACCTGTTCGGTCAAACAGCTGGAACGCCTCCTTGAACTCTGCGGTCTGGTCTTCGGTGAAGTCCCACATCTTGACTGCTCAGCTCTGCGGGACCTTTTCCTGCAGTAATGGCCAGCTTCTATTCTTAAAGTGATGCTTTGGATACTGCGTAAGTGGTGGCTCTGTTGACGTGGATATAGATTCTGGATATATATGGATGTGGCCTTGGATACAAATACAGCTGCAGATGCAGAGACAAATGAGGATCTAGATAGAGATACATATACAGATACGGATAGAGATATAGTGTGTGTGTGTTTTGAAAAAAAGTACAAGCATGTCTAACATGCTGGCCTGTATGGTATATTCCTCCTCTAGGACTTCATGTTGCTTATTGTGAAGGACACAGCTTTGTCCGTCTTCCCACCAAGAACTTACATCCTCCTATGCAGATAGTAAGGAGAGGCTACGTGATCCAAGGCCCATGGGGATTGCCACTAAAGGGCCCAGGATAGAAAGAGATGGGTTTTAAGGAGATCAGAGCCAGCTTCTTGGAGGAACAGAGCCATATGAAATGACTCAAAACTAAGTTCATGGAGTACAGCTGTGATCACATGACTCCCCACCTCCCCACTGCCCATAGGAAACAAAAAGCCTGCAGCCTGGCAGATGTGGATAAGGCTCATCATCATTCAGCTGGGCCCTCCCTCTCTATCCCTCAAACTGCGGGGTAGCCCAGCCATGCCTGACTTCTGTGCACCCAGCCTTTTCTCATCACTGTGCCCTTGGCCCAGATCACCTTTCTCCAACTTCTCTGTTATCAAAGTCCTACACATCCTCCACCCAGCCTCACTCTTTCTTTAAGTTTTCAGAACCCAGGACTTTTATTTCCGGGGTGCTGGGAGCCCATATGGCCTTGTCTCATGCCTTATTACTGCGGCACAAGCTGCTGGTTATCTGCTAATCTCCATCCTTCCCTTCTTCTGTGGCAGGGGTCAGCAAGTTATAACTCATAGGCCAAATCTGGCCTGCTGCCTATTTTTGTGCTGCCTGCAAGCACGAAAGTATTTCTTTTTTGCGTTTTCTTTTTTTTAGGACAGAGTCTCCCTTTGTCACTCAGACTGAGTGGAGTTGCACAGTCTCAGTTCACTGCAGCCTCGACCTCCTTGGCTCAAGAAATCCTCCCTCCTCAGCCTCCTCCAGAGTAGCTGGGACCACAGGAGCAAGTCACCATGCTGGGCTTTTTTTTTTTTTTTTTTTTTTTTTTAGTTTTTTGTAGAGACAGGGTCTTCCTATGTTGCCCAGGCTGGTCTCAAACTCCTAGGCTTAAGCAATCTGCCCACCTCAGCCTCCCACAGTGCTGGAATTACAGGTCTGAGCCACTGGGCCTGGCCTTTTTTTACATTTTTAAGTGACTGAAAATATAAATATTTTGTGAATCATAGAAACTATATAATATTTAGATTTTATTGTCCGTAAATAAAATGTTATTGCAAGTACAGACAGGCTTATTCATTTCTATGTCTATGACTGCTTTCACTCTTTTGTAGTAGGGTAGGCAATGCCACAGATAATGTATAGCTTGCAAAGCCTGAAATATTTACTGCCTGGCCCTTTAAGAAAATGTTCACCGACCCCTGTTCTACAGTGTGAAAAGTCTGTTTGTTTCTGTTGGGCACTTGGGCTGCCTTATTAAAGACTGCATTGCCCAACTTCCCTCGCACCACCTAAGTGTGACATGGGACTAAGTTGTGACAGTGGGTTGTAAGTAGAAGTGATGTTACCTAAGGAAAGAGGACATGTCCCTCCATCTCTTTCCTCTACCCAGAATGTAGACAGGAGCCCATAATGGATATCCCAAGAGGGCAGAGTGGCAAGATGGAAGGAGCCTGGGTTCCCAGGTGACCCTGGAGTAGGATCGCCATCCCAGTCTTGGAGAATGTACCCCTGGAGAGCCACACCAGAGAGCAGTCAACTCCACTCTGACATGACCCTGACTAAGGCACCTCACATTCACCTCCCCCAGCAGAAAACAGGCTCCCTGAGGGTAAGGGCAGAGCCTGCTTCTTTCACCAGAGCTCCCAGAACACGGCCCAGCACATTGGAGACCTGGGTGTGCCCCTTACTGGCAAGTGACCTGTGGCAAATGACCTGCCTGGCCCATTTTCTCTTCTATGAAATCAGACTTAGTACCATACTCACAGGATTATTGCCAAGTTTACTAAAATGTGTGTAAAACCCCAGCCCTGTGCTGGTATGTAATAGGAGCCAAATACATCTTGGCTATTGTCAGCTATTAAGTTTTCCGAAATCCGATCCTGTCCCCCACCTCCCTGCTGTAAACCATGGCTCCCTGGTTCCCCTAAGTTTGAACTCAGTACAATGACCCGCAAGATCCTTTATACCCCGATGCTGTCCACCTCCCCAGTCTCACAGCTCATCCTCCAAATGACTCAGGCATGTGCCCCTGCCCTGGCATCCCGTCCTTCATAGCGGGGGTTGTCTTAAGGTGGGAGTGAATGAGAGAAATGTGCTAAGTCCAGATGACCCCTTGAAAATGTCTTCAGTCACTCATAGGTACAGTACCCGGACTCAGTACCTCTCAGTACGTCCAAAACAGTCTTCCTCCAATGTGGGAAAATGTGGTTACATCTTCAGTTGAGCACCAGATAAAGTAGCTGGCTTGCGTTTAGGGGCCTCATGGGATAAAAAATATGCGTCTTTAATCGGTGGAGCCACCCTCCCTGAGGATTGAAAGTTCATGCGATGCTTCTCTACTGTACTTTCAGTCCTTGTCGTGTGCCCTGTCTTCTCATGCCCAAGCCTTTGCACCTGCCACTCCTTCCACCTGGAATACCCAGCCTGCCTCTCCCCACAACAAGGCCCATTCCTCTTTCAGGCCTCTGAGCAGGTGCCACTTCCTCCAGGAAGCCTTCCCTGGCTCCCATCCATATACCCTGAAACGCCTCTGCCTGTGCAGTGGCCTCCCACTGTATGGTCACCACCTGACTGTCTCTCCGTCTTTTTATCTTTTTCACCAGGTCCTTCCTTCTCTTTTGCTCACTGCTGAATTCCCAGCGCCTAGCATCGAATTTGGTGCGCAAGAGGTGCCCAGCAAACGCCTGTGGAATGAGTGAACGGTGGGGACCGTCAGGGCTGCCTCTGCTTGCACCCGCGGGCAGGCCGGGGAGGGCAGGAAGGAGAGCGCTGTGGGGCCTTCCCTCCCCGCCGTCCTCCCAAACCCTTTCCCTGCCCAACAGGGCGCCACTGGCCTGTCCCACACCCTCTCTGCCGCCTGCCCAGTGACCTAATTATTGTTTTTTCTTCCAGCCCCGCGGAGGGGAAAACAGAAATTCCTGGTGGATGACACAGGCCCGGCGGCCGCCTGCGAGCAGAGCACGGGACCGGCTGGGCCGGCTTCGCCCGCCCTGAACCCGCCGCCCGCCCCGCCGAGGGCCGCGGAACCCGTCATCAGCTAAGTACAGAGCGGGCGGCGGGCGGGGCGGCGGCCGGGGAAATTGCCGGTTCCCGTGCCCCGCGGGGCCTGCGGGCGCCCCGAGTCTGGGGGGCCCGGGTCGGGCGGGCCGGGGTCCGGGGGATCCCGGGGGGTCGCGGGCGGCCCGGGTTCGGGTGCGCGGGTCCTGAGCTCGAGGATGGCCCCCGCTGGGGAAGGAGCCGCTGGCAGCGCAGGGGCCGCGCGCGGGGCAGGGGGCGGCGGCGGCGCCGGCGCGGGCGGGGAGGGAGGGCGCGGCCCCGGGCGCGGGGCCAGGTCCGGCGGCCCCGGGCTCCGCGGGGGACACGCGGCGAGGGCGCGGGGCTCTCGGCACTCCTCTCCCGTGGCGGGGCCCTGCCCCGGCTCTTAGAAAGAGCACTGGGCTCTGAGCCAGAGCGCCGTGGGGCCAGCGCCCCAGCCCTTAGTGGATTGCTTCATCTGCCACTCATGTCCTGCGCCCTGGAAGCTGCAGAGACAGCCTCGGCTCCCCGTGCAAGCGCTGGGCTGACAACTGACAGCGGCGACGCTTGGAATGAGACGTCTAACAGTCCAAGGGTCAACCCTTTCCACCAGGCCTGGCAGATCATAGATACTCCTTTTTCTTAACCTTATTAAGAAAAAAGGCAGTCACTCATGCCTTCTGCCAACAAATATTCATTGAGCACCTACTATGCGCTAGACACTATGTTAGGCCTTGAGGATGGAGGGGTGAATGAGACAGACAAAGCCTCACGGTTTTTTGGTGGAGACAAGCAATAAACACTTGAATACGCATCTGAGACAAGATAGCGCTGCAGATGGTGATGGGTGTCAGGGAGACCCATCACCTGAGGCCAGGAGGAAAGGCGTTGTGGGAGACAGAGGAGTTGTTCTATATAAGACTCAGTGGTCCCAGAGGAAGGCCTTCCTGGGACAGTGCCCCTTAAGCTGAGACCCGAGTAAAGTGTGGGATTCAGCAAGGCAATTTTCTAAGGGAAGGGTTTTTAGCTAAAGCAGACAGCAGGTGCAAAGGTCCCAGTCTTCTCCCCAGCCCTTGCTGGTAGAATGATCTCTCAGGCTCCTGGACCCCCAAAGCACAAGATTGCACCCCTTCTTCTGACAAGGGAGGAAGCGTGAAGCCCAGATCTGGAGTCAGACAGACCTGGCTTTACATTCTGGCCCTGCTGCCCACTAGCTGTGTGACCTTGCACACGTCACTTAGCCTCTCTGAGTGGTAGTTCCTGCATCTGTCACATGGGGGGAATGATGCTCTGTTCTTTACAGGTTTGTGTGAGGATTCAATGAAGTAACACCAAAATGTTGCAAGCCCAGACTTGGGCATCCTTATGCGCTCAAACGAATGATCTCTGGGATTCCTAAGAACTCAGCTTCTGCTTCTGAAAACTAGGTCTCTCTCTAACTCGGACTGAAAAGCGAATTTACCTTTCCCCACCCTGGCGGCCAATGAGGGGTCCCATGGTAGAACTGTGTGAAACTTGGACAAACTCTGGGAGAGGGGTCCCAGCTGGGGTCTCCTGTTGGATGCCCTTTGGAACTCAGAGCCTCGTTAATAGGAGGAGAGAGGAGCAGTTGATTGGACAGCTCCCCACCCAGTCAGCCACACTATTCGAGTCTCAGCCAGGCATTTGGTGGAGTTCAGAGAGGAGGCCTCCAGCAAGCCCAGGTCAGGGCCAAGCTGTCGCACTGGTGAGGTTCATACTTCACATTCTCACCCTCTTCCCTAGGCTTCCCCTCCCTGCCTCCTTTGCTAAACTTGTCCTTCCTTGAGAAAGGACAGGAGGTCAGTCGCTTTACAGTGACTAAGAGAAGACATCAGTCTTTGGAGATACTCCCTCATTTGACATGTGGGGAATCTGAAGCCCAGAAATGGCAGGGCTTTGCCAGAGGCTACACAGCAGTCCTGAGGATGAGAATTTATGCCAGAAACCCTTGATCTAGGGCTGTTGTCTATGGTACTTCATGGCCTAGTTCTACCCATTTTACACATGGAACAAACCGGGGCCCAAAACTGTAACATAAGCCAGCAAAGGCTTCCCAGGCCAACACTAGCAATGAGGAATGAGGAATGTACTTTAGGCGGGGCTTGGGGGAAATGGGATCCCTCCGGGACCCCTCCAATTATTCCTAGACCCACCTGCTTTGACGATGATCTCTGCCCTCATCCCCCCGCTGGCCCCGCACCAGGGAAAAGACACCTGGAGGGATCTGTAGCTATCAGCTCTCCCTCATCACCCAGGAATCCTAAATCTCCCCATCCTGACAGATCAGCCCAGTTGGGGCCCAGATCCACATTGGTGTCCTTGTCTGTCTGACTCCCGTGAGAGCTGGCTGTGATGGTTGAGCACCTGGAGGCCACTAAGGTCAGGCTGGGCACCACCTCACACTACCCCAGGGCTCTAGACCAATGCCCAGGTGGGAGCTTTTTCTCAAGACTTGGACATCAACAGCCAGGCCTGGCACCAAAAGCCTCTCCTCACCTGCAATGTTTGCTGCCAGCTGCTCTGAGGGGTTGCGTTTTATTTGTTCATTAGCTCATTCATTCATTCTTTCTTGCATTCAATATCTCTAGAGAACCTGCAAGGTGCCAGGCACTGCCCCACACATTGAGGGTGGAGCAGCAAACAAGATGGTGAGGCCCTGCCTTCTGGAGTTCACTTTCTGGGGTGGGGAGACAGGCAGTAAATCAATATACAAAAGACAGAAGATCAGACAGAGATAACAAGGTGAGGGGGTGGTGCATGATGGGGGTGTTCTTTTAGACCAGGTAGTTGAGCAGCCACCATGAAAAAGTGGGGGTGGCGGGTCGGGGGTACCTTGCCGATGTCTGGGGGAGAAATATAGAAAGAGGTGCCTGCAGATGTCAAGGTTGTGAGGCAGAAACATGCCTGGTGTTTTGGGGGATAGCAAGAAAGGTAGTGTGGCTGGAGTGAGGGGGACAGATGAGTGCGTGGGCAGGGATGAGACTGGAGAAGGGAGGGGCCGCACAGTGTGGGGGTGGGCGGACAGGGGACCCTCAAGGCACCGAGCTGCCCCACTTATTCCATGTCAGCCTCTGTCCAGCCCCTGCCTTGGGTGCACTGTGCCGTCCCGGGCAGCGTGGACATACCCCAGGAGCTCGTTATACAGCAGGCTGTCTGAGGGGCTTCTCTGCTTCCCCCGAATCCTCACACCCCTTTCACTTGTCCTAAAAGGCAGGATTAAAAGGATGGGAGGGGAAGCTGGCCTCCCCTGGGAAGATGCTGGACTCAGAAATCTCTGAATTCTAGGCTTCACCTCTGAGTAACTGCATGAACTTGGATGAGCTACTTAAACGCTCTGAACTTCCGTTTCCATATCTGGCTAAATATACCGACTACACAAACAGCTACGAAAGCTAAGCGTCCACCAGCCCCTAACCCAGCAGGTACACTCCTAGCTACAGACCCAAGAGAAATGAGCACGTGTGTCCAAAAGGCACGGACAGGGTGTTCTTGGGGGTTGTTCACAATGACCCCAAATGAGTCAACCCTGAGGTTCATCATCAGAAGAATGGCTGAAGCCGTGTGGGATAGTTGTACAGTGGAATATTGCACAGCAACAACATAAAGAAACTACTGATAGATGAAGCAACATGGAAGAATCTGACATTTTGTTGAGTGAAAGAGGCCAGACACACAAGAACACGAGCTGTGTGATTCCATTAAGCTGAATTCAATAATAGGTGAGGCTAGTCTGTGGTGAGAAAGGTCAGGATAGTGGTTACCCTCGGGGGTGCTGACTTGGAGGGGGACTGAGGGAAACTTCTGGCATGTTGGAAGTGGTTTATAGCTTTTTTTTTTTTTTTTTTGAGACGGAGTCTCACTCTGTTGCCCAGGCTGGAGGGCAGTGACACCATCTCGGCTCACTGCAAGCTCCACCTCCCAGGTTCAAGCAATTCTCCTGACTCAGCCTCCCGAGTAGCTAGGACTACAGGTGCCCAGCACCATGCCCGGATAATATTTGTATTTTTAGTAGAGACGGGGTTTCACCATATTGGTCAAGCTGGTCTCAAACTCCTGATCTCAGGTAATCCACCTGCCTCAGCCACCTAAAGTTCTGGGATTACAGGCGTGAGCCACCACGGCTGGCCGGAAGTGGTTTATATCTTGATCTGGTTGGTATCACATGCGTTTATACCTATGTGAAATTTCATTAAGCTTGAGCTCATCAAACAATTTGAGATTCATGCAAGTTGTACCATATATAAGTTAGATTTAAAAAAAAAGGCGTTTCAAAATGCCTAGTGAGCTGGTGAAGGTTAAATGGGATTGAGAATGTAGCTACGCCTGCCTCAAAATAGGGCCTTGTGAATGTTCCTGGCTCCCTAGAGCCACTCTGAGGGACAAGGGGTGCCCTCCAGCAGCCAGGCTTTGTCTAGACTGTTTTGACATCAGCTGCTGTCGACTGCTGTGACTGCCGTGACAGAGCATCAGCCAGGGTCAGGTGATATTGTGCTGTGCTGTTGGGTTTTGTTTCGTTTTGTATATATATATATATATATATTTTTTTTTTGCTTTATTTTTCCGTTGCTTTGCTTTGTGATGAGAAAATTATTGTGCTTATCATCATTTATTTTATTTATTTATTTTTGAGACTACAGTCTCACTCCGTCACCCAGGCTGGAGTGCTGTGGTGCAATCTCAGCTCACTGCAACCTCCGCCTACCAGATTCAAGCAATTCTCCTGTCTCAGCCTCCCAAGTGGCTGGGATTACAGATGTGCATCGCCATGCCCAGCTAATGTGTGTGTGTGTATTTTTTTTTTTTTTTTTTTGAGACAGAGTCTCGCTCAGTCGCCCAGGCAGGAGTGCAGTGGCCGGATCTCGGCTCACTGCAAGCTCCGCCTCCCAGGTTTACCCCATTCTCCTGCCTCAGCCTCCCGAGTAGCTGGGACTACAGGCGCCTGCCACCTCACCCAGCTAGTTTTTTTGTATTTTTTAGTAGAGACGGGGTTTCACCGTGTTAGCCAGGATGGTCTCGATCTCCCGACATTGTGATCCGCCTGTCTTGGCCTCCCAAAGTGGTGTGTGTATTTTTAATAGAGACAGGGTTTCGCCATGTTGGTCAGTCTGGTCTCGAACTCCTGACCTCAAGTGATCCACCTGCTTTGGCCTCCCAAAATGCTGAGATTGCAGGTGTGAGCCACCACGCCCAGCTGCTACTTATCATCATTCAATGAGGCAACTTGCTGGCGTTCAGGTCCCCAGGCCTGGTGTGTGCAGCAGAGACCCTGGAGTGGGGAGCCATCCCCTCCCTTTGCAGAGGAGCAGGGCTCCCCAGAGATGAGCTTGGGAGCCTTGGGTTCACCCAGCAATGGAGTGGCAATCCCCACCCCCAGCATTCCTTGGCCCACATCCCCAGTGCCCCCAAGATCAACTGGCTGGAGACAGCTGCACCACTTGTGCCTTTCCACCCTGCCCCAAAGTCACTGTCCCAGGCCCAGAGTGGGGAGTGATGTCCCCAAGGCAATACAGGAAGTCTGCAACAGAGCCAGACTAGGCCAGGGGAGGCAGGGAGAGTAAGAGGCTGAAGGCCTGGGCCACCTAGGGCACCAGCCAAGCTTCCTCCTTGAGCCCAGGTGGGGAGGCCCTTCCTGAGCAAAGGCTAGGGGTCTGTGTCCTCTCCCTGCTCTGAAGAAGGGGAACAGTTATAAGATTAACGAGGGAAGTACTTTTATCATCAGCTCAGTATCGGGGTGAGCATCGTTCCTTCTTCGCTGCCTTGATCACTCCCTGTGGTCTTCTAGTCATTGGCCTGATTCTTGGGCTACAGTCCACTCCCCTGCATGAGACTGGAAGCTCCTTGAAGGCAGGAGATGTGTCTATTTTATTCCCCACTGGATTTCCAATGGCTGTGTGAGAGATGAAGGCGTGGATGCTGAAGAACCACTCTGAAAGGGATACCAACACTGAGGGAAGCCAGTGCCAGAGAAGGAAAGGAAGGGTTACTTCTGGAGTGCGTGGTATTTGGGGCTGAGCCTTTATGGTTGTGGAGGTTTCAGGGAAAGCTGGCTGAGATGGGGTTTACAGGAGAGGGGGGGAGGCCCTGCAAGAGTGAAACCTGGACACCTGGAGATGCCAGGCCCTTCCTCTATGAGCTGAAGGTCCCTGATACTGGTGAGAGGCCAAGCTGAAACCTTTGGCCAGGGGTCAGGTGTAGGGGAAGGCAGTTCCTGGGTCCACAGGTACTGGAAGCCTGGGTGCCTACTCTCTGCTGTCCATAGGACTCCCAGTCCAGCTGGGAGAGGTGCTCCTTCTCCCTGGGGAGGGTAGGCGGCCCAGGCCTTTTCCACCAGTCACACTGGCCCTTCCATTATGGCTCTCCCTTGGAGCTTCTATTTCTAGGAGTTCCCTGTGAGCCTCCAGCCCTCTCCCTTGCTATGTGACCCAGAGAAACCCTCCAGCCCTCAGAGAGGGTCACATAGAGAGGGAGAGGCAGAGCTGGGACTAACTCCAGGCCAGGACCTCTAGCTCCACCTCCACCAGGTACAAGGTCCTTATTCAGGCTGGCTGCCACGGGGTGGCCCCAGCATCAGGTCCCACATTCTCACTGTGGTTCAGCCAGGAGCCCAGCATTCCCACACTGCCCGGGGGGACTTCTGTTGTCAGGGGCATCTTCCCTGGCAGTGCCCACGGCCCTACACCTGAACCTGAGTTCAGGGCGCTGAGAGTGCTGGCTTCAGGAAAGCCTATTCTCTGGGTCTCTACGAGGGTCTCTTCTGACACCCCCATGAGACTAGGTCTTCCCCAGGGCAGGGCCTGTGCCTCCTCCATCAGACTGGAGACTCCCTGTTCACAGTCCCCTCAAGCTTCAACTCTCCAGTCCTGTGGCACCGAATCTCACTCCAGGATCCCCCAACACCCTCAAGGCTGGTAAGATACACCCTCATGCACCTCCTACTCCAGGCCAGACCTCTCCGCAGGCTGGGGGTGGAGGCCTGGCCTGGGTCAGGTAGGGGTGTGGGGGGCAGATCTTCCAGCCCCCTCTCCCTGGAAGGCCCTTGTGGTCACGGACCACATCTTGTTTGTTCCCACGTCCCCCGTGCCAATTGCAGAGACTGGCCTAGAGTGGGCTCTGGTGACACGAACAAGGAGGATGTAGAGAAGGTGACTTGGGATGTTCCCTGAGGGGATTCAGAAAGAAGTTCCAGGCCTCCAGATCCCCATCCCCGCCAGCTCCCCAAGAGCCACAGTCTGGAATTCCACTGAGGGAGACATGTCTTTGACATTCTCTTCCTGGGAATAATTCAGAGGGTTCATTTACGATGCTCAGACCCGGAGGCTTTAGGGACTTTTGAGTCAAGAAACCGGGGTAGAAACCTGGGTGCTGGGAGATCTGGGCAGGGGTGGGTCTGCCAGCCTGCTCCTCAGCCTCCAGTGGGGAAGGGGTGAGCCCCCAGAGCGGGACTGACCTCCAGACAGGCTTGTGCTGCGGGAGCCCTTGGGGCCTATGGGAATAGCGGGGCCTCTGACAGACGCTTTATCAGGCCCTGTCGCCAGCGTTATCTGCGGCTTCTCAGCAAAGAAGGAGCTACAGTCACTCAGACCACTCCAGGCTGGGAACAAAGCAGCCGAGTCAGCTGGCGTCCCATGGCTCTACTGCCAGACCCGTAGGCTCGGCAGCCTGCGCCCCAAGCTGGGTGTTCAAGGAGGTGGCTGGCCCAGCCAGGCGACGGCTGGTCTGCTGGGACTCCCCCGATCAGAGCCTGCCATCACTGGGACCACCTCCCTTGAGCCTGTCTTCAGAAGGGGGATGGGGCATGGGGTCACTCCAGTCCTTCCAGGGCCCTGCTGAAATGTCAGCCACAAAGGATGGGACACAGAGGGGCCTGTCCAGGAACAATGGCCAAGTGTCGGCGTGGGATGAGGGCTGGGGCAGGGCTGGTCAAATGTTTACTTGGAATGATTTGAGTGGGCACCCTCAGGCCACGGGGGCAGCTGGCGCCTGGCACGGAGCCCCTCTACCCACTCTCATGGGGCACTGCAAGGATTCAGGCCCACCCCAGATGGGGCCTGAATGAGAAAGCACCCAGAGAGGGCAGCCAGCCAAGGCCTGGGCATGGTCTTTCTCTGTCAGTCTCTGCCCTCTGTTGGGGAGAAGCGGGAGCTGGGAGGGCCAGCTCCTCTCATTCAGGAAGCACCTGCTTCTCTGGTCTCCTGCAGGGCTGCCAGGAATGGTTGGGCAGATCACGCACTGCAAAAGGGCACCTTGTCGCTGAAATAAGTGGATCTGAAATTCGTGCAATGCGGTAAGGGGCTGATTTAGTCCAGAGGCTGCTTTTTGGCAATTTTCTGCTAGGAGAGGGCGCCATTGTATACGGGGCACTGGGGATGACAACATGGTTCTTCTGGTAGGAGCTCACAGGGTATTCGGAGGAGGGTTGCCAGATGTAATACAGGATGCCTAGTTGGATTTGGGTTTCAGATAATCATCAAATATACATATATAAAATATGGGATATTATAAACATTATACATGTAATGCTTTTAGTATAAGTCCCATGCATTATTGCAATGTCTGAAGTGTCATAAGGGACACCTCCCCCCGGCACGTAGGGTTAGGGCCCTGGGGCCATGCGGGAGGCTTAGCAGCCGGGCAGTGTCAGTGTCGCTGCAGAGGAGCCCGACAGGCAACAGGGACAAGATGGAGTGTGGCCTTGAAGTGCCGGGAGTGAGCGGGGCCAGGTGGGGTTGTGAGTGGGGCGCGTACTGTGGCAGGCTCCCTCTGGCGGCCGTGTGGGGAACAGGCTGCAGGGCGCCGCGGAAGAGGCCACTCCGTGAGGAGCCCCGGGCAGGGAGCGTGGAGCTGGAGAGAAACGGCTGACTCTGGACATCTGAACTTTTTATGATGGAGAACGGTAAACGTACACAAAAGTAGTGAGACGAGGCACGCCCATGTCCTCATGACCCGCGTCAACCATCATCAGATCATGGCCAATTATGTTTCATGTAAACCTCTCACCCCTCCCAGCAACGGGATTATTTTGAAGCAAATCCCAGACTTCATATTATTTCATCCATAAAAATGTCAGTATATATCACTAAAAGATAAAGCCTGGATGTATTTTGAAGCTGGAGCCACCAGGAATTTGCCCGGAGCCTTCAAGCCGCTATTAAGAGGGAGGGGCCCCTACCCCAGGAAGCTTCACACTGTGCAATTAGTTCCCCGCTCTTCTGACCACCTCTCCTAGAACTTTCTAGTTTTTTCTCCCCTAGGATAAGTCTTCCTAGGCCTGAGCCTGTTCTCTCCCCGCTCCTGACTGTGCACCCTCCTTGAGGATGCCCCCTGGGCTGTGGTCTTGGGCTCTCCAGAGCCTCCTCCCCAGAGTTCAGAGCGCCCACAGCCCTTTCCTCTCCGTAGTCCCTAGATAACGGGATTGCCTAAGTGTAGGCCTTCAAAGATGACCCCTCCTGGGAATTCAGAACAGGCAGGCACCCTGGTGAATGAGAGGAGAGCTCACAGGAAGTCACAGAACGAGGGTCAGGGACACCGATTCGAACATGAAGATACTACTAAGCGAAGAGGAGGCTCTTTGCTCTCCAGAAGGCCACCTCCTCCAGGAAGCCGTCTGGCTCTGCCTCCCTGGGAGATTTTGGGTAGGTCAATTCCCCTCTCCGGGCCTGAGACAGGAACCAGTTCCTTACACAGAGCTTCTCCTTTCTCTCTCTCCTCTCAGATTCTGCACCTGCAAAGTCCCTTGGCAGGGAGGAGCTGAGGGGCAAACTGGACTCGGAGGGAGACTGCCAGGACTTTAACTTTCGACAGGCATAGTAACCGCACTTTACAGGAGAGGAAGGTGACGTGGGAGAGGTAAAGCGACTTGACGGGTCCGCCAGTGTGCAGGGCGCACAACCAGGATTTGGGGGCAAGGCCAAACCCTCAGCCCTGGGCCCCAGGTACCAGCCGGCTTTCAAGGGCCCACACCTCTGGGCAGAATCCGGCTCAGCGGTCCAAATCCCGCAACCCTGCTACCTCCCAGCCTCCCCCAGCAGCTCTGGGAGGCCAGTGCCTCCCTCCCCACTTCATTTCACTCTGGCCCCCTTCTGTGGGCTGGGCGCAGTGGGCACCAGGCACGCCATGCTTTTCTCTCATTCGGTCCTCGTGGCAGCTCAGTGAGGGACTGTCCCCATTTCACAGAAGGGGAAACGGAGACTCCGAGAGGCGCCAGGAGCTGCCCAGGGCCACACAGCTCTGCAGTGGGGGAGAGAGGATGGAGACCTGGTGCTTTGACTGCAGGTGCTCCTTCCACTGCGTGGCAAGAACCGGCTTAGAACAGTTACCTATCTGAGGACCCAAGACCGCATGCTCGTCCTGGCTTTAGGAATCCTTTCTTGTTTTTTCTTTTCTTTTCTTTTTTTGAGATGGAGTCTCACTCTGTTGCCCAGACTGGAGTGTAGAGACACGATCTCCGCGCACTGCAACCTCCGCCTCTCCGGTTCAAGCGATTCTCCTGCCTCAGCCTGCCGAGTAGCTGGGATTAGAGGCACCCGCCACCCCACCCAGCTAATTTTTGTATTTTTAGTAAAGACGGGGTTTCTCTGTGTTGGCCAGGATGGTCTCGATCTCCTGACCTTGTGATCCGCCCGCCTCGGCCTCCCAAAGTGCTGGGATTGCAGGCGTGAGCCACCGCGCCCGGCCTTCTTGTTTTTTTTCTTACCAATAACTCCTTTATCATGTTTCAACCACATGCTCTCACTTGATCTTCCTGAAACCCCAGCGAGACAGATCTGATGATAGTTCGACTTTTATGGGCGAAGTGCCGCAAGAGACCAGCCAGGGTCGGGGTCCTTGTTCTGAAACTTTCCAGATTGTCCCCAGGCTCGCGTCGCTCCCGGGAACGGCCAATGGACGCTTGTGTTCTTCCAGCGCCCCCTACAGCCTTGCAATGGCATTAAATCACCCTGCTGGGCCAATTAGTTCTGCTTGAAAAGTTTTCTGTCTTCTCCATACTTTGCTGCTGAATCTGGGATTTTCCCTTAGGAGTTTGGTTTATTATTTATTTATTTATTTTGAGATGGAGTCTCGCTCTGTCGCCTAGGCTGGAGTGCAGTGGCACGATCATAGCTCGCTACGGCTCAACCTCCCGGGCTCAGGCGATCCTCCTGTCCCAGCCTCCCAAGCAGCTGGGACTGCAGCCCATGCCACCATGCCAGGCTTCCCCTCACAAATTTGGATCCACCTCGTCCCTCCCTGCTCAACATATTTAGCAATAGTTAAAGCATGTTTATTTTCTGAAACTTTGTCTTCAGGAAAGTAAGATATAATAAAGGCTCAACCAATTGGGGAGGTTGTCAGGCTTGAGAATCACAAGGAGTGTGGATCGCCACCAGCCTGGGAAATTTTAAGGGTGAGGTCTGTGTTCCCCCATCGTGCTAGTCCAAGGCTCTCCCAGGAAAGGGATTGTGTCTCCCTCAGGCTCCCTTGCCCGCCACATCTTGATGAGGCTCTTCAAAGCAATGACAGGGGCAGTGAGTGGGGAAGAGGTGGCCTCTGGCCTCTGCTTACATCTTGCGGTGGGTGACACCCTGTGCCTGCAACAGAGGAGGGGAGTTCTGTGTTCCCTGAGGCTCCTGCGGAGATTAGAAAGAGCCAGAAAGACCTGGCAGGTGCAGCCTGGGGCTCAGAGTCTGCACATACAGGCCTTTCTCAGAGCCCAGAGGAACTTGAACATGGGCAGCAGTGTGAGCGAATCTTTCTGACGGGGGCATATTTGAGTGGAAGACTGCTGTTCCAGGAGGCAGGAGCCTGGGATGACATTCACTGGAGAAGGGGGATGGGCCAGAAGAGGAGAGAGGGAAAGGCCAGCCTGTGTCAAAGGCCCCATGGTACCCAGGTCTCCCCTCTGAATGTCCTGCCACCAACTAGTCACCCCAACTCTGAGGTCCTGCAGGTTCCTCAACTCCTATCTCGAACATTCCCGCCCACACCTACCCCTCCTTCTGGGTTACTCCTCTTGGTTCATTCATTCATCAGGCATTCCACCTACACGTAGTTGATCATTTATCAAGTGCCAGGTGTATTTTGCTTGTTTGTTTGGTGGGAGTTTATTGAGGTACAATTTACATATTGTAAAATTCACCCTTTTTTAACATACAGTTATATGGGATCTGACAAATGTATAACAGATGTGTAAACACTGCCACAATCAAGATATAGAATATTTCCATCAACCCAGAAAATTCTTTCCTGCTCCTTGTAGTGAACCCCTCCTCCCACCTCCAGCCTCAGACAACCTCTGATCTGTTTCCTGTCCCTATAGTTTTGCCTTTTCCAGAATGCCATGTACATGAAATCATACAGTACATAACCTTTTGAATCTGACTTCTTTTGCTGGGCATCAATGCTTTTAAGAGTCATCTATGAATACGTTGCATGTATTCATAGGTGTTCCTTTTCATTGGCAAGATGGATTGCAGTGTATAGGTATACTACAATATATTTTTCTATTCACCAGATGATAAGCATTGAGTTGTTTCCAGTTTTTGGCAATTATTAATAATGCCACAGTAAATGTTCGTGTGTAGGTTTTTGTGCAAACATAAATGTTCATTTTTCTGGGATAGATGCCTAGAAGTGGAATTGTGGGTTCTCTTGTAAATGTATGTTTCACTTGATAGAAATCTGCCAAATTCTGGCTAGGCTTGGTGGCTCACGCCTGTAATCCCAGCACTTTGGGAGGCTGAGGTGGGTGGGTCACTTGAGATCAGGAGTTCGAGACCAGTGTTGCCAACATGGTGAAACCTTGTGTCTACTAAAAATACAAACATTAGCTGGGTGGTAGTGGCTCATGCCTGTAATCCCAGCTACTTGGGTGGCTGAGGCAGGAGAATCACTTGAACCCGGCAGGGCGGGTGCGGGTGCGGAGGTTGCAGTAAGCTGAGACTGTGCCGCTGCACTCCAGCCTGGGTGACAGAGTAAGACTCTGCAGAAGAAAAAAAGAAAGAAAAAAGAAAAGAAAGAGAGAGAGAGAAGAAAGAAAGAAAGAAAGAAAGAAAGAAAGAAAGAAAGAAAGGAAGGAAGGAAGGAAGGAAGGAAGGAAGGAAGGAAGGAAGGAAGGAAGGAAGGAAGGAAGGAAGGAATCTGCCAAATTCTTATTCAGAATGACTGTACCATCTCCAAAGCCATAATAACCTTTGAAGTTTAAACTTTAACTTGAGTGTCTTGAAAAATACCAGGAAGAATCTTATTCCTAACTGGAAGGATCACTTTTTTTTGGCAAATGAAAGTTTTCATTTCTCCAGGGTAGATGGGTGTGGAATTGGTGGCTTGTATATTAAGCATATTCTATAAAAACTGCCAAACTGTTTTCCAAAGTGACTGTAGCGTTTTGCATTCCTCTAGCAATGTTTGCATTTTTATTTTTCCACATCTTTATCAGGTGCTAGTCTTTAAAAATGTTTTATTATGAAAATTGGTAATATCTACAAAAGTAGAAAGAATAGTATTAATATAACGGGTCTCCGTGTGCTCATCACCAGTTTCATCAATTACACTTTCATGGTTTATCTTTTTTTTTTTTTTAAATGAAGTTTTGCTCTTGTTGCCCAAGCTGGAGTACAGTTGTGCAGTCTCGGCTCACCGCAACCTCCACTTCCCAGGTTCAAGGAATTCTCCTGCCTCAATCTCCTGAGTAGCTGGGATTACAAGCATGCGCCACCATGCCTAGCTAATTTTGTATTTTTAATAGAGATGGGGTTTCTCCATGTTGGTCAGGCTAGTCTTAAACTCCCGACCTCAGATGATCCTCCGCCCGCCTCAGCCACCCAAACTGCTGAGTGCTGAGATTACAAGCATGAGCTACTGCACCTGCCATTTTATTTTTTATTTTATTTTATTATTATTTTTTAGACAGGGTCTCACTCTTTCACCCAGGCTGGAGTGCAGTGGCATGATATCAGCTCACTGTGGCTTCAACCTCCCAGGCTGAAAGGATCCTTCTGCCTCAGCCTCCCAAGTAGCTGGGACTACAGGTGCACCACCACACCTGGCTTTTCATGGCTTATCATGTTTCATCCCCTGCTCTCCCACAATGACCAAGTTACTTCTGAAGCAAATCCTAGATGTCGTATCATTTCATTCCTATTCAGTATTATATCTAAAAGACATGGATTCCGTTTGTTTGTTTGTTTGTTTTTGAGATGCAGTTTCACTCTTATTGCCCAGGCTGGAATGCAATGGTGAGATCTCGGTTCACTGCAACCTCCACCTCCCGGGTTCAAGCCATTCTCCTGCCTCAGTCTCCCGAGTAGCTGGGATTACAGGCATGCGCCTCCATGCCCTGGTAATTTTGTATTTTTAGTAGAGATGGGGTTTCTCTATGTTGGTCAGGCTGGTCTCAAATTCCCGACCTCAGGTGATCTACCTGCCTCAGCCTCCCAAAGTGCTGGGATTACAAGCGTGATCCACCATGCCCGGCCATGGATTCTTTTTTTAAAAAGCCACAATACCCTTATCACATATAAAATGTGTGCCATTATCACTCTTCCTATCATGATATCTCCAGTCGGTGCTCACATTTTCCTTTGTCTCATGAATGTTATCATTTCTTTTTTTTCAACTTGTTTGTTTGAATCAGGATACGAATAAGGTCACTGCGTTCCCATTGGTTTATGTGTCTTTAAGTTACTTTGTTTGAAAGTCATTTGCAATAGTTTTTCTCTTTGTGGTATTAAAGTAAATTAAAATAAAGACCAGGCCTAAAGAATCCCTGAGCAAACAAAACCAGTTAGGCCTCATAAGTGACCTCAACCTTGCATGATGTGCAAACATAAGCAAACGTAACTTTAGCTATTTATTGTAAATGCTTATATTTAAAAAAATTACCAGAACCTAAGCTTAACCAATCAGAAGTAGCTAACAAACTTACGTAGTGAGGGACTTTCCCATGGGATAGATTAAATAAGGCAACTGTATAACTGTAACCAATCAAATATTTTCTTTGCTTTACTTCTGTGTTCCTTGTATAAAAACCCACCCCTTGTGTTCCCTCATTTCTGGTTTGAAACTGCCCAATTCATGAATTGTCATTTGCTCCTATAAATTCTTTAAAATTTTATTGTGCCTGAGTTTACTTTTTTCTTATTTTTAGGGACAGGGTCCAGCTTTGTCGCCCAGGCTGAAGTGCAGTAGCATGATCGTAGCTCACTGCAGCCTCAAATTCCTCGATTCTCCTGCATCAGCCTCCTGAGAAGCTAGGACTACAGGTGCATACCAGCACACCTGGCTAATATATATATTAGAAACGGGGACTTGCTATGTTCCCCAGGTTGGGCTAGAACTGCCAGCTTCAAGTGATCCTCCTGCCTCAGCCTCCTAAAGTGCTGGCAGAGGTGAGCCACTGCACCTGGCCTCAGTTTAATTTGAATGGTGGTTAAATCACTAATTCAATGTGTAGATTTATTTGCTTTATTTTGCTTTAGGTTTTTAGGATTTTTAAATCTTTTTTTTTTAGAAATTTATTTAAAGATTTTAAATTTTATTTCTGGTTCCAAAATCTATCATACAAAATATATTCAGAAAGGTGTAGCTTTTATGCCCCCTTCAATCTGTTCCCTTCCCCACAACTATTAATTTTTAAACATTATTCTTTATTATTACATTAATTTAACATGTATCACATACATAATGCATATATATTCATATCCTTCCCTCCTTTTTTTTTTTTTTTTTTTTTTTTTTTTTTGATATGAGGATCTCACCACGTTGCTCAGGCTGGACTTGAAATCCTAAATTCAAACAATCCTCCTGCTTCAACCTTGAGTAGCTGGGACTACAGGTATATGCCTCCATATTTGACTCTTCCTTTTAGGTAAGGATTAGCATGCAACGACACTTCCCTGCCTCTTGCTGTATTCGCTGTCCATCCCACTCCAGCTATCTCTCCCCAGTAGCTGGTCAAGATTGTCCTCAGTCCGCTTTATAGCCACAGAGTCCTCCATTGTGCTGGTAACCACAGGCCTCTGCTGATGGACATTTTCCTTGCTGCCATTCTTTAGCGATTACAAATTGAATTGCAATAAAACGCCCATGCTTACATCTTTTGGTATTTTTTGCTAGTGTCTCTCTAGGGTAGATTCCCAGCAATGGGATTCTTGAGTCAAAGGTTGAACATACACGCAATTTTGCTACAGCTACTGCCAATTCCCCCACAGAGGGGCTGCATCATTTTGCATTCCCGTCAGCTCTGGCTAGGAGTGCCAGTAGAACGCATTGCCAAACTTTTGGATTTTTGCCAATCTGATAGGTAGGAAGTGGTATCTTGGAGTAGTTTTAATTTGCATTTCTTTTGTTTGAGGAACGTTGATCACATTTTCACAGGGTTATGAGCCATCTGCATTTCTTTGTGCATTGTCTGTTAATATTTTCAGCCCATTTTTCTAGGAAGTTGTTCGTTTTTTCCTTCTCTACTTTCAGAAGCCGTTCACTAGAGGCATTCATGCTTTGCCTGGGATACCGGTTGCAGGTGCTTTCTGCCATTTGTCATTTGTCTTCTTTCTTTCTGTTTGTTTGTTCGCTTATTTATTCATTTATTCTGGGGATGTAGCCATGAACAGGGTGACCCCGAGGAGCTCCACTGACGTGCGCAGCCCAAGTCAGAACCTTGGATGGTCCTGGATGCGCCTCCTCCCAACCCTTCCCTGTGCTGTCCTTTCTGCCTCTGACCCCTCTCCTGCTGCCCAGTGACCACCCTGCCCCTGTCCTTCCCTGCCCGGGCCCTCAGCATCACCCAGTCTGAGCTCAGAGAGGACTGGAAACAAGCCTGGTTGTCTCTGTATCCCCTGCGACGTGCCAGACAGATCAGTGAGTGAATGAATTAATGAATGAATGAAAGAATGAATGAATTCTGTGTAGCTAAAACAGCCTCTCAGCCCAGAAAGCCAAGTCAGAGAGGAGCTTGGAAGAGCACCTTCGAGATCAAGGTTTCTTCACCCCTAGCACTCTCTTCAGACCTAACTCGGGTCTGAGTTTCTACTCCCAAATGCCTCACAGGCAATATATGACGCCTGCTTCTTTTCATAATTTAAAAGAACATTTGCTTATTGTAGAAAATGCGGAAAATACAGAGCAGTACAAAAAAAGAATTAGAAATTCTCCATTAACTCATTGCACAGAGGAAATGGCCGTGGACATTTTGGTGTATTTTTATTCAACTTTTAAAAACATATTTTATTTTTACATATTTTATTTTATATAGTGTGGACATACATATGCATACATGCCTCCTAAACATTATAACACACATATTTCCTCATGACATTAAACTTTTGCACAACATCATAATTGTAAATGATCACAGAAAAATGCCTCAAAACGAATGTATCATATCCTAGCCCCACCACTTAACCTCTCTGTGCCTCAGTTTTCTCCTCTGAAAAACAGGGATAGTAATAGTACCTCCCTGATAAGTTGCTTGTAAGGGTTCAATGTGATTATGGTGTGAGTGTGGGAAGCGTTCGGAAAGTGTCATTGTCATCATTATTAGAACTATTATTCCCTAATTGCAAACATTTAAATTCTAAGTTTATTCTATCGCAAATGACACTGTCATGAATCTCGCTGCTCGGGAGGGTTGTGTGGGAACCTCAGAGAGCTTGTTTCACCCCCTGCCCCCCAAACTAAGCACAACAGGGACAGAGAGAGCGAGGTGCGCTGGGAGGCCCCGTGGCTGAAAGTTAGGAGAACAGATCTTAGCACTGGCAGCCTGGAGAAGGAGGGCAGAGGGGTGGGGGTGTGGGGAATGGCATCTGTGAAAGCTCAGAAGCTTCTGGAAGAGCATGAGAAGTTCTGATGTGGTTGCTGGGGTGGCAGTTCCTGTCCCTATTTGACCAATGGGTAATTGAGGGCCAGGAAAGGGGTGACTTGTCTGATGACGTGGGTGGGCACCAAGTCGGAGCTTCCTGGCTCCCCGCATGCTGAAAAACATCTGTGTTTTATGGAAGAAGGAGATGAAGAAGAGGAGGAGGAGGAGGAGGAAGAATTTGGGGCTTTGGAAGCGTGCATGCCTGTGAGCCCCTGCCCAGTCAAGGTTCAGCTGTCCTGCAAAGCAACCCAGCGGGTCCTGTGAGCTGGAGGCCAGTTTGCTACGTTTGTCTCCATGGGTCTTTTCCCTGATGTCTCCCAAACACAGACACCTGGGCTGGCAGCTGGCAGGTCTCCTGAGCTCCACCCTCACCTCCCATCCCTTCAACCCAGTGGCCTTGCAGACAAAGGCTGGAAAGCCAGGTCCCATTTCCAGTCATCATCCACAGTGCATAATTAGGCAGTGCCTGCCTCGTGTTTATCTAAAGAAGGAGTGTGACCTCGGCATCAGTGCTTCTGCCAAGAGGGAAGAGCCCAGGAAGGCCCAGAGAGAGCTGAGGGCTTGGGCAGCAGGGGTTTGAGGCTTGAGAGGCCAGGCCAGCCTGTGGTATAGGCATCAACAAGCAAAGTTTGAGGACTCCTGAAAGTTCTCCAAAGTCTTACCTGCTGCCTGTCACCATTCTCAGTCCATTATTAGAACGGTAGAGTCTCAACAGTTTTCTAAATACCAAAGAAAATGCAAATTAATACTTCTTGGAGCACCTCTACCCTTTATGGTCTGAATTTGAGAACATTGCAACAGCAGCCTCGTTGCTGCACTAGTCCAAACACTTCTGTGTAACCCTCTTCCACATGCAGTGCTGAGGAGTTCTTGCTGCCTACTATTTACAGAGGGTAGTCCGAGGAATAAGAGATGTCAATCCCACGTGGTGAAAACTCTGCGCTCTAGAACTTGGGAATTATCTGCTAATAAGACCTGACATTTCTGAAGGCCATTAGGAGTTAAACCTCAGGCTCAGAATGTATAATGGGGAGGGATTCTAGATGCTTTTAGACCACTCTTCTCATGGAGTAGAAAAAAATGTAGAGAAACCTCAGAGAGGGGAAGGGACTTACCTACACCAGTTAATGGTAGAGCTGGGACTAGAACACAGGTCTCCTGATTTCAGTCTCAACTCTCCGGCACCATGTTGCCTCCCTCCATTCAAAGAGCAGTGAGGGGGCAGTCAGCACCAGCTGGAGTGTGGCAATGAAGAGCTCACAGTCCCTGCCCAAGAGGAGCTTCCAGAGTCTGACAAGGGTACGGGAACAGGCATTCATCTGAATCAGAGTGGGTGGAGTTGAGGCAGGGGTGGGTCTGAAGGACTGTGGGGAACAGGGTGGTGAGACAGATGTCAGCACATTTCCCAAGGAAGTTAACATAGGAGGTTGAAAGATGAATGGGGCTTCTTCACCAGCAGAGATAGGGAAGGGTGTTCCAGGAAACGGGAAGGGCGAACTCGTGGGAAAAGGAGGCTGATTTCTCCTGTTCCCAGGTGACAGTGGATTCCCTGCGGGCTTAACCAGGATTCCCAGCGCTCAGTGCGGACCCTCCCACCGCAGGGCCCGAGGCTGTAATCTGTAACCTTATGGGGGCATATATAGTTACAAAGAGATTGGTTGGACAGGATGGATTTTTAATCTGGTGGAAATGTGGGCATTGTGGCAGGTGATGAGAAAAATCGTTTTTTGGGTAGCAGTGGTGAAAATGCTTGCGCCGGTGCGCTGGCATGCGTGCAGGGGTGCCTCCTCCTTGGTCTCAATTCTGTTGACTTTCAAACGCAGTTTAAGAGCCATCTTCCCATGTCCAACTGTTAAGGTGGCCACTACCCCCTCCCTCTCCTGGATCATGCCATCCCCCGCTCTGAGCCTCAGTTTCTCCAAATGTAAAATGAGGCAGGTGGACTGGCTTGTCTTAAAGACCCCTTCTGCGTGGGGCTGGTTCTTTAGCCCAGTCTCTGCTTCTCTCTTTGCGGGGATGTCAGAGGCGCCCTCTCGTGGTCAATATTGGCCATGCATCCTTGGACTGGGCGCAGGTTTTTGCTTGGCCTCTGAGGGTGTGTGCTTGTGTGTGCATGTGCGTGTGAGCGGGCCTGTGTACTGGGAGTGGTTACACAGCGGTTGCGTGACAGGCTCATGACACACAGAATGCAGAACTTCGCTAACTCTCAGACCCTGATGAAAACACAGATAAAGAGGTGGGGGTCGTTTAAAATAAGGGTAAAAGCTGCTAAAAGCTTCCTGGGGTCTTTGTCTGGGACACCTAGGGTTCCAAAATGCCCTGGGCCACCCATCTTGCTAATACACTTTGAGAGCATCACTCCTCTGCTCAGAATCTCATCCTACCACCCATCTGCTGAACAGAGTAAACATCAAACTCCCGGCCCTCCAGAAAACCTGTGTCCTCACTTCTCACTCTTCTTTCCTATACCACTCCAGGTGAACTACTCCATCCTTCCCATCCCCTGCCCTCTGCTTATGCTGGGATTTTTTTCCCCAGAGCCTCCTACCCTATCCTTTAGTCCCCCATAGCACCTTTCAAGATGTGGCTAAAATGCCACCTCCTCCAGGAAGACTCCCTGAATTTTCCCACTTGGATCTGTGCTCTCCTTCCTCTGAACCTTCAGGCAACTTTGTCTCAAACTGCCTGCTGGGATGTAGACAGTTTTAGAGTTTACCCAGGTCATTTAAGTCGAACATGTCCTGTTTTGTTCCCCCTCCTCAAGCACTGGCTCCATGTCTGCTTTATATCTGGGTCCTTCTAATTACTGAGCCTTCCCCATGGCATCTAGGCATTCCTCTGCAAGGCCCTGATCCCCACTCCTTCCCTCTGCCTCCTCCTTCAGTAGGGGCTGCTGTCATGGAAGGAGGCCTGGCAGTGGAGGAAGAAGACATGAGCCTTGGGCCAGACTCTTACTGGATTCCCAACCTGCCTGCCCCGTCTTCAGCAGACAAGTGGCTACCCGGCACAATGGCTCCAGTTGCTGAACTGTGTGTGGGAGCCTGGTCTCTGGGTGCCCAAAATGAAGAGTCAGACCCAGGTCACTGCCTGAGTCTGTCTTTCAAGGACAGAAGTAAGAACTACAGGCCTAACAATAACATCCCTGGCTATTTGTAGAAGGCCGCTTGGTCAGCCCATGCTGACCAACATGAATTTCTCATACAACCCATTTTTAGATGGGGAAACAAGAGCTCAGAGAGGCTAGGTAACTTGTTCAAGATCACACAGCTCTGAGCGCAAGTGTTCAAACATAGTCCACACTTTCCATCTGTCTCCAAATCCCGTGCAGTTTCTGGAATATTTTGCTGTCACTGTGCCTTGCACAAATCCAGGATTTGACAAATTCCTGGATAATAAAAGGCAGGCATGAATGAATATATAACCAGCGCTTTCTATTTGACTTCCACACTGCCCCAGGCCCACACGCGCACGTCTGCAAGGGAACAGTGACAGAATTGGGTTTGTCTAAGAGGGTGATGGCTAGGGGGGGCCAAAGGGAGAGGTGAACCCTGCATCCCAGAGGGGTGAATTCTCTGATGTGAATCCTCTGGGTAGTAGGGAGTAACGCGTCCTGGGCATGACGGGGACTGGCACCCCCTGATGCACTGTCCCAGTTAGGGAACGTCCCACAGCCAGGGCTGGCCTGCAGGCTCAGGACTTGCAATTAATCCAAATTCTCTGAGAAGCAGGTGCCAAGTCAGGATTAGATGTACAAGAGATGTATTAGGGAACACGGCTGTGAGGGAAGATGGGGAGGCTGGGAGGACCATCCGACCACAATGCAGGTCTGTTGTGGACCTCAAGGAGCCTGCAGGGAGTGCAGCCACCTCAGGCACACACCTTGGTGATAGATTTTACAGCTCAGCTGCTGAAGCCATTGGTCAATGATGCTCCTCACAGTCAGAGATCTGAGAGGGGCATTTTCACAGCCACCACAGACCTTCTGCCTCCCAGGGCCTCCTCACCGGCCTGGCCTGGAGGACTGCCACTGGCACCCACAGTTAGAGGGAAGGAAGTTTCAGGCCTCTATAAGCCAGGAGAGAAGTTCACTACTCCGGTCCGGGCCAGGTGTCCGGCTCTGGTGGGTGGAACCATTTGCCCAGCTGTCCTTCAGCTGAGGGTTGGGGCCTGACCTCTGAAGTGAAGGCACCCACAGAGCTGGCCATTGAGGGAAACGACCAGCATCCTGGGGCATGGGCACTGGCAGGGGAGACGAGGTCTTGTGAGATGTAGGTGCCACTCTCTTGCAGAACCCACCCTTGCACCACGGCACACAGCAGCTCCATGAGGCCGGGAGCTGGTCTCTTGTGTATCTGGGTGCAGGGTGTGCACACCACCTGGCACTGACAGTGTCAGGGACTTCTGCTGGCCAGGACAGACCCCATGCCTACTCAATGGCCACCACTCGCAGGGCAGCAACATCAGGACCTGTCTTCCCCATTGGTCAGGGGTTTTGAAGCATGCGGGGAAGCAATCCAGGCTCTAGTGCTGGTTTTGGGTCTGACTCTCTCACTAACTGGAGCAAGTCCCTTACATCCCCAGGCCTCAGTTTCCTTATCTGTCGAGTGGAGATCATCACACTGATGGCAAAGAGGCCTTGTGGTATGGAGGGTTTGGGTTCAACTTTTTTTTTTGAGCTGATTTGAATCCCATTTCCCCAGTTATTTGCTATATGGTTTTAGGCAAGTTACTCAATCTCTTGAAGACTCAATTTCCCATCTACAAAATGGGAGTGAAGAAGAATCTCTTTTTCTTTCCAAGAAATGTAAATGTGAGAATTCAGTAAGGGAACGCTCAGACAGCTCTGAGCACAGCATCTGGAGCGTCGCTGTGATGTGGCAGCACTCTCTGCAGCATGCAGGCAGACACACCCCTTCCTCTCTCCTCCTTCACCTCTTCCCCAGCCCCTCTCCTCACATCTCCTTCGCTAATGGGTCAAGCAGTGGTCAGTGTCTGGCCAACAGTGGAGACTCAACCATGCGCAGAGAGTGAAAATGCACTGCGGACCTCCTGCCCAGGTAGCCCCAACCTCATTCATTCACTTCCAGAATGACAGGTGCTGTGCTGAATGCCTGGGAAGATGGCCCCAGTGTTCCTCCCCAAGGGGTTCCCAGTCACATCAGCACAGCACAGGATGGGTCCTGCTGTGCCAAAGCTCTCTGCAGGCTTGTAGGGACCCTGGCTGAGACATCTGGACACCTGGATTTCAATCCAGTCTTTGCCATACACTCCCTGTGTGGCCCTCCCCCACAAACTACATAAAAATTTCATGAGTTGGGGAAGGAGACTCAAGGGGAAGTAAGATGAGAGGATGGAAGTGAGTTGAAGAGCAGGGAGGAAGGAGCCTGGAGCCTGGGCCTCCCTGTGTTGTGGTGTGCGCCAAAATGGAAGCGGAAGTGGAAGCAGAAGCGGAAGTGGTCCTGCCAGTGGGTGTGACTGGCCTCACAGAGCGGCCAGGGCAGCAGGATGTGCCTGTGTGCCCAAGAGGGTTTCCCACAGCCCCAGGTGGATTGGACTCAGAAGCATGTTTCTGAGGGCCTGAGAGTGTGGCCCAGACAAGGCACAGAGGACAGGAGTGTCAGAGGCATTCAAACCACAGCGACTCCATCCTCAACGGGGGCTGGGGAAAATGATGCTGAGGCCTGCCCGGTTGCATTCCTAGGAGGTTAGACATTCTTAAGTCACTGGATGAGATAGGAGGGGGCCACAAGATACTGGTTACAAAGACCCCGCTGATAAAACAGGATGCAGTAAAGAAGCTCGCCCAAACCAAAATGGATGAAAGTAACCTCTGGTCATCCTCACTGCTCATTATATGCTAATTATAATGCATTAGGATGCTGAAAGACGCTCCCACCAGTCCCATGACAGTTTACAATTGTCATGGCAACATCTGAAAGTTACCCTATATGATTTAAAAGGAAGAGGAACCCTCAGTTCTGTGAAAATCCCACCCTTTTCCTGGAAAATTCATGAATAAACCATTCCTTGTTCAGCATATGATCAAGAAATAAACAAAAATAGCCAAACCAGCAGCCCTCGATGCTGCTCTGCCTGTAGAGTAGCCATTGTTTTATTCCTTTACTTTCTTCATAAACTTGCTTCCGCTTTACTCTGTTGACTCGCTGATTTTTCTTTCTTGAGACAGTGTGTTGCTCTATCTCCCGGGCTGGAGTGCAGTGGTGCAATCTCTGCTTATTGCAACCTTCACCTCCCAGGTTCAAGTGATTCTCCTGCCTCAGCCTCCCAAGTAGCTGGGATTACAGGCATGCACCACCATACCCGGCTAATTTTTGTATTTTTAGTAGAGACAGGGTTCCACCATGTTGGCCAGGCTGGTCTCGAACTCCTGACCTCAGGTGATCTGCCTGCCTCAGCCTCCCAAAGTGCTGGGATTACAGGCGTGAGCCACCGTGCCCGGCTGGAAGGTACTCATTTTATGGAAGATAACTCCTGGGTCCAAGCAAAGTGGGAGGTAGGTTAGAAGACACCTGCATAAAGCTGGAATCCCAAAGGGCTACCTCCTCAATAAAGTAGGGAAAACATGTCCACAGAGGTTTGTCTGCTTCTGTCTCAACGCAGTTGGAGCAAAGGAAAGATGGATTTTCCCTGGAATCTCTGGGACAAGCCCAGTTTCTTTTCTTTCTCTCTTTCTCTTTCTTCTTTCTTTCTTTCTTTTCTTTCTTTCTCTTTTTCTTCCTTTCTCTCTCTTTCTTCTCTCTTTCTTTCTCTTTCTTCCTTTCTCTTTCTTTATTTCTTTCTTTCCTTCTTTCTTTCTCTTTCTTTCTTTCTTTCTTTCTTTCTTTCTTTCTTTCTTTCTTTCTTTCTCTCTTTCTCTCTCTCTCTCTTTCTTTCTTCTTCTTTTTTTTTTTTAATGGAGTCTCACACTGTCACCCAGGCTAGAGTGCAATGGCGCGATCTTGGCTCACTGCAACCTCTGCCTCCCAGGTTCAAGCAATTCTCCTGCCTCAGCCTCCGAAGTAGCTGGGATTACAGGCATCCACTACCACACCTGGCTAACTTTTTGCATTTTTAGCAGAGACGGGGTTTCACTATGTTGGCCAGGTTGGTCTTGAACTCCTGACCTCGTGATCCGCCCTCCTTGGCCTCCCAAAGTGTTGGGATTACAGGCATGAGCCACCACAGCTGGCCTCGACAAACTCAGTTTTAAGTGGATGTAGCATCAGAATTCACACTGCCTGTATTGCTTCCCTCTCCAACTCCAGAAAAAAACTAACTGAAAATATAGTTTCAAGTGTTCCCCAGATGCCTGATGAAGCAATTGTGAAGACTCCCTAGAGGAACGCATTTTAAATCTAGGCTTCAAAGTATTCTCACAAATAAACTTCCAGAAACAGGAGGTTACACAAATATATATATATATATATATATATATATTTTTTTTAATGCACATACATGTATATTAAACAGAAGAGGAAATAAGCTACATGAAATGAGATTCAGCAGACATAACATTGCTGAATCAGACCAACAACAACCAAAGACATTGGAATGATCTGTTGTATTATAACATAAAATAATTATGTGTGGTTTGCTTAAAGAAATTAAAGATGCGATCAAATGTATGACAAAAGAATGAGAGATTATCAAAAGTGATCAGGTGAAGCTGAAAAAGACCAAATAGAATTTCTAGAAATGACAAATAAGTTAAAATTTAAAAATCGAATTGAAATTAAAGCCCAACGCATGAAGGGTCAATTCTGGAAAAGATGGAGTAAACACACTCTACCTTATACCTACTGGCTGTGATTCTAAACTATGGACAGGATGCATGGGCCAGCTATCTGAGAACTTGGAAACCACACAGTAGCTGATAGATTGGAGAAGGAAATAAGAATTTGAAGTATGACTGAACTGGGGTTGAGTTTCTCATTTATTTTCCCCTTGTTTTGCCTGGCCTTGACTCATAGGTAGCCCAAAACCTGGAAGAGTACACCAGGTAGGGGCAGATAGAGCTCCAGGAGAACAGAAAGAACTCCTTTTCTGGTTTGAGGAGCAGGAAGGGGGCTCCTAAAAATCAGATGTGGGAAGTTTTCCTGTTTACATTTTTTTTCCTCCATCATCTCCCACTCCAGCCACCAGGCAGCATTGCAATGGAGGCAGTGGCAATGGTGACAGCAGCATCAGCCAAGTAGGTGCCTAAAATTCTTAGAGAGAAAAAACCTCTCCTCCCGGAAGAGCTGTGAGCCCAAGAGCCTGGGGAAATTCCTGTTACTTCTGTCTCCACCCCCACACCCTAATCCCTCTGCCTTCTGTTCTTCTGCTGCTTGGCCCCAGACACAGAGGCAGTTATAAGTACATAGCAGAGCTGGGAAATTAAAGTCCTAGATTTCTGGCTGAGGGACTGGAAAAGGAGGCCCCAAAGAGCCAGAAACTGATGAGGGAGATTGTAGAGAGGAGAGAGCACAAGAGAGTGATCCCAAACCTTTGTGTATAAACTTTCAGAATCACCTCCAAACTGTGCAGCATGGATCTGATCCCATACAAAACATCAAAGTCTTTGAGAACTAGTCTACAAATGAAACCCATACAGCAAATGGCTTTGAGAACTGAACCGATATTGGTACCAGAGGCCACAGAAGGTAGGTTGGTTTTGGCAGCCTGGACCTAGCTTGGTCAATTGTCTGCTAAAAAAAAAAAAAAAAAAAAAAAATCAGCTTTCTCTTTAGGATTTAAACAAGACCACTCACTGGTTCTGTGAGTTAAAAAAAATCAAGATCCAGAGTCTCATAACATACTATTCAAAATGTTCAGGATACAATCTAAAATTACTCTGGATATGAAAAACCAGAAAAAACTCAACTCACAATAAAAAGACAATCAACTAGATGCCAATCCTGAGATAACACAGATGTTGAAATTATCAAAGATTTTAAAGCAGCTATTATAACCTTACTCCAAGAAGTAAGGGTGAACACTCTGGAATGAATGAAAAGATAGCAAGTCTCAACAAAGAAATAGAAGATATAAAGAAGAACCAAACAGAAATTATAAAACTGAAAAATACAATTTTAAAATTAAAAAAACAGTAACTGGAAAAACTAGCAGAATGGAGATGAGAGAACAAAGAGTCAGGGAACTTGAATATAGATCAATAGAAATGATCCAATCTGAACAACAAAGAGAAAAAAGATTGAAAAAATTGAACAGGGTCTCAGGGACCTGGGGAACAATACCAAAATGTCAGGTCATGTCATCAGAGTCTTGGAAGGAATGGAGCAACAGTACAGTTCAGGAAATAATAATTGAAAAAAAAACAGCTGGAAATTTCCCAGAATTACAGTTTTAAGAAATTCAGCCAACTTCAAACAGGGTAAACTCAAAGAAATGCACTGTCAGGGATATGATGGTTGAACTTCTTTAAACTAAAGAGAAAAAAATCTTGAAAGTAGTTAGAGAAAAATATAGACTTACTATCAGTATCTCATGAGAAACCATGGAGGCTAAAAGGAAATGAAACATTTTCAAAGTGCTAAAAGAAAAGAACCATCAACTCGGAGTTCTTTATCCAGTGAAAATATCCTTTAGGAATGATGGTGAAATAAAGATATCCTCATATAAAGGAAAACTAAGAGACTTTGTTGCTAGCATACTTGTTCTAAAGTAAATGCTAAAGGAAGTTTTTCAGATGGAAGGGAGATAATACCATAGGGAAACTTGGAAACACAAGAATGAATGATAAACAACAGAAGCGGTAGATTTCTGGGTAGTCTATTCCCCTTCTCTTGAGTTATCTAAAATATGATTAATAGTTGAAAGCAAAAATTATAACATTGTATGATGAGGTTTTCAATGTAGACCTAATATTTAATATATAAGATAGCCATAATAGAAAGGAAGGAGAGTGAAGGAACCTATATGATGGGAAGGTTTCTATATTCCATTTAAAGTAGTAAGTATTTCTTCAAAGCAGACATTTCTATTTAACTCTGAAAAGTTGAATATGCATATAGTAATACCTAGAAAATCCATCAAAATTTTTTACAAAGAAATGCAGTAATGAATGCAGTTTATAAATTAGAATAGAATACTAAAAAATGTTTAAATAACCTAAATAAAAAAAGGAAAGGGGAAACAGAGGAACAAAAACCAGAGGGAGCAAACAGAAACAATAAAATGACAGACCTAAATGCAAACATAGCAATAATTATGTTAAATATAAATAGTCTAAACACACCAATTAAAAGACAGAAATGATCAGAATGGATTTAAAAAAGATATAACTATATGCTGCCTATAATTATATTGATATAAAGATATAGATACATTAAAAGACTAGGATACATACACTAAAAACCACTGAACAGCACTCTTCCAATAGGTGAATTTATGCTATGTGAATTCTACCTCAGTAAAGTCATTTAAAAAAAGACTAAGATAAACCATTCAAACACCAATCAAAAGAAAGCTGGAGTGGCTATATTAATATAAGATAAAGTAAAATTTAAACTAAAGAAAATTACTAGGGATAAAAGGAGACATTACATAATGATAACAGGACCAGTTCACCAAGACAACATAACAATCCTAACTGTGTTATGTTAATAACAGGACTTAATAACAGGACTTCAAAATGCATGAAGCAAAAATTGAACTGAAAGGAGAAATGGAAAAATTCAATTACAGTTGTAAACTTTAATATTCTTCTTTCAATAATTAATAGAAGAAGTAGATAGAAAATAGCAGTGATACAGAAGGTATGAACAATCACTGACCTGGATCTAACTGGCATTTTATAGAACACTCCATCCAACAACGGCAGAAAATAAAATCTGCACGGTATAAAAGAAGCTTTGACTAGGTGCAGTGGCTCATGCCTATAATCCCAGACTTTGAGAGGTTGAAGCAGGTGGGTCACCTGAGGTCAGGAGTTCAAGGCCAGCCTGACCAACATGGTGAAATCCCGTTGCTACTAAAAATACAAAATTAGCCAGGGATGTTGGCATGTGCCTGTAGTCCTAGCTACTCCAGAGGCTGAGGCAGGAGAATTGCTAGAACCCGGGAGGCAGAAGTTGCAGTGAGCCGAGATCGCGCCATTGCACTCCAGCCTGGGCAACAACAAAAAAAAGAATCTTCACCAAGAAAGACCCTATCTTGGATTATAGAAGTAGTCTTAACAAATTTAAAATAACTGAAATCACATAAAGTATGTTATTTGATCACAATGAAATCAAACTAGAAACTGATAACAGAGCAGTAACTGGAAAGTCTCTAAATACTTTTAACACAATTTAAAACAATGAGTCAAAAAGAAAGTTTATGGGAAATTAGAAAATATTTTGAACTGAATGAAAATGAAAAAACGTCGAAATTTGTGGGATGCACCTCAAGCAATGCTTACAGGAAACTGATAGCATTAAATGCTTATATTAGAAAAGAAGAAAGACTTGAAATCAACAATCTAAGCTCTCACTTTTAGAAACTAAAAAAAAAAGAGAGAGAGAGAAATATAAACCCAAAGCAAGCAGAAATAACAAAGTCAAGAGCAAAAATCAATGAAATCGGAAACAAGAAAACAATAAAAAAATCAATGAAACAAAAGCTGGTTCTTTGAAAAGATAAATTAAATTGATAAACCTCTAGAAAGACTAAGGAAAGACAAAGACACAAATGACCAAAATCAGGAATAAGAGATAACTTACTACATCACACCTCACACACATTAAAAGGCTAATAAGGAACTACTACAAACAACTCCACAAAAAGTTGACAACTTAGATAAATGGATTAATTCCTTTAAAGCCACAAACTACCAAAAACTCACCCAAGATAGATAACCTTAATAGTTCTGTATTTGTTAAAGAAATTGAATTTATGGTTAAATACCTTCTGAAAAAGAAATCTCTAGGCTAGATAATTTCACTGGCAATTTCTACCAAATGTTTAAATAATAGATTAGAACAATTTTTTTCATGCATAATTTCTTCTAGAAAATATAAGAGAAGGAAACACTTCCCCATTTATTTTATGAAGTCAATTTTATGCTAATACCAAAACCAGGCAAGACACCACAAGGAAAAAAAACCCTGCAAACCAATATTTTTCATGAATATAGATACAAAAATATTCAACAAAATGTAACAAATCCAGTAATATATATTAAAAATAATAAGTGAGGCTTATCTCAAGAATTCAAGGCATTGAAAAACCAATCAATGTAGTCCATTCTATTAACAGACTAAAGAAGAAAAACCACATAATCATACTATTTCATGCAGAAAAAGTATTTGACTAAATTCAATATGCATTCATAAATATCAGTAAAACACTCCCAGAACATCTATGAAAACTCTGCTAAACCAAAAATAGGAGACTTCCTTAATCTGATAAAGAGATATAAAAAATATCTACATCATACCTAATTGTAAAGACTGAACGCTTTCTCTCTAATATCAGGAACAAGATAAAGATGTTCATTCCCACCAGTCCCATTGGACCTTATGCTGAAAGTTCTAGTCAGTGAATTAGACAAGACAGTAAAAGGCATAGATGTTGTAAAGGAAGAAACACAACTATCACTATTTGCAGATGACTTGATCCTATATAGGAAATCTGCCATGGTGTGAATGTTTGTTCCCTCCAAAACTCATGTCGAAACTTAATTCCCAATGTGACAATATTGGGAGATAGGGTCTTTAAGAGGTGACTGGGTCAGCTGGGCACAACGGTGACTAATGCCTGTTAATTCCAGCACTTTGGGAGGCCAAGGCAGGTGGATCACCTCAGGTCAAGAGTTCAAGACCAGCCTGACCAACACAGTGAAACCCTGTCTCTATTAAAAAATTACAAAATTAGCCTGGTGGGGTGGCACATGCCTGTAATCCCAGCTACTCGGGAGGCTGAGGCAGGAGAATCGCTTGAACCCAGGAGGTAGAGGTTGCAGTTAGCCGAGATCATGCCACTACACTCCAGCCGGGGCAACAAGAGCAAAATTCCATCTCAAAAAAAAAAAAAAAAAAAGTGGTGACTGGGTCATGATGGCTCCATCTTTATGAATGGATTAATCCATTTATAGATGAATGGATTAATGGGTTATCACAGGAATGGGGCGGTGGCTTTAGAGGAAGAGGAAGAGAGACTTGAGCATGCTTAGCCCCTTCACCATGTGATGCCCCACAGTGCCTTGGGACTCTGAGAATACCCACCAGCAAGAGGAACCTCAACGAGTGCAGCCCTTTGACCTTGGACTTCTCAGCACTGTAAGAAATAAATTCCTTTTTAAAACAAATCACCCAGTTTCAGATATTCTGTTATAAACAGCAAAAAATAGACTAAGATCCCAAGGAATCTACCAAAATAATCTAGAGCTTGTAAGAGAGTTTAACAAAGCTGCAGAATACAGAGTCAACACAAAAATCAATTAAATTTCTATACACTAGCAATGTACAATTGGAAACTAAAGTTTAAAGATGTTTGTAATAGCTCCAAAAATCGAAATAATTAGGTACAAACTGACAAACTTGCAGGATCTGTGCTGAAAATTACAAAACACTGCTGAAAGATATCAAAGAGGACCTAAATAAATGGAGGAACACACTGTGTTGTGGGACTAGAGGACTCAATATTGTTAAGATGTCAGTTCTCCCCAGATAGAACTATAAATTTAACACAACTCAAATAAAAGTGCTGGTAAGATTTTTCTGTTTTTTAGACAGAGACAAGTTGCATTTAATATTTATATGGAACTAGACCAACCAAAATAATTTTGGAAAATAATAAAGTTGGAGGACTCAGCTACCCAATTTGAAGACTTACTATAGAGCTAAAATCAACCACGTTGTAGGACATAAATCAAGTACCAATATATTCCAGATAATTTGTATCAATCAGAAAACATTTACTGAGTGTAATGTAATTAATTAATTAATTAATATTATTATTATTTTTGAGACAGAGTTTCACTCTATAACCCAAGCTGGAGTGCACTGACATGATCACAGCTCACTGCAACCTCAAACTCTTGGGCTCAAGCAATCCTCCTGCCTCATCCTCCCTAGTAGCTGGTACCCCAGGTGTGCACCACAATGCCTGGCTAATTTTTAAAATATTTTTGTAGAGATGGGGTTTTGCTGTATTGCTCAGGCTGGTCTCGAACTCCTGCGCTCAAATGATCCTCCTGCCTCAGCCTCCCATGTAGCTGGGAATACAGCTGTGAGCCAGTGTTGCTTATTATAATGACTAATAAAATGGACAAACTTCGTTCCAGTTTCCTGGAGGATAATGGCAACCATCTGAGTCCAAATATCTACATATAGCCTTCAAAAATCACATAGACCCACAAGAAGAACAAATGCAATAATTTTACAGCATGACAAGCTTCAATATACATTGGAGTAGGGAATCAATTCATGTGTGCACAAGAGTAGGAAAATAAACATTGAAACCAACAGAACAAGCTCCAGGGCCCATGCTACAGTGGAGTCAAGTAGAGGCTACAGGGAAAAAGGAAGCCTGCAGCAGGGGTGTAATGGTGGTAGGGTTTAAGGAAAATCACTCCCAAAAGGTCAGAGTCTTACCCTGAGTGGGGAAATGCTGATGGATCAGAGCACTGTCAGTTGGGGAACTGAGGGGAGTGACTTGAGAATGTGTAGGAGAGGGGTATCCAATCTTCTGGCTTCCCTGGGCCACATGGGAAGAAGAAAAATTGTCTTGGACCACACATAAAATACACCAACACTAACAATAGTTGACAAGCTAAAGAAAAAAAATGCAAAACAATCTTATAATGTTTTAAGAAAGTTTATGAATTTGTGTTGCACCACATTCAAAGCTGTCCTGGGCCGTGTGCAGCCCATGGGCTGAAGGCTGGACAAGCTTGGTACGGGACAAGAGGTGCAATCTTTTAAGGAACCATTTTTGTGTGAGAGGGAGATGACTTGAAGGAGGATGAATCTGTTAGATCCCTGAAGATGGAGGGAAATAAGGAAGCAAGCGGTGGAAATTAAGGGTTCTACAGAAACAAAATAAACTTTCCATTAAAGCAACTTCATTTTGCTATGACGCAGAAGAGGACACTCTTGAGCTAAGACACTTATGGTCCCAAATCCTTACCCTTGCCTGCAAAGAATCACCTGTAATTGCTGCTCTAGAAAAATAGAAGATATTTAAAATAAACATAAAATAGTATGCAGTGTCTACACAAACCTAGTATAAAACAGAAACTGAGGATTAACATATTTCAGGGGCCAAACTTCTGTCTCCAAAATCAACGATGAAGCAGAGCAAAACTATTGCAGAATACCCCAACCTAATTAAATATTATTCAACAAGCATTTGCAGGTATGAAAAAATAAAAACCCACCTCAAATCAGAAATGGGAATGCCCAGAAAATAGATGACAAGATAAAGATTAGAAAGATACAAAAGGAGAGTTTATCAAACCCTCAGGAAAGAAATGGAAGAAAAACACAAGGTCATCGCAGAAATGAAGTCTAAATGACAAGGTGCCCATGGGAAAATAGACAGACTGAAAATATTACAGGAGAGAAATGAAATAGCTAAGAGAACAAAAATGAAATAAAGGGATCAAGAAAGATCAGAGAGAAATTGATGTATAGAGAAGGCAATCAAAGAAGAGTCAACCTTTTTTTTAATCATTGGAATCCTTAAAAAGGGAGAAAAAAACCCAACAACTAAACAGAACTAAAATTTAAAACTATCATACAATAAAACTCTCTGGAAATAAAATAAGACCTGAATCTATGTATTTAAAGGGCTTACTCTGTTCATGGGAAAATAGATATGGAACAGTCCATTCCAAGACTTTAGACTTCAAGGATAAAGACACATATTCTCTAGGCTTCAAATTTAAAAAGACCAATTCCCTTATATTGGAAAGAAGATCAGGTTGGCATCAGATTTCTCAATGGCAACATATGAAGAAAGGCTACAATGAAACAACAATTTTTTTTTCTTTTTTCTTTGTTTTTTGAGACAGAGCCTCGCTCTTGTCGCCTAGGCCGGAGTGCAGTGGCATGACCTCAGCTCACTGCAACCTCCGCCTCCTGGTTCAAGCGATTCTCCTGCCTCAGCTCCCAAGTAGCTGGGATTATGGGCCCCTGCCACAATGCTTGGCAATTTTTGTAGTTTTAGTAGATGCGGGGTTTCACCATGTTGGCCAGGCTGGTCTCAAACTCCTGAGCTCAGGTGATCCACCCGCCTCAGCCTCCCAAAGTGTTGAGATTACAGGCGTGAGCCACCGTGCCCGGCCTTGAAACATTTTCAAGAAACTCAACGAAAGAAAGTATAAGCAAAGTATTTTAGGTCCAGACACACATAAACATAAAGGCTACCCAACAGTTGTGAACATGCAAAGAACCAGAACGCTGTTCTTACAAATTGTTCCTGAGGAATCCACTGGAAGACCATTATTATTCTAACAATGACACCTGGGTTCTTTCCTGTCTTTCCTGGGCCACTGTTGTGTGACTTTGGTAAGTAAGTCACTTTCTGTATTTGGGCTGTGACTTTGAGATCTTTGAAGCCCTTTGGCCTCATCTGTGTTGGTTTTACTTGACCCTTTTTTTTTTTTTGTAAGATAGAGTCTCGCTCTGTCACCAGGCTGGAGTGCAGTGGTGCGATCTTGGCTCACTGCAACCTCTGCCTCCCGGGTTCAAGTGATTCTCCTGTCTCAGCCTCCTGAGTAGCTGGGACTACAGGTGCACACCACCACATCCAGCTAATTTTTAAATTTTTTTAGTAGAGATGAGGTTTCACCATGTTGGCCAGTATGGTCTCAGTCTCTTGATCTCGTGATCCACCTGCCTTGGCCTCCCAAAGTGCTGGGATTACAGGCATGAGCCACCGCGCCCGGTCTTTACTTGGTCTTCATAAAGATCCTGGGACTGAAGACTTGGTGAAATGAAGTAGAGAGAGCAGAATCCTGTGGTCAGATGATCTTGTGTTGGAAAACTTTCTCTACCCCCACCAAACCATCCATCCGTCCACCCGTCCACTCATTCATCCACCCATCCACCCATCCATCCATCCATCCATCCACCCACCCCCCCACCCACCCATCCACTCATGAAATATTTGAGAACCTCCAATGTGCTAGGCACACTGCTAGGCTCTGTGGATACAGAGGTGAGCCAAGCACATCCCAGGAACTTATATTCTAGTGGGGGAGGTAGACATTTAACTAATAATCACACAGATGTATTATTACAAATTGTGGTAAGGACTCTGAAGAAAGTATGGAGGATTTTTTGAACATGAGCAGAGGTTGGTAATGGGAGACGCCAGGAAAGGCTTCCCTGAGAAGATATTTGGGGCTGAGCTGTGTAAGATCGGGGAGGCTTCCAGGTGAAGGGGGTGGGGCAGGGCATTCTGGGCAGAGGTGAAAGCATGGACGAAACTTCCTGTGGTAAGTGGAAGCACAAATCCTTGTGCAATATGGCAGGAACTAGAGACCCAGTGAGGTTAGAGAGATGGGGCCAGGCCCCTGGCTGAGGATGGGGTCTTTCTGTAATAGCAATGACAACATTTAAAACGGTCTGAAACGGAAAGGCATGATTGAAATCGTGCATTAAAAGGATAATTCTGACTGCACTGGGGAGAATGACCCAATGGAGGTGAGGGTGGGCAAGAAGGGACATGGGAACATCAGGTATTTGCTGTGCAGCCTTGGGTGTGTCATTCAACTTCTCTGTGCCTCAATCTTCTCACCTGTAAAGTGGGGATAACAACAGCCAACAAGTCGCTATGAAAATAAAATGACATCAAGAGTGTGAAATGGGCCCGGCGCGGTGGCTCAAGCCTGTAATCCCAGCACTTTGGGAGGCCGAGATGGGCGGATCACGAGGTCAGGAGATCAAGACCATCCTGGCTAACACGGTGAAACCCCATCTCTACTAAAAAATACAAAAAACTAGCTGGGCGAGGTGGCGGGCCCCTGTAGTCCCAGCTACTCGGGAGGCTGAGGCAGGGGAATGGAGTGAACCCGGGAGGCAGAGCTTGCAGTGAGCTGAGATCCGGCACTGCGCTCCAGCTTGGGTGACAGAGTGAGACTCCATCTCAAAAAAAAAAAAAAAAAAAAGAGTGTGAAATGGGCCGGGTGCCGTGGCTCACTCCTATAATCCCAACGCTTTGGGAGGCCAAGGTGGGCAGATCACTTGAGGTCAGGAGGTTGAGACCAGCCTGGCCAACATGGTGAAACCCCGTCTCTACTAAAAATATAAAAATTAGTCAGGTGTGGTGGCGTGTGCCTGTAATCCCAGCTACTTGGGAGGCTGAGGCAGGAGAACTGCTTGAACCCAGGAGCCAGAGGTTGCAGTGAGCCAAGATCATGCCACCACACACCAGCCTGGGTGACAGAGTGAGACTCCATTTCGAAACACAACAACAACAACAACAACAACAACAACAACAACAACAACAACAGAATGTAAAATGCCCTGGCACAGAAGAGGAAGTTCAGCAACTAAGGCTCTATTTTGCTATTACCTTAGAAAAGGTGAAATCTCTGAAAAAAGTTTACTGTGTCTTCTTTTCCCCTCTTCTCTCTCCCTCTTTGGGCTCTCCACTCCCCTCCCAACTTTAGCAATGTCTATGATGAGAATTGAATGGAACTTGAGTTTTAGTACAGCAAAGTCATGCTTTGGAAGATAGTGTAAGGCCCATGTATTATTGAATAGGAGAGGGTCCCTGGGATCAATTTCCCCCTCTCCTTTCTTACCCCTGGCAACATTTGTGAGGCTGTAGCTCAGAGCTCTCCAGATCTCTAAGAAGATGAATAAGAGTAAAAACTTTCCTTGCAGGACCATCATTTCCAAGGGAAGCATGAAAAGTTCCTATTGCTCTTGCTTTCTTTCCACCTCTCCTCCCCTCTCTCTTCCCCTCTCTTCCCCTCCCCTTCTCTTCCTACTTTTTTTATTTTTATTTTTTTGTTTAACTTTAAGTTCTGGGATACATGTGCAGAATATGCAGGTTTGTTACATAGGTATACATGTGCCATGGTGGTTTGCTGCACCTATCAACCTAATATCTAGGTTTTAAGTCCCGCATGCTTTAGGTATTTGTCCTAATGCTCTCCCTCCCCTTGCCCCCCACTCCCCAACAGGCCCCAGTGTGTGATGTTCTACTCCCTGTGTCCACGTGTTCTCATTGTCTAACTCCTACTTATGAGTGAGAACATGTGGTGTTTGATTTTCTGTTCCTGTGTTAGTTTGCTGAGAATGATGACTTCCAGCTTCATCCATGTCCCTGCAAAGGACATGAACTCATTCTTTTTTATGGCTGCATAGTATTCCATGGTATATATATGTGCCACATTTTCTTTATCCAGTCTATCATTGATGGGCATTTGGGTTGGTTCCAAGTCTTTGCTATTGTAAATAGTGCTGCAATAAACATAAGCGTGTATATATCTTTATAGTAAAATGATTTATAATCCTTTGGGTATATACCCAATAATGGGATTGCTTTGTCAAATTGTATTTCTGGTTCTAGATCCTTGAGGAGTCGCCACAGTGTCTTCCAGAATGGCTGAACTAATTTACACTCCCATCAACAGTGTAAAAGCATTCCTATTTCTCCACAACCTCAACAGCATCTGTTGTTTCCTGACTTTTTAATGATCACCACTCTAACTGGCATGAGATGGTATCTCATTGTGGTTTTGATTTGCATTTCTCTAGTGACCTGTGATGATGAGCTTTTTTTCATAGGTTTGTTGGCTGCATACATGTCTTCTTTTGAGAAGTGTCTATTCATATCCTTCGCCCACTTTTTGATGGGATTGTTAGTTTTTTTCTTGTAAATTTATTTAAGTTCCTTGTAGATTCTGGATATGAGCCCTTTGTCAGATGGGTAGATTGCAAAAATTTTCTCCCATTCTGTAGGTTGCCTGTTCACTCTGATGATAGTTTATTTTGCTGTGCAGAAGCTCTTTACTTTGATTAGATCCCATTTGTCAATTTTGGCTTTTGTTGCAATTGCTTTTAGTGTTTCAGTCATGGAGCCTTGCCCATGGCTATGTTCTGAATGGTATTGCCTAGGTTTTCTTCTAGTTTTTTTATGGTCTTGGGTTTTACATTTAAGTCTTTAATCCATCTTGAGTTAATTTTTGTATAAGGTGTAAGGAAGGGGTCCAGTTTCTGTTTTTTGCACATGGCTAGCCAGTTTTCCCAGCACCATTTATTAAATAGGGAGTCCTTTCCCCATTGCTTGTTTTTGTCAGGTTTGTTGAAGATCAGACGGTTGTAGACCCTTCCCACTTTTCATGTTGCTTCAGGGAACATGAACTGTAGGTTGAGAATTGCTAATCTGAAATCCAAAATCTGAAATGTGCCAAAATCCGAAATTTTTGAGCACCTACATGATGCCACAAGTGGAAAATTCCACACCTGACTTTGTGTAGGGTGTCACAGGCACACAACACACACTTTGCTCAGCATCCCCAGTTGCTTATTGGCAGCAAATGAATTCAAAGTCTGGAATGATGGTGGTGCCAAACAACCACGGACTGTACACATGGGTGGCTGAGATCATGACACCTTTGCTTTCTGAGGACTCAATCTACGTGAACTCTGTTTTATTTACAAAATTATTTAAAATGTTATATAAAATTGCCTTCAGGCTATGTGTATAAGGTGTGTATGAGACATAAATGAATTTGGTGTTTAGGTTTGGGTTCTGTCCCCAAGATAGCTCATTTTATATATGCAAATATTCCAAAATCAAAAAAAAATCCAAAATTTGAAACACTTCTGTTCCCAAGCATTTCAGATAAAAAAAATACTCAACCTGTAGTTTGAAGCTGCAACTCACTGAGCCCTGAGACAGTTAGAACCCAGCTTTGTGAAATCTCCATTCTGTTACACAGTGGGAGAATGACAATTGGAACAACCATTCATTGTATGCATATGGGCTGCAAAGGCTGGGCTCAGAGTCTTGCATGGTGATACTTTTATTGATTTATTATTTTTATGGGTATGATGATGTTTTTTATTTTTTATTTATTTTTTATTTTTATTTATTTATTTATTTTTGAGACGGAGTCTAGCTCTGTCGCCCAGGCTGGAGTGCAGTGGCCGGATGTTAGCTCACTGCAAGCTCCGCCTCCCAGGTTCAGGGCATTCTCCTGCCTCATCCTCCCGAGTAGCTGGGACTACAGGTGCCCACCACCACGCCCGGCTAGATTTTTTTTTTATATTTTTTAGTAGAGACGGGGTTTCAACATGTTAGCCAGGATGGTCTCGATCTCCTGACCTCGTGATCCGCCCGTCTCGGCCTCCCAAAGTGCTGGGATTACAGGCTTGAGCCACCGCGCCCGGCTGATGATGCTTTTTAAATTGAGGTTTAGGTTTAATGTACATATGGTAAAGTGCACCACACGCTCTAATCTTGCGTGCACAGCTCAATGACATTCTGCCTATGTAACCACCACCCAAATAAAAATCTAGAACATTTCCAGCACTCTAGGAGGTTTCCTTGTGTCTTCCTCCCAGTAAGTACCACCCCTACCCTCAGAGGTCACAATTATTTTGACCTCTGTCACCATTGTTTAGTGGTGCCTGATTTTGAATTTCACAGACAGGGAATCTACAGTATGTACTCTTTTACTAAATCTGATGTCTGTGAGATTCAGTCATACTGTTGCATGTAGCTGTACATTGCTTATTTTCATTGCTGTATAGTGTTTCGTTATATGAATATACCACACTTTACTTATCCATTATTCTATTGATGGACATTTGAGTTGTTTCCAGTTTGGGGCTGTTAGGAGCACTGTTGTTATGAACGCTCTCTAGCACAAGTCCTTAGGTAAACACGTGCACTAATTTCTGTTGGGCATGGGCCGAGGAGTAGAATTGCCAGGTCATAGCTTATGTATATGTCCAGCTTTCATAGATAATGTCAAACAGTTTCCAAAGTGGTTGAACTATATTGCATTCCCACTGGCAGCTGAGTGACAGAAATAAAATTCAAACCTGCTCAATCAAAAAGTGTATAGGCTCACACAACCAAACCATGGGACAAAGGAGGGTGCAGCTGCCTTGAGGTGGAGGAGACCCACCAGGTTCTCTTTGCTTCTCTCTGTATGTCAACATCATTCTCTCTGGCTAAAGACTTCTTTCCTCTACAGGCCAGCCTGTCTTCACATGTCCCAGCTTCGCTATCACAGACAGAAATCCCCTCTTTCCTTAATTTCAATTCAAAAAGTTCTAGGGAAGGCCACTGACTGGCCCAACCTGGATTTTGCACCAACCCTTGAGGGCCTGTGATTGGCAGCCTCCATTAGGGTTGGAGGAGGGGATGAACAATTCCCTTCAAAGATAGGAGGTGCTCTCCCCAGACTGCTGGGGAGTTGTCTACAGCTCTGCTTCGGGGGCAGCAGTTTGGTGGAGAGAACAGGGCAGTGGAGTCAGCTGTCTGAGCTTCGTTCTCAGTTCTGCCGCATCCTCCTCCTAGCTGTGTGACCCTGAGCAAGTCACCTCACCCTTTAGTTTTCTAATGGATAAGATGGAACAAATGCCTACCTCACAAGATTCTTGTGAGTATTAAATAAATCCTAATAGTTGAAGACTCTTGCCCATAATAGATGCTTAGTAAATGTCCTTTCTGTCCCTGCCCCATCAGAGCAGGAGTTCCTGCAGCATTGGGATGTGAGTCCTCTGGGACAGTGATCTGTGTCTAAGAATTGCTTCCTCTTGTGGCTGGTTGAGGAAATAATGACTGAGGGAGAAGGTCACCACTGGGGATGGAATATATGCCTCCTGGTGGCTCCATCAAATTGTGGGAAAGGAGAGATTTGGAGGCTGAGTCAGTTAGGAATTATGTTCCCAGTGATTCCCCAAACAGCAACTTAAACAAATGAAGGGTCTTTTCCTTTATTTGAGTAAAAGGAATATGGTGGTAGGCAACTCAGTGGGTCCTCAGTGCAGTCGAGGTCCCAGAATCCTTCCTGCCACTCCTGGTCCCAAGTTGGCTGCTCTGCCACTCATAGAGCACCCACAGCCCTGGAGCAGGGAGGGTCCAAAGGCATGTGTCGGCTGAGCTTGTCCCCTTTTAAGGGACTTTCCTAGAAGTTTCACCCAACAGTCTCCCCACCTCATTGACTGTGCCTCCTCTGTGAGGGCTGCAAGGGAGATGAAAAAATGTCCTGCAAGGGCACCACAAATATAGCTGTTATGGTCCTGAGACAATACCAAGACCTCATTAGCAGAGGCTGGCAGTTTCCCCTGAGAAATTCTGGGAGTGTCATCTCAGGGTGGGGAATAACTAATCACTACGGAAGACACATTTTCCCTTCCAGGATGTCCACTTAAATGAACATGGAGAGCTGGTTCCAGGAACCCACCTTAGGGCATCAATGTCAGACAAACAAGTAGCAGAGAGAAGAGTTGCCTGGAGGAGGAGGAGTCACTGAGTCCAGGCAGCAGCTGTGTGCAGACTAGACCTGGGCCACCAGTCAGTGCCCACTGAGGCCATCACCATAGCCTCTCCTAAGGAAAACTCCTGTGTGCTCCAGGCTGCCATGTTCTGTCCCAAGTAAGCCTGCTCCACCCACTGCCCCTTGGTCTCAGCTGATTGGACAAAAGGCTGACATTCAACCCACAGACAGCCAATACACCGGCCAGCCAGCCACTTGGCTCAAAAACTTCTCTAGGCTGTTCAGATTGCTGGGCTCAGGAACTTGATCTAACTGGAAAGAACTAGCAGGTGGGAGCAGAAGAAAAAGGATGCTGACAACAGGGAAATGTTCTGTGGCTGGGCATGTGGACTTATCCTAGATCCCTCGTGGTCCTTCAGCAACCTGTCCAATGAGGGATCCAGCTCAGATCTCTCTAGCTTCCCTCCCAGCTCCAGGTGATCTTCCCCACAGCAAACTTCCCCAACTTGAGCTAGGTCAGGAGGGCTTCTGCTCCATGCCTCACGCCAGCCTTTGGCAGTTTTACGCCAAGGTCATCAGGTGCTTCAAATAGAAATATTAGTTGGTTCCAATGATGAAATTACAGTCAAGCTTTGGGAAATTCATTCCAGTGAGGGTGAAACATCTGACATTATTGAGAATATTCTTGTAAATTCGGTTTAAAAGTTCAGCGTTAAAGACGGAAGAATTTGTGTTTGTGAATATGGATATACATTTCAGTAGAACATAGCAGCAAAACAATATTTACATCCAATTAGGAAATCCATAGTAGAAATGAACTTGAAATTGATGGTGGTGCACATGTAATTGAAAACTGGAATAAAACAAGCTGTTATGGTGTATCAACTGAAGTAGAAACTGTAGTTATCTATAAATTTATAGACATAAATTTATAGACATAAATTTATAGACATAAATGCATACACAAAAGAGTAATTATACTACAATATTTTTGAGGCAAAAGTGATGTTGAATATAAAACATATTTCAGCACAATGGCAGGGCCATGTCTGGGCACCTGCCTCAGATACATATTTTAAGAGGGCACAAAAAACACAGTAATCAAGACAACCAATATTTTTAAACAATATTTTAAAAATCAAAATTAATGCAAAAATGCATGATGAACAAAATACCAAAATTTTAAGTAAAGGCAAGATCAGTATTATTGATTTTTCTTTTGCCTCAGGCTCCAATGTGGCTTGGCACAACCCAGCACAGCAATATGTTTTCTGTTTTTGATGTCTATCGTCAGTCGAATTTTTTAAATGTTTGAGTCTTTGAAGAATTGCCTTGTAAATCATTTTAAGTGTGTACAATGAAATTGAACATTTTGTAAACGAGTCCTCTAAATTTTGTTCAAAAGTAATTGGAAACTTTTAATCAGAGTGTTCAACAAGTGTGGCAAAATAAGTTTAAATTTTGAAACTTGTATCAAATTTCAGGTATTGAAAACAGGGTTTTTAGCAAGTGTCATTTATTGCACCCTGAAAACCATTACTGTTATGTCCCAAAAGCAAGGGAGGAGCTGAATAAATTAAGTAATGACAGTTCAAATGGTAAGCAAGATTTAATTTAGAGATTTTGTCGTTTTTGTTTGGAATGTCTTGACTTGCAGGGAGAATATTTTGAAGGTGTTCCTACTTTTAATTGGGAAAATTTATATTTTGTAGTTGAATTGAATGGAAGACAGATGGCTTATGGTTTTGTATCATCTACAGTAGGCAAAATGTTAAACAAAATGACAAAGTCAATTTATGTGATGAATTTTAACTTCTCATAATATTCGTTAAAGAAAGGTATTATAGCCGGGCATGGTGGCTTATGCTAGTAATCCCATTTTCTGGGGATGCTGATGGGAGAGGGTCACCTGAGCCCAGGATTTCAAGGTGCAGTGAGCTATGATCTCACCACTGCACTCCAGCCTGGAAGACAGTGAGATCCCATCTCTAAAAAATTCTTTTAAATTTTTTAAGGTGTTATAAATGGTGGCAAAAAGACACTCCCTGTGAAAATATTTGGGCTGAAATAGTTAAGTTGTTTCTGTCTAAAGAAATTAGAATTGAGAATATCCTCCATTTAGTAGATTTTTCTCTGAATTTACCAGGTACCTTTGTAGAGAAACTATATTCTCATTAAAAATATTACAATTTACAGAGAAGAGTCCATGATGGATGTCAACAGTTTACATTTTACTAATCATAAAAAGTGACTTAGAGATGGTTACAGGTAATTCTCTGAGGGGGCTTTTTAAAAAAGATCATGTTTTAAAAAACGCACCTTCCTTAGAAAAATACCAGTGACACATTATTAGACACATATGGCTAAGAAATTGATTAAAGTACATGAATATGTGCCAAAATTTTTCTCTTATACTGTTTCTAATGCTTGGATAATAAATATAAAATTTTAAAAAAATATAATTTACACAGATATGTTATTTTTAAATAAGCTCTTAATTTTAGAATAGTTTTATATTTCCAGAGAAATGGTGAAGATTACAGAAAGCTTCCATATACTCCACACCTAGCTTCCCCTATAATTAACATCTTACATGTTAGGTACACTTGTTATAATTAATGAACCAATATGGATACATTTTAAATAATTAGAGCCCATACCTTATTCAGAGTTCCTTAGTTTCAACCTAATGTTGTTTTTCTCTTGTGGGCTCCCATCCAGGATGTCACGTTGCATTTAGTTATCATGTTTCCATAGGCTTGATCACCTGGCCAAGATAGTGTCTGTCAGTTTCTCCGTTGCAAAGTTACTCTTCCCCTTCCCATACTGTAGTCTTTGGAAGGAAGTCACTATGCACATTCCACACTGAAGGAATAGAGAGTTATGCACCCCTTCTGAGGGTGGAGTATCTACAGAAATTATTTGAAATTCTCCTGCACTGGAGATGTATCTCTTCTCCCTATTTATTCATTTATTCAATCACTAATTTGGAGCACTATGGACTCGTGGGTATTTATTTTATCCTTTAGGTTATAATTAAACACTTCTTTATTTTGTTGCTTAAGTTGTTCCAGTTTTGGCCATTGGGAACTCTTTCAGTTGGCTCCTGTGTCCCTTTGACTCATCCCCTCATTGTGTTTTTTTGTTTGTTTGTTCATTTGTTATGTAGCATTTCCTTATTTTCTGGAATTACAAGATGCTCCAGGCTTCTCTAGTATATTTTCTGCCCCAGTCCTAAAATCAACCATTTCTCCAAGGAGCCCTGGTTCCTTTAATTGGAGGATGAAGTAGAAACCTAGATCTGGGAGCTACGTGTGCTGGTGAGGAGTCATTGCTTCTAGGCCCTCTCTAAAGTTTTGTTGCTTCTAGGCTCTCTAAGCTGGCAGAGCAAGGAAACTTAAGTGTGTATATATTTATGTACATGCAGTTATAAATATTTCATATGTAACCATCTATATCTATATTAAGTTAACATGGTTTCATACTGATGTGCTCAGCTCTAATTCATTACCACATAGGTCATTCTAGCCCCCATCCTTGCTAATCTGTAACTCCCCACTCCAACAGTGAAAAACCTGGCTCCCACCATCCACCATCCATTTACTTAATTGTTCAATTCCAGTGTTACATTAGAAGTTTTGGAATTGCTCATCTGTACCCCCATGAGAAACCACTTTATCAACTAAAGTACTGTTCTTATGTGCAGGTCCATTTGCCTTTCGTCTTATAGACGCCATTCATTCCCAAAGTAACTTAGGTCAGAACCTCTTTCCCCATCTCCTTCAGTGAGGCTGTTTCATACATACAGTTAGGTTCTTTTATCACAATCTGTACTCCATCTTCAGATTTCCCCAACCTTCTAAAGTGTTATTTTCAAATTTTTTATACAGTGAGAATCACACTTTGTGCTGTAAAGTTCTATGGGTTTTGACAAATGCATAGTGTCATGTATCCATCGTTATAATATTATAGGATAGTTTTACTGTCCTAAACAATCCATCCTCTGTGCCTCACTTATTCAACACCTCCTCCCACAAACCTCTGGTGACCTTTCTCTTTAGTTTTGCCTTTTCTAGAGTGTTATATAAATGAAATCATACAATATCTAGCTTTTTAGGTTGGCTTCTTTCGCTTAGCAATATACATTTAGTATTACATTACATGGATGTATGGATGTACCACAGTATGCTTATCCATGAACCCACTGAAGGACATCTTGGTTGCTTCCAGTTTTTGGTGATTATGAGTAAAGTTGCTATAAACATTTAGGTTTTTGTGTAGACATAAATTTTTTAAATCAGTTGGATAAATGCCCAGGAGCATGATTTCTGGATCATATGGTAAAACTATGCTTAGCTTTGTAAGAAACTTCCAAATATCTTCTAAAGTGGCTATACTATTTTGCATTCCCACTAGTAATCAGTGAGAGTTCCCTTTGCTATGTATCCTCTCCAGCGATTGATGTTGTTGGTGGTTTAGATTTTAGCCATTCTAGCAGGTGTGTGGTAGCATCTAATTGTTGTTTTAATTTGCATTTCCCTAAAGCTAAATTATGTGAAGCGTCTTTTTATATGCTTATTTGCCATCCTTATAGCTTCATTGGTGAGGCGTCCAGATCTTTTGCCCATTTTTTTATTGAGTTGTTTGCTTTCTTATTGTTCAGTTTTAAGAGTTCTTTGTGTATTTTAGATACAAGTTCTTTATCAGATCTGTGTTTTGCAAACATTTTCTCTCTGTCTGTAGTTTTTCATTTTATTCCCTTAACAGTGTGTTTCTCAGAGATATGTTATTTGCTAGAATTAGTTTTACTTTTAAAAATAGCTCTTGAATAGAAATATTTTATAGATCTATGAATACAAAAACAATGTCAGTCAATAGTAAATATTTCAGGTCAGGCGTGGTGGTTCATGTCTGTAATCCCAGCACTTTGGGAGGCCAAGGGAGGAGGATTGCTTGAGGTCAGGAGTTCAAGACCAGCCTGGCAACATAGTGAGACCCCCCCATATCTATTTAAAAATAGTAAATATTTCAAAATATTACATAATTTAAGTTATTTTTAGCATAATCTTTCACTATTAAAATACCTGGTTTGAACAATAAATAATCACCAAACTTCAGAGGCAGTGGCCAGGAGTATGGTCTAGCATGGGCACTTCCTATCTAGCCTGTGGAGATGGCAGGCAGCAGAGGAGTTCTGAGGTGCCAGATGTCTGTCCTGCTGCAGGTTCTTACTAGCCAGTTTAGCAGCCACTGCCCTTCCTGAATAACGTGAAGCCTAGGTTTGCTCTGCTCCCTCCATTTGTTCCCAGGGGGACAGGTGACAGGCCACCATCACCAGCCTAACCTCTTGGGCAGGACTCCCTCTTCAGCTTATTGGCTCTTCCTGGTAAAGCTCAGACCTTTGAGGATGTAGGGCTTTGGTTCTAGTTAAACAGATAACTCATTCATAGACTTCTTCATTCCCATAGGACTTTTCCCTGCCAAATATTTCACAGGTTCTCAACCTCACATGTTAAGATCAATTGCTGGCCGGGCGTGGTGGCTCACGCCTGTAATCCCAGCACTTTGGGAGGCTGAGGCAGGTGGACTGCCTGAGGTCAGGAGACCAGCCTGGCCAACATGGTGAAACCCTGACCCTACTAAAAATACAAAAATTAGTCAGGCATGGTGGCGTGCACCTGTAATCCCAGCTACTTGGGAGGCTGAGGCAGGAGAATCACTTGAACTTGAGAGGCAGAGGTTGCAGTGAGCCGAGATTGCATCATTGCACTCCAGCCTGGGAAACAACAGTGAAACTCCATCTCAAAAAAAAAAGGATCAGTTGCTAAATGCCCTTGACGCTTCTCATTTGAATACCTGCCATCCTACTGCAAACAACAATGAATCTGCTTGAGGATTTTTTTTTTTTTTTTAGCCTGTCCTGAGGGTAGAGGAAAAGGCTGGGAAGGTCATGATCCTGAGAGCAGCTGTCAATCAATAATGGTGAAATAAAGGATAAAGTGTTGCTTCCTCCTCTCTTTTCAGGTGGGACAACTTTGAAGTGTGTTTTATACAGGCTCTCCTACAGTTGCCAAGTGGGATGAGCTTGGCTGCCTACAGCAGTGACCAGCTTATCAATGCATGGGTATTGCTTTCCTTTCCTTCCCTCTCACTCATCGTCAATTTCCTTCCAGTGCTTCCTGGGATCACCTCCCAAGTCAATTGCTTGCACTCAGATTCTTTTCTCAGTATCTGCTTATCTCAAAGAGCCAAAGTCACACTGCAGCAAGTGCTAGAACTAGACTTCATGTCTTTTGCTCCTGAACTGATGTGGTTTTATATCATAAAGTGAGCAAGCTGCTCCTGCTCCATCCCAGCTCCTAAGAGACCTGAAGCTCATTCCGCCGATGCCTCAGGGGTCAAGAATAAGCCAAATGAGACTGGCCACAGAGGACGTTGTACTCAAATGGGGGATTGGACTTCACCTGAAGCAGAGATCTTGATGCTTCCCTCCAGCAGCCTCTGGGAAGAGAGCACGCAGGCACTGAAAGGGGGGTGCAGCTGACGCAGCCACGATGAGCATAAAAGTTATGTGAAGTCTCATGTCTTACCTTAAATGTGGTACAAAGTTTGCGTTCTGCTCTCCAATATGTCTGAGTTTAAAAACAGGAAAATAATAACTTACTAGCAAATCAATGTGGGCTCCAGGAGGAGGGCCCTGTCCTTCCCACTGTCCTGAGTTCTGCAGCAGGAGAGGGCAGTGAAGGGCATGCAGGTGGCTGAGGCCATGCTATTTTTATCACGCCTCCTTGTTCTGCACTAGACTTTCATGAATGATTTTTCTATGTCATTAAAATACCTTCAAAAAGCATTATTGTTGTGGCGGTGTAATTGTCACCCAGCATCTGTTTCACAATTTGCTGACCCACTTTCTTATTATTGAATATGTGGTTAAATCCCAGTGGCAAACATGCTGTGATGAACATCTTGGCACATAGGACTTGACCTAAGTTCCCATGACTTTCCTTGGGTGCTTTTTAGGAGAGTTCAGTGCTCTGAAGTGTGGGCCCTGGACCCAGGCTCCCAGGCTCTGCCAGGCACTGCCCCTTCCAGCTATTGTACTGATGTGATGTCAGGTAAGTGACAAGGGGCCATGCCTCAATTTCTCATGGTATGGGAAAAGCCCAGCTGGGAACCCTGGGCACCTGGGAGAGGGGCTCCAATGAAGGGAACTTGGGTGGAAACGGGAGAAGGGTGGGGAGGGCAACGTGGGGAGGGCCTGCTTCTCTTGATTCCTCCTAACTTTTGTTCCACTTCTACACACATTGACACTCTGTCAGGGGCAGAGGTGTTACTGGAAAGGGGTCCAGATCCAGACCCCGAGAGAGTTCTTGGATCTCATGCAAGAAAGAATTCAGGGTGAGTCTGTAGAGTAAAGTGAAAGCAAGTTTATTAGAGAAGTAAGGAAACAAAAGGATGGCTACTCCAAAGGCAGAGCAGTGGCATGGGCTGCTTGACTGAGTAAACTTACAGTTATTTCTTGATTATATTTTATGCTAAACAAGGGGTGGATTATTCATGAGTTTTCCAGGAAAGGGGTGGGGATTTCCCAGAACTGAGGATTCCTCCCCCATTAGACCATATAGGGTAACTTCTCCACGTTGCCATGACATTTGTAAACTGTCATGGCGCTGATGGGAGTGACTTTCAGCATGCTCATGAATTAGAATGAACATATAATGAGGAATGAGGATGACCAGAGGTCACTTTCATTGCCTCTTGGTTTTGGTGGGTTTTGGCTGGTTTCTTTACCACATCCTGTTTTATCAGCAGGGTCTTTGTGATCTGTATCTTTTTTTTTTTTTTTTTTTTTTTTGAGACAGAGTCTAGCTCTGTCGCCCAGGCTGGAGTGCAGTGGCCGGATCTCAGCTCACTGCAAGCTCCGCCTCCCGGGTTTACGCCATTCTCCTGCCTCAGCCTCCCAAGTAGCTGGGACTACAGGCACCCGCCACCTCGCCCGGCTAGTTTTTTGTATTTTTAGTAGAGACGGGGTTTCACCATGTTAGCCAGGATGGTCTCGATCTCCTGACCTTGTGATCCGCCCGTCTCGGCCTCCCAAAGTGCTGGGATTACAGGCTTGAGCCACCGCGCCCGGCCAATGATCTGTATCTTGTGGTGACCTCCTACCTCATCCTGTGACTAAGTATGCCTAATCTACCAGGAATGCAGCCCAGCAGCTCTCAGCCTCATTTTACCCAACAGTTATTCAAGATGGAGTCAGTCTGGTTCAAACGCCTCTGACAGAGGGGTCAGAAATATCACTTGCTCCAACTTTCTGCCTTTATAGATGAGGAAACTGAAGCGCACAGTGACCCAACCAAGGTCTCATGGAGCCAGTAGAAAACCCCTCATTCTGACGTTGAGCTGAGTCCCCTGCCACACTGCAGCCCAGGGCCCAGAGCCCAGTCTCATGCTTGTCCCCTGCCTAGACATCTCATTGTCTCCCCAGGATAGAGGTTCAAACGAAAGCCCCTCCTGGTCTGGCTAGAAAACGTGCAGCCGCCGTCAGAACGGCACCCTTGGCACGGGAGTCTGGGGAGTAGTTCTCCAAAGACAGAGTGTGCTGTTTATGGAAGGGAGGCCGTTTAGCTGAGGACTGTCTGCAAAGGGGTATTTGAGTGGGGCAGATATACTGCTGCCCACTTTGGGAAGCCTAGGGAATGTCTCCAGTCCCAGCAGGTGCAGCCTGTGCCTCATGCTGTAGGCACCATCACAGAGATGCTGAGGCCAGCCCCCTTTCTCACTGATAGTGTACTTGAGAAACTCACACCCACCCAACCTGCTTCCAGCTCTTAAGCCTTTTCCTGTCCCTGATCCTGCGTGCCCCTCACCACAGCCCCAGAAGGAAGGTGATCTTCTCTGCGTTTTACAGATGAGGAAGCTGAGCCTGGAAGACATCACACAGGCTGTCCAAGTGTGGGAGACACTGTTGATGGCCACCCACTTTCTGGAGGCCGTCTCTTCCCAAGCACACCAGCGGCTTCCCCCTGTGAGGAGCTGCGGCTCAGCCCGTGGGCTCTCTCTGGCTACAGGAATGTGCTCAGCCCATGGTGACATCCCTGGAAGCACCCCCGCCCCACAATTAATGAAGGTCGGAAGTTGGGGAATAAATACTCAAGCTTCTCACTCTTAGGTGGTGGGAGGGGTCGGGGGACAATGCTGAGGTGTGTTCCACACCATCTCCCAGCAGTCCCCTGTGGGACTGGGCTCCAGGACTTCCAGGTTTCCAACTCAGAGATGATTCCAATGCAGATGCTCTCAGAACGTGGGAAAGAGTTTATGAACTATTCAGTGAAAAAAAGAACCTTCAATTGTTTGCATTTTATAACCACAGCTACGTGAAAATGTGTGTCTAGCTTGTGGGTAAAGGTGAGAAGAGAAAGCACATGTCTGGGTGTTATGTTGCGTTTGGGTGGTGGGATTTGGGGTGAGCATCTTCCCTCTCCCTGATAGAATTCTAGAATCAGACTGGCCTGGGCTGGAATCATGCCTCCACCATTCATTCTAGTCTACTGGTCATATTGAGAGACAAACCATGCCAGAGCATGCAGAGGAAGGACCAACATTTTCGGCAGCAGGTATGACTGACTCCTCAAGCCCTCTTTGAGCTCCAGCTTGCTCAGGTCTGCTCACCCCTCTATTCTGGCTGATCCCCGAATCAGCACCTGGTTCCTGGAGTAGAGGCCTTGGTCAGAGAGGGCCTCGAAGCTGGTGAGCTGGGCAATGGGGCCTGACTGATTCAGGGTCATCCCCTCAATGGAGGGCTGACACTTGGAACTTACTACTAAACTGCCTCACTGATGCCTGGGTATCAGGAGCAGTGCCTTGCCCCTTAAATTGCCCTCCTGGGGGGAATTATCCACAGCCCAATGTTGTGCTTGTCTGATGCTGGATGACGGCACAAATAACAATGGTGTTTGTCCTTAGATGGCCCCCACCCAGTGAACAAATCCATCAGTGGGACAGATGGGCTATGGGAGGGGACGTACCATGGAATGCTCTCTTTTGGTTTAGGCTCAGGGACGTCAGATTCCAAAGGCCTGTGGTGTTGGGAATGTGGGGTGTCATAGCCCAGAGCTGCCAAGCTAGACAGGGCCTCAAGGAGATGGGAGGAAAGGAGAGGGAGGCCAAAGGAAATCTGGCTGTGAGGCTGAAAAGAGGCCAGAAAGTGATAGAATGGATCAACAGGAATTTGCTTGTGAGTATAAGAGAAATAAGGCAAGTCCTTGATTGATCACAGGGTGTTGGTTATAGGAAGCCTAGAGTTGATGCATAGTAGGTCCTCAAAAAGTATTTGTGGTGCTAGACAGTTGTTCTATCAGCTTGGAACATCCTTCCTTCCCCACTGCTATGTGTGTAGCTCTACCTTTCTGTCCAGAGTCTGCTGAACGGCCCCTCCTTGATGAGGCCTTCCCTGATAACACTCCCTTCCCCGCTGTGGTCCATGTCATTTCCTTTTCAAGTTCACACTTACCTATATTCATTGCTCACCTTTTCTTTTCTTTTCTTTTCCTTTCTTTTTTCATTTTTTTTTTGTTTTGTTTTGTTTTTTGAGACTGAGTTTCGCTCTGTCGCCCAGACTGGAGTGCAATAGCATGATCTTAGCTCACTGCAACCTCTGCCTCCTGGGTTCGCATGATTCTGTCACCTCAGCCTCCAGAGTAGCTGGGATTACAGACGTGTGCCACCACGCCCAGCTAATTGTTTGTGTTTTTAGTAGAGAGGGGGTTTCACCATGTTGGCCAGGCTGGTCTCAAACTCCTGACCTCAGGTGATACACCCACCTCGGCCTCCCAAAGTGCTGGGATTATAGGCGTGAGCCCATGCCCAGCCCATTGCTCACCTTTTCTACCAGGCGACAGGCTTCTTATCTATGATAGATTCATTTGGGCCTGAATACTGTAACTGCTCATAGAAGGTCCTTAATGGATATTTGTTAAATGAATAGAAAATGTGTCAATGTTCACCAGGCCAGACTCCCTTGGTTGGGCAGGGTCCTGGCCCCATCCACCCTGGCTGTGGTCAAAGCCTGAGAGTCGGCCTGCAGAGCTTCATTGGACTTCTCCAGTCTACTCTAAATGCTGGTGAATGGGGTAGACTTTGGCACTGTGATGTCTCTTCTTGGTGTTTCTGAGATTACCAACCAGATCACAGAGGAGCAGGGTGACAACAAATGTTTGGGGTCATGAATGTGAGGGACAGGATATTTAAAAGCATCTTGGATGGGAAAGACACTTGAGCAAGCTGAGGGGCTGTGCCAGCAGCCATTCACACCCATCTACAGCCCCTCACCTTCACCCCTTGTTTAGTTCCCATCCTCATCTCCCAATCTTCAGAGTGGCTATGACTGTGTCCCCACATGGCTCCCAGTTGCACGTCATGGCTTCTGATATCTTATGGATCATCCCTCCAATTGAGCCTCTGGCCTCATGCTCTGAACTCTTCAATCCATTCACTGTCCACGTACAAGGAGTCTGAAACAAGGTGCCAACAATGCAGTAATAATCTAGTTGGAGAAACAGGCACTCATAGGCAAAAAAGGAATGAATGACCCCAGGCTGGTTGAACACAGAGTAGTGGGCACCTTTAGAAGACTTACGAACCCACAGGATCACACCTCTGGAAACTGCCTCCTGGTGCCACTGAGGTGGGTGGTCAGGGATCCCAGTGTTAGAGGATCCCATTCCCTGGCCACAGGGAATTGGGTCAGTGATGAACATGTCACCGAAGATGGACCTGGCAGATTCTTGCCCAGGGATGGAGGCCTCAGGTGCTACTGGGCAGGCCCCTCAAGTGGCTGGGTTGATTCCATGTACACTTGGAACTGTAGGATATTTCTAGACCTTGTTTCTATTTCTCCTACTACTTTCTTCCCTTCTCAATGCACACTGGCCTTCCTCACCTGGAAGGAAACACAGCTGCTGAACAGTTCTGAGTTTTGCCTCTTGAGCCTTCAACTACTGGAGAAGTGCTCATTCCCTCGGTCTTACGAGAAACATTCCAGAAGGACTCTGACTGCCCCACCTTGGGGCAGGTATCCATTCCCGGTCTAGTCACCTCTGGTCAGAGGTGGTGTGGCAGAGTTGGGTCATGCCAGCCTGTCCCTGTCTGGGAGAAGAAGTTATCTCATCCCCCAAGGTTGCTTGCTTCAGACACAATCTTGAACAAAGGTTGGGGCACAGAGCAGTAGGTCAGGGACTTGCACTCCTGTTATACCCAGCAAGAACATGTGGGGACAGACACTCAGGGACACTTGGGGCCTGTGGAAGACTGTGTCTCCCAACAATGCTGTGACGTGAAAACTCATGACCTCCATTACACAGGTCAGGGAATCAAGGCTCAGAGAGCTTCAGTGACTTGCTTGAGTGCTCTCACAGTGGACAAATGGCTTACTCTTTGTTGGGGACATGGAGGTGGGAGGTCAGGACTAGCCTGTGGACTCTGTGATGAGGTACTGGATTGAATATTCTGGGGGTTCAGAGAAAGACCACAGACACCGTATCAGTCTCCTCAAGCTACCATAACAAAATACCAGAGACTGGGGGGTTTAAACAACAGATGTTTATTTCTCACTGTTCTGGAGGCTGGGAAGTCCAAGACCAGGGTGTTGGCTGAGTCACTTCCTGGTGGGGGCTTGTGTACTTGAGTTGAGGGGGGGAGAGAGAGAGAGAGCTCTCTCTAATGTCTTTTCTCATAAGGACAATGTTATAGACTGAATGTTTATGTCCCCCAAAAATTTATATATAAAAATCCTAACTTCCAATATGATGCTGTTAGTAGGTGGGGCCTTTGGGGGGTGATTAAGTCAGAAATTGGAGCCCTCATGAGTGTGATTAGTACCCTAATTAAAGGGACCTCAGAGAGCGCTCTCACCCTCTTTCTGCCATGTTAAAATACAAGGGGAAATTGGCAGTCTGCAACCCAGAAGACAGACCTGACTAGAACCCAACCATTCTGACACCCTGATCTTGGACTTCCAGCCTCCAGAAACATGAGAAATAAATTTGTGTTGTTTATAAGCCACCCAGTCTATGATATTTTGTTACACAGCTGGAACTGAGACAGACACTAATCCTACTGTGAGGGCCCCACCCTCAAGACCCCACCTAACTCTAGTTACCTCCCAAAGGCCCCATCTCCTAGCACCATTGCACTGGGGGTTAAGATGTCAACAAACATATTTTCTTTTAAGAAAATTGCACATATAATTTTTTTGAGACAAGGTCTCTCTCTGTTGCTCAGTCTGGAGTACAGTGGCACGATCTTGGCTCACTGCAGCCTTGGCTTCCTGGGCTCAAGCAATCCTCCCACCTCAGCCTCCCAAAGTAGCTGGGACTACAGGGGCCCACCACCATGCCTGGCCATTTTTTTTTTTTTTTTTAACATAGAGATGGAGTCTCACTATGTTGCCCAGGCGGGTCTTGAACTCCTGGCCTCAAGTGATCCACCCACCTTGGCCTCCCAAAGTGCTAGGATTACAGGAGTGAGCCACTGCACCTGGTCAAAAATATATTTTCTTTTTCTTTTACTTTTGGCAAGCTGTGATCAACATATAGATTTTGAGGTTACACAAACATTCAGTCTATAACAGATACTTTAGCCCAAAGCAATCTGATCTTCATTAATGAACTACTGAAAGCATCATCTCTCCTATTATAAAAGTAACACATGCTTGTGTTAAAAAGAAAAAAAAAATGTAATAGAAGCAAAGAGTAGAACGTGTCAGGCCACCTCCAGTCTCCCTCCCCAAAGATAACCACTATCTTGTGTACAAGGAGGCCTCTTACAAAACTTAAAGAGACTGGAAGCAAGTGGAAATCACGGTCTTTTCATGTTTCAGACAAAACATCAGTAAGGCTGTGGGAACCTTTGGATTGTAGCATTTTAAACAGCTTGACCATTATATCTTATATATTGATATTTTTAAAGTAAAGAAAGTAGATGTAAAAATCTCTAGCCTAAGATTTTATCCTTATCCTTGAAAGACGGCTGGAGGCCAATCCCTCAGGGTGATCCCCTCTCCAGTCCTTGGGCTCATGACCTAAGGAGGATGACATATGTGACCCAGGACTCTGGGACCACCCCAAGGATTCAGTAAGTTCTCAGCAGGCCTCTGCCTCGAGCCCTGCAGGCTGAGCCCTAGCAGACCCTGAGAGGCCGCTGAGTCCAGCTCCTCCACTGCAGTGATGAGGAGTTAAGGCCCAGAGGGGGCGAGCTGCTTTCTCAGGGTCACACAGCCCAGGGGCTCATGCTCCCAGCCAGGGCTTCCCAAAGCCCTCCATGACACTGTAAAACTTACACTGGGCCAGGCATGGTGGCTCATGCCTGTAATCCCAGCACTTTGGGAGGCTGAGGTGGGCGGATCACCTGAGGTCAGGAGTTCAAGACCAGCCTCACCAACATGGTGAAACCCGTCTCTACTAAAAATACAGAAATGAGCCAGACGTGGTGGCAGGCGCCTGTAATCCCAGCTACTCAGGAGGCCGAGGCAGGGGAATGGCTTGAACCCGGGAGGTGGAGGTTGCAGTGAGCCGGGATCGCACCACTGCAGTCCTGCCTGGGCGACAGAGCAAGACTCTGTCTCAAAAATAAATAAATAAATAAATAAATAAATAAATAAACAACAACAACAGAAAACTTATACTGAACCTGAAAGATGCACAGCCGCAAACCTAGACCACTTTTTCTCTCTGCTTTTCCTCCCTTCCCAGGGCAAGGAGAACTTTAGAGGCGAACTCCCCATGAGCACAGGCCTAAGCAAAGGAATGGATCACCCAGGCATTCTCTTCCCAGGCACATACCCGGGAAGCAGTGTGGGTTTCCTGTAGGAGGCTTCTGGAGCCAGACGGGCTTGCACGCAAATGCTGGCTTCCTATCCACTTGCTGCAGGACGGTGGGCGAGTCACTTCACCTCTCTCTCTGAGCTTCAGACTCCTCATTCTGAAATTTAGGTCCAATAATACCTCCCTTGGGGGCCAGTGTGAGGACTGTACCTGTGTGTAGGTATATAGGATACCTGTGTGTAGGTATATCCTACAATATAGGATCATTTGAGGTGAGGAGTTCAAAACCAGCTTGGCCAACATGGTGAAACCCCGTCTCTACTAAAAACACAAAAAGTAGCTGGGTGGTAGTGGCACACGCCTGTAATCTCAGCTACTTGGGAGGCTGAGGCAGGAGAATCACTTGAGCCTGGGAGGCAGAGGTTGTGGTGAGCCGAGATCACACCACTGCACTCCAGGCTGGGTGACAGAGCGAGACCCTGTCTCAAAAAAAAAAAAAAAAAAAAAAAAACTACAATGAAAACTAAACTGTTACTAGGTCCCAGCTAGACATGCCAACTTGCTGGAAGCTCTGAGTCTGAGGGCTGGGCTTTCTTTACTAAAAAGTGGAATTAGCAGAGGGAGTTTGAGAGGCATTAAAGACCTGTAAGCACCAAGCCCAGGGTTTCACTTACATTCACTCACCAGGATTGTCACAGAAATGAAAAAGAAAGAACTTCAGATAATGCTATTCAATGCCAAGTCTGTGTACCTCAACCCCTACACTTGTGTCCCAGGCCACCAGCATTTATCTCATTTCTCATGAAGGTGTGTGTCTGTGTGTCAGGGAGTGTGGGGGGGTTGGTTCCTTTTCTAAGAGAACCTGCAACTCACCAGCTGTGCAAGTCCAGGTGGGTGATTTAACCTCTCTGTGCCATAGTTTCTTCAGTGGCAAAGGAGGAAAATACAATCAATTCTGTTTCTTCCTCTCTCTTTTTTTTTTTTTTTGAGACAAGTTTCACTCTGTCACTCAGGTTGGGGTGCAGTGGTGCAATCTTGGCTTACTGCAACCTCTGCCTCCTGGGTTCAAGCGATTTTCCTGCCTCAGCCTCCTGAGTAGCTGGGATTATAGGCGCACGCCACCATGTGTGGCTAGTTTTTGTATTTTTAGTAGAGACGGGGTTTCACTATGTTGGTCAGTCTGGTCTACAATCAATTCTTATTTGCAGTAATTATGTTCTATAAAGTTACCAAGAATGCTGAATTAGCAATACTGAACCTTTGCTCCTAGGGGAAAAACAGAGTTAGGTTTCTGTGAACCCCTGGTCACATTTTCATCAACTGATCAGTACATCGCCTTGTTTCAGGTGTGTTTCTGTTTAAAGACACCTTATTTAATATTGTTGATTCATTAACGCTGAACCTGCGGCCACAGCGCCGTAACTCATGGCTGAACAAAGCTCATCTAACACACCATTTTCTCTGAAAGGCATTAATTACAGCCTTCTTATATTTAAGCACACCAGACAGCACCTTGCGCTCTGCATGGGGGCAGTTTGAAATAGTGAAATCACCAACAAAGTGTGCAAACATGTGAAGAGCAGGACACTAAATAGATCACACAAAGGACACTTGTTTGCCAAATGAGAGCTGGAACAAGAAGGCAGAGTGTCATCTTGTTCTACTTCAGCAGTTATCAGGTTATATCAGGTGACTCAAAATTTTTGCCACTTTGTGCGTGTCCACGAATCACCCTGAAAGCAGTGTGAATACTGACTGGGGGATGAAAGTGAATTTTTGTGAGTAGGCAAACTCACAAATAGGGAGTCCATGAATCACGAGGGTCTAGTGTAGGCTCATCCCTCGGGTTGTCACACAGGTGACGGTGACAGCCAGAGCCCTTTAGCACAGTGGTCATAGCAGATCCTCAGTCCATGGGGATCGTTACTGCGGTCGTTTTGCTCCTTGCAGGTTCTCTGACTTCAGGCGATTAGACTTGGGGCGTTGAGGCACCTGCTTTCAAAACTGTGCTGTGAGACCGGGCAGCGGGATGTGCAAGGAATGGCCCAGCATCAAGCTGGCACTCAGAGCCTTTGTTGATTCTGAGTTAAACTTCCTCAGCACCTTCAAGTTCAATTTTAAGGAGGATATGCCCACTCCTCTGCCAGTGGAGGCGGGGATGCCAAGGTGGGGAGACCGAAGCTGGACCCTGAGAGTGACGGCCTTCAGAAACTTTGCAGTCTAGGCTTCTCTCCCCACGACCTGGTCTCTGCCCTGGCACCTACCTTGAAGGGTGTCTGGGAGGCAGATTGGGGCCAGGTGGTGGAGGATAGCTGGGCACAGAAGTTGGGTTGTGTGTTTAGGGTAGAAGGGAACCATGGAAGTTTGTGGTGCAGGAGTGTGATCAGGATGGCGTGGGCTTTCAGAAGGCAACTCGGGTGGGAGCAAGGAGGAGTGGGGCTAGAAACAGGGCTGGGAAGAGCCGGTGGTGCTGCCCCTGGGATGGGGAAGGCCGAGAGAAGCCAGCCAAGGAGGCCTTCCGAGGTCTCCCGGGTCTTGAGAAGTCTCGTATTTCTCCCTGTGTGGTGGCTGCGGTTCACCCCGAGAGAGTGCTGGGGGGCTGCTCCTCTTCCCGGGGCTTTGTCTGCCAAAGCTACTCAACACAGAGGACTCCCCAGTGCTCAGCCACCATTCCTCTGCTCATTAAATTTTTCAGTAAGAAAAATGGTCACCAAAGAGCGGTGAGGTAAAGCTTCACCAGCGCTCTTGTGGCAGATGAATGAGCCAGACACAAGCGTGCCAGCGCCTCCCTCCTCAGTCTTCCACAGCAAGCAGTGCGCTACCCTGCCTACATGCATGCGAGCATAACACCCCTGGGGGCACACACGTGTGTCCACAGACATGCATGTATGTGCACACCTACATCAGCACCATCAGGTGGACACATAGTGCCTAACAGTACACTGTGCGCCACACACACATGACGCGGCACAACCCAGGGCTAGGAGCAGGGGCGTGGGAGTCAGGCGACCTGGGTTTGCATCCCAGCTCTGCAACTTGCTGGGTAAGTTACTTAACCTTCCCAGCCCTGGTTTCTCATCTGCAAAATGGGGGCTGATAAGAGATCCTCCCCCGATGGTACTGGGGGGTTGAGGGAGTTTACAATGCATAAGGCCTGGCACGAGGGCTGGCACACATAGCCTCCTTCGGTGTTGGGTATCGCTGTTTCTCATCATTGTTAGAAAGGACACACATCACACAGCACAGCTCCAGAGGCTCCTCCTCCACCAACTCTTCCATCTCTAACTCCCAACACCTCCATAAACACCTGAGAGGTGGGGGCCTTAAGGCTATCTGAGAGGTGCTGACAGCTTATTTCTACATTGTGCACTGTGGGCTGTTCACTTGTCACTTTGCTAATGGCATATCTATCATTTTAGGGGCTGAGCAAAAACTTCCACTTTAAAATCCTGCAGAGATGGGAGAAAGAAGGAGGGATGAGAGGAAGGGGAAGTGTGGAGTGCATCCCCTTTCTGGCTCCAGCGCTTCCTGAGGCCAGCTGCATCTTCTTGGCTCCTCTTAAACCACATTCATGGCCTTCCAGCAAACTCCTCTTTTTGATTAAGGAGTATTAGTTGGTTTCTGTTCCTTGCAGCCAAAACCAATCCAGAGCCAGGTGAATGAGGCACAGCTCCTCCCTTCCTGGAGCCCAGTCCAGCACAGGACAGGCAGATGGGCAGCCCAGGGCAGTCCCCTGCAAGCTGTGCTGGGACAGGGAGGGTGGGCAGCAGGGAGCACACAGCAGGAGCTGACTCAAGCCCAGGTGGACAGAAAGGGGCTTTTTCCAAGGTCAAACAGGAAGGGAAGGAAAATGGCAGCCAGGGCAGGGAAGCAGCATGCCAGATCCCACCAAGCCAAGAGCCTGGCATATTTTACACATCAGCACTGATTACGTTACACCCATCAGAAGCATTAACGATCCCTGCTGCTGGGCCAGCTCACAGCCCCCAGGCTTTTCCCCTCACATGGTCTTGGTGCACACAGTATTATTCCTCCACTCCCAGGGGAGGAAGCTGAGGCTCAGACGGCCCTACCTTTTCCTTCCAGCAGATTCCAGGAAGTAACCCCAGGCTGAGGTCGCACTGGAACATCCATCTGAGGCCACAGAGAGATGAGGAGAAGGAGGGGCCTGACGCCTCCATAGAGCCAATGAGGGCCAAAGGGACCACCATTCTGGAGGCAGCGAAGGCTTCCCAGGGGAGGGTGCTGAGGGGAGGACTAGGGGCTGACAGAGGGGAGCAAGCAGTGGGCACCCAAGCACAGGACAGCAGGGACTGCCCACAGGCCAGGCAAAGTCTAGGCGGTCTGGGTGGAGCCCTTCTGGGCACTCTGGGTCTCAGGGAGGGTATATTAAACTGGGGGTGCAAGGAAGGCGCTAGGGGCTAGGGGAACTTTGATGGTTGACTGCATTTATCCCACATCTGTGCACCTGACCCTAATTGAAAAATATTTATATTTAGATCTATTTACATATAGAGAGAGGCAGAGACAAAGCGGGAGAAGGTGGGTGATTACTTTGTGCGAGGCAGGTATGTAGTACTGTCTGATTTCATTGTTTCAGCCATCCTGTGAGAGAAGCATCCTTACTCTCCTTTTTCAGATGAGGAGATGAAGGCCAGGCAAGGTGGCTTACGCCTGTGATTCCAGAACTTTGGGAGGCTGAGGCAGGTGGATTGCTTGAGCCCAGAGTTTGAGGCTTGTCTGGGTGACAGAGTGGGACCCTGTCTCATACATACACACAAGAATAAGAGATCGAGGCTCTGAGAGCAGTGCTGCTGCCCAAGGTCACACAGCTGGTAAGTGGCTACAGAGCTGCCAGGCTACAGTAAACCACTCTAGGCCAGTGCCCGTCTTACCAGCTGACCCACTGTCTGCAGCTACAGCTGTGAGCAGCCAGGAGAGGCGTCATGGGGCCCCCTCAGCACAGCTCAAGGGCTTCACTCACGTGCATGCCATCCTTGCAACAACTCTGTATGTCATGAACCTCATGAGCCTCACTCTTCCCCACCTCCCTTCTGCGTCCTGCTCTCCTCTCTCTCAGAACTTATTCACTCTTGGTTTACACACACTTCTAACAAGTGATAGGGCGTAAAGAGCACTGATCCGTGACAGTCCCAGGGCAAGTCTGTTAGTATTTGTTTCTCTTCCCCTATCTGGAAAATGGAGATAAAAATAAGTGCTTAGGGCTGAGGGTCTCTCCCAGGTTAGAGAATCTCAAAGTCACAGTGTCCTTCATAGAACACCATGACATTTTACATAATTAATTCCATAGTTTAAAAAAGAACAAATTTGTGGAAGAAAATATGACTGTATATCATATCTGTGGGGTATCTTATTTAAACATTACACACAGAAATCAAGAAAATGCTTCCCTTTCACTTTAAGTTTTTCTCTATAAACTGGGCGAAATCTCACCATATGATGCTCCAGGCAGGACACCCAGGGGCAATGTGTTCCATGGGTGCCCAGTTTGAGAACTCCTGGGCTGGAGATAGGAAACTAGGGTTCCACCCCCTGCTTGGCCATTACCCTGCTGTGTGACTTTGGACAAGTCACTCACCTGCTCTGGGCTTCTGTTTCTCCCTGGACACAGTGAGGGGTGGGAGTGGCTAGAGATCATCTGAGGTCCTTTTCAGTTCCAGCCTTTGATGATGGACTTAACGCCTGCACCTCGGTGTCACATCCATGATCCCCACGGGCTAGGGTCAGGCTGGAGATCATCTTTCCCTCAGGTTGCCACTGTGCCTCCACCCCCACCCATGGGGAACCATAAAAGGGAGCTGTTGGGCCAGGGAAATGCTGCGCCCCTCCCTCAGAGGAGACCCCCATCTCCCTCTGGCTCCCCAGTCTCAGGCCTCAAGCCCTTAAATAATTGTCTGAGGGGGATCCAGGCTATTAAAGTAATTTACATAGTAATTAACAAGGTTCCATTAGCTGATTCCTGGAGCCAGAGCACTCTGCCTCCATTTCCCTTTAGGGGTCCGCCATCCCAGGGTGGGACCGGGGTTTGGCTGGGGTTTGACAGCAGAGCAGGGAAAGAAGGAATTTTCCATGCTGGCGTGTGGCAGCTCCACACCCAGGGAAGAGGAATAATGACTGTATGAGGGACCAGCTGGCTGGGTAATGAGGTCTGGGGCAAGGAGGTGCCTCGTGAGCACTCAGGGCCTGAAACCCTGAGAAGAAAGACAAACGCGAGGCTGCCACGTGTGTTCCGCAGCCCGGGCCCTGGTGCCTCCAAAAAGTCCTGGTTCAAGATGACATAAAATGTCTCATGTCCTTCTGTGCCTCCTGATGATAAAAATCTGTATTTGACCATAAAAAGGCACAACCTTGGTTGTACCTTTGAGCCTGGGAGGGAGAGCCTGTTTCCTCCACTGTGGGGATGAGGAAACTGAGGCCTAGACAGGTGAGCTCCCAGGGTTACACAGCCTGGAAGTAGCAGAGGGCAAGTAGAACCTGGATCCCCAGACAGAACCCAGCTTCTCCCCCACTTGGCCAGGGGTTTCTAAGCAGCTCCATGGAACCCCAGGGAACTCTCAGTGTGGTTTGAATAAGGGGTTGTTGAGAAGACCCGAAAGCCTTCCCCCATAGTTCCTCACATCAACTAGGACAATATTTCCATATTGGACTTTTAAGAAGGATTTCATTTGCATCCCATTGGCTAGGAAAGCTTTTAAAAGCACTGTTCTACAAGCCTGTCCCAAGAAGGTCTCTGTCATGGGGCCGCTTCATCACACACCTCTACTTGTGAATGGAGGTCCCTGAGACTACACAACCCAGCGGAACTGAGACCCAGTCTGCACTGGGGTCCCATATTTCTGGCCTTGGTCTCCCTACAGACTCCCCGCCAGTTATGTCTGCGCTCTCCTGTCCGCTGGGCACCTGCCCTGGTGGTGGGACCCCTGCTTTTCCCACTGGGCCTGGCTGGGTGGGCCGTTCTCTTGTTCACTCTATTGTCTCTGTGGAGACTGGCCAAGAAAAAAGAGACAATAAGGGTGGGGAATGACAGTGACGCTGGGGTCTCAACAAGAGTTGAGTCATTTTCCTGCACGTGTTCATTGAACAAACATTTCCAGGCCTATCTAAGCTAGGATCTGAGGATAAAAAGGTAAATGAGGCTGAGTACGGCCCTCGGAGAGCTTTGGGTCACCTGTGGGAGACAGACTGCTCGACAACGGTCCCCCATAGACTGTGTTCTGGGGGCTGTGCTGGGGGTCTTCTGGAGCTCAGGAAGGGACGGGAGGAGGTGGGTTGGCCCTGATGGGGACGGCAGGGGAGATGTCAGGACAGGCCACGCAGAACTGAAGAAGCCAGAGCTCCTTTTTGAGGGAGTTTGTGAGGGGAGGGGCGGGAGCGCACCCCAGCTAGAGGGAATGGCATGAGCAGGAGAGCAGAGGGCAGTCGATGGCTTAGTCCTAGTATGTGATGTGCATGGCAGAAGTGGGGCACGGGGAGGCGGGTGGCAGCCGGGCCAAGTGAGGGTTCTTTGGCCCTCAGGCCCCACTGGCTTCCTGCTCTCCTCTGCGGTTCCCCTCCAAAGCCCCTCTCTTTGAGGCACCTGAGGGGCCAGTTAGGCTTTGGGTAGGGGTCAACAGGGACTCACAGTCCAGAGCACCCCACATTGGTGCTCCACAATCTGTGCTTTCCTGTCCTCTGAGCACCTGGCCTGAGCCTTGCCCCTGGCTGGAGGCAGGGCAATGGGGCTCAGCGCTGCTCTCCTGGAGGCCTGGGGGCAGGGTGGAGAGAGTCACAACAAGGGAGTTAGCAATTTCTCCTTTCTGGGCCTCTTGTCGCACTTTCTAGACAATAATGGGGTGGTAGCTGGAGATGGCTGAAGCCCCTTCCAGACTGGACTCCCCATTACAAAGAAATAACTTGGCTCCCCAAATGAGTTTGGCTCCCCAAGAAGCAGAGCCTGAAACAAGGATCTGAGCACAAGGAGTTCATCTGGGAGGGGTCCCAGGAAGCCCCAGTGGGGATGTGAGCGAGGGGTGGCAAGGAGAGAACGCAGGGTGCCCCAGGAGCAGGTGCCACCGTGGGCAGCTGAGGCTCGTGCCTCCAGGGAGCCCCGGGACGTGTGGAACACACGTCTTCAGAGTCATCCTGTCAGAGGGAGAGGAGATCGGGGTCTTTAGCCCCCAACTCCTATCTGTCTTTTGTTGAGGGTTGCTCTCGGGAGCATGAACTTCCCAGCATTTCCGGCCAGCCCCACCTTGGGGGCAGCCTCCTTCTGCAGCCAGGAAAGGTGGTCAGGCAGAGAGTGGCAGGGGCTTGGCATTGCCATGAGGGCAGCTGTGCGCAGGGAACAGTGCTTCCAAAGGGAGGCCGGCCTGGCAAGGAGAGTGTATTCCCCACACACTGAGACCCGAAGGGGCACCAGTGGCATTTCCTGAGTCACACTACCAGTTAGCAATAGGCCACACTGAGAAGCCAAGTCCCCTGACTCATCAGCCAGCGCTCCTCCTGCCACTGTGTTTCTCTTCTTGTCTTCTCTCCCCTGGGAGAGTCCGGGCTCTGCATCCTCCTTGCCCATCCTCCCTCACATGGCTTAGTAATAGCACTTTGGCAGCAGATATGAATGTCTTGAAAAAAAAAAAAAAAACACCAAATGGTTCAAATCTGTGAAACTTTGAGCCCTTCACAGAAAAAGGCCTTATCATCTCCATGTTTCCACCTCAGTCCTTGACCCAGTGCCCAGCACAAGGTAGGCCCTCAACATGCAGATGAACTGACATCTTGGCCAGTTGCTGTGTGGTATGGGCAATTCCTACACCTTCTTACCTGTTCCCTCATTTGAAAAATGGGTGCAGGGTCAGGCTCGGTGGGTCACACCTGTAATTCCAGCACTTTGAGAGGCCAAGGCAGTCGGGTCACTTGAAGTCAGGAGTTCGAGACCAGCCTGGCCAACATGGTGAAACCCCATCTCTACTAAAAATACAAAAATTAGCTGGGCATGGTGGCATTTGCCTGTAATCCCAGCTACTTGGGAGGCTGAGGCAGGAGAATCGCTTGAACCCAGGAGGCGGAGGTTGCAGTGAGCCGAGATCGTACCACTGCACTCCAACCTGGCAACTGAGCCAGACTCTGTCTCAAAAAAAACAAAAAAAAAGAAAAGAAAAAGAAAAAGAAAAATGGGTACAAATGCCCGTTCTGCCAACTTCCTTGGGTTGTTGTATCAGCTATTCAGCAGGATGCATGGAAGGCACTTAGTAGGTGCTCAGCAAGTGTTTGCACCTATGGAAAACATTTGGGAAACTGCACAGGGCTTTCACTCCAGAGGGAGTGGGGCAGTCGCCGAGGTGAGCCGGCAAGAATGCATTCTGAGTCAAAAGATCCACCTCTTTCCTGGCTGGTTGCCTCTCGCCCTCCTCCCATCTCCCCCGCCAACCCACATTCCCAAGTCCCCAAAGATCATGAGTCAGGTTTTCCACCTCCTGCGATTTCAAAGCTCCCTGCCAGCCAAGCTGTTTTGCAGACCCAAGTCGATAATGACAAATTCTTCCCTCCTCGCCCTCCACTGGTGAAACCACGGAAAGTATTTGAAACACGCAGCCTGGGAATGTGCAAACTTCCATTCGCCCGGCTTGGCAGGGGCCAGCAGTTTCTCAGCCAGCATTTTTGACTAAGACTCCTGCAGCTCAGGTTTCCAGTGAGCTCATCAGCCCAGTCCTCCAACAGTGTTTATACCTTTTTTTTTTTTTCCTTCAGAAAGTTAACCCTACAACAGATTCTGAATCATACAATCCTTAGGAGTACGGCTTCCTTGTTGGTGGAGGCATGGTTTCAGACCCACCTCAGAAAGGCTGGCCTTGGCTTGCCCCACAGGGCTCCTCTGAGCACCCATCAGGGGCCTACGTGGCCTGAATCAGAGGATTCTCTGCTGAAAGGGACACCCAGAGGTCTTCCCATCCATCTTTTGCTTCCATAAAGATCTGGTTAACCCATTTCAGGTCTCTGCAACTCTGTGTTAAAAATATCCTCCCGGGGAGATGAAGGAAGGGAGAAAGGACGAAAAGACCGGAGACTCTGAACCTAGATACACCTGGACGTCAATTGCACTTCTGTCTCCACTCAGTTTCTTCATCTGCAAATGGCAATAGTAATCCCCACCTCCAGGTTATTTGGCGGTTTAAGTGACCCCCTATGAATGCATCTAATACGATTTCTGCCTACAGTAGATGCACACTAGTTTTCTCTCTTCCTTATTTCTTAGTCACAAATTCTACTTTCTCATCACAACGTTATTTGGTGAATGAATGAATGAAGGTCTTCTTGACATAGCCAAATCTTCCCTGCTCTTGATGATCCCCTACTTCTCTCAAGTTGACAGTTCAAGGGTCTGCATCAAATAGCCACTGAGCATCATTCCGGGCAGAGAGCAGAGCTAGGCCTCACAGACTCCCTGACAACCATAGTCTCTGCTGCAAAGGATTTTCTGGTCTAATGAGGGAACAGGCACCGTGAGGGAAACAAAAGAATGGACAACATGTTGTCAGCTGGAGAGATGTTCAGAATTATTTTACTCACCCACTTATACATTTTCCTTCATTTCCAAAATAAGCATTTACTACAGGAGGAGGAGGGCCTGGCCACCCCTCACCCCTGGTGGTGGGTCTGAGGGCTTCTAAAGGAAGCCCTTTTTGTTTGACATCCTTGGTTCTATTTGCTGTGAAGTGATCTATAATAGTGCTTTGGAAATTAAAAGACATGATTTTCCCTCCTCCTCGAACACTCTTCCCATCTCATCCACCTTGAGCACGCAGGGCCCAGCCAAGAGAAGATGGGCTAAGGGGGGTTCCGAAGAAGGTGGTTTACTGCAGATGGGTTCTCAGGGTAACGGAGTGTGGGGAGCTGGATGGGCAGTGAGGATGTGGTCTCAGCTGGAGTCCAGCTCAGCCTGACCCCACGGAATGTTGAGGCAGGAACTACCCCTCCGAGCTCAAACCCCAGGACCTCTTAGTCAAGGGAGCTGGCCTCTGTATCCCTCTGTCACTGAGTCTGATATCAGAGCGGGCAGGGAGGGGTACCTTTCCAGGTGAGGTGGCTTCTCTTCGACCAAAGGCAGTTTTCTGCAGAAAAGGGTGGCTGTGAACTTTAGCAACCAACACTCGCAGCAGTGGAGAGATGGGTGTCCTGGCCATGTCCTGTGTAGGGAGCCTGGGCGGGGCACCCACAGCATCCACTATGGGGAGGGGGGCAAGGAAAGATTAGGAAGGAGCATCAAGAACTCCACCAATTTTTTCCCAAGCTGTATACAAGGTTCTATAAATTTGTCCCCATCTTTCCGTCTTTTGCTGAGCATACTGAGAAGGACCAAGGAACACAGCAGAAGCCACACACCTGTGGGTGGGGCAGGGTCACTGTCCAGGGAAGGTGGACTGAGGGGGCTTTAGGGAGACAGGTGCAGGTCTGAGGGGGCAGCATGGAGGGGGCCTGGCCCTTCCCCACTCAGCACCTAGAGTGTCCTGCCGTCATTTACCGCCCGGGGAAAACTGACCTCCCTGCCCCTCCCAGGCCCAGCACATCGTTCCCTCTGTCTTAGTTGACTCAGGCTGTGGTAACAAAATACCACAGACGGGGCAGCTAATAAACGGCAGAAGTTCATTTCTCACAGTTCTGAAGGCTGGGAAGTCCAAATCTGCACTGGCACATTTGGCGTTTGGTGAGGACCCACATCCTTGTAGACAGCTGTCTTCTCACTGTTACCTCAAATGAAAGAAGGGACAAGGGGTCTCCCTTGGGCCTGTTTTATGAGGCACTAAATCCCATTAATGAGGGCTCCATCTTCATGACCTGATCACCTCCTGATGCCTTCACCTTGAAGCTTCGGATTTCAATATATAAATTTGGGGGAACACACGTGCACACCACACCACCCTCCTCTGAGTGCCTTCTGCATTTGGAAGGCACAGACCCACCTGGCTGCAAGCACGTGCTCTGCCTCCCTGAGCTGACTGGGAACTATTAAAACAAAAACTTCATTTTCTTTTTTTTTTTTTGGCAGGGGGGTTTCCAAGTATGTAGCTCAGTGCCTTGGCTTACAATAGGTGTCCGATATATATTATTGAGTAAGTAAAATACTAGATTCTTTAGTTTTTCTAAGGAATGGGGAAAGACCCTCTCTGATGTCACCCATTCATCAAGGGCTGCACTCATATTCTTGTAGGGCCTGGGCTGTCCTTGCCCTCTGTGCCACCACCACCAGCCTCAGCCCAGCCAGGGCTGAAGCCTCCTTTGGCCCCACAGAATCCTGCATGGAAGCCTCAGGCTAGGGTGGCCAGTGGGACGTAGCAGGACAAAGGGCTCCTGCTGGTGTACTGACTCCACAGCCTTCATTTATATGACATGTGACTACATCACTCAAAACCTAGTGCCTGGCCTTGGTTGGTGCAGGTAATGATGATAGAGGCTCATTTATGCAAGATTATCCTTTTATCACATTTCCAGACTCATTTATGAGGCTCATGTTTCTCCCCGAGGGCGTCATCAAGCAAGTTAAGTTGTACTATTTCCCTCCCGCAGCGAACTGGCGGGAGCCTCCCTCATTGACGGATGAGGCCCGCTGCCTTTGCCAAATAGGGTCGGCGTGATGGATCTTTTACTTGTGAATATTATAGCTGGAAATTAGCATGTTTATTGAGGTAGAATGTGTCTGTTTACATTCCACTACCCATGGCATTACCTCTTATGACCTGACTTATTTAGTTGAGGATAAGCACAAATGATCCGCATTTTGGCACCCACAAAAAATTAATGAACTTGCAGATACAGAATTCAGCCTTAAGTAAACACACCAGCGAGGTGAGTGGGAGCAGAAGGGCCGGGACAGGGGCTGGAGAGCTGGGTGCTAAGCAAGGTAGCCCTCCTGGTGATCTGCCCTGACCTGGAAGGTGCAGGAGGTCGGGGGTGGAGGAAGGTGGGACTGTGTGATCCAGCATCCTCAAGCAGAGCCCAGGGCCAATGCCCCACAAGTCAGCTGAGTCAAGGTGGCTTCTGGGTGATGGAGGAGGGAGGTGAGAGAAGACCTGGGCTGTGAACTCCTCTCTTGGGGATTCTCCTGGGCTACCTGTGTCTTTGATCAGGAGTGAGAAGCCTGGTCCAGGCTACAGACCTAGGGTGGGGAGGGAGGATGTGTGGACAAGGACAATGAAAATTCAGGTGAGTGATGACAGCACTCAAGAGTCTAAGCTGCCACCTGAGACTACTCCTGTCCTAAGCATTCCATCTTCTGTGTCTGTGAAACCCAGCTTTTCTCTCCACCCCGTTTGTTTATAGGCACCATGATCTGGGGTGAAAACACTCACTAACTCTACATTTTCTTGTTTTATTTTTTTTTTATTTTATCTAAAAAAATTTTTTTTGAGATGGAGTCTCACTGTGTTGCCCAGGTTGGGGTGCAGTGGTGCAATCTCAGTTCACTGCAACCTCTGCCTCCCGGATTCCAGTGATTCTCCTGCCTCAGCCTCCTGAGTAGCTGGGACTACAGGCGTGTGCCACCATGCCCAGCTAATATTTTTGTATTTTTAGTAGAGACGGGGTTACACCATGTTAGCAGGAAGGTCTCAATCTCCTGACCTCGTGATCTGCCTGCCTCGACCTCCCAAAGTGCTGGATTACAGGTGTGAGCCACCATGCCTGGCCAACATTTTCTTATTTTAGAAGAGGAAACTGAGGTTCAGAGAAGTGGAATGATTTTTTTTTGACAGAGTCTTGCTCTGTCACCCAGGCTGGAGTGCAGTGGCATGATCTCAGCTCACTGCAAGCTCTGCCTCCCAGGTTCACACCGTTCTCCTGCCTCAGCCTCCCAAATAGCTGGGACTACAAGTGCCCACCACCATGCCCAGCTAATTTTTTTTTTTTTTTTGTATTTTTAGTAGAGACTGGGTTTCACTGTGTTAGCCAGGATGGGCTTGATCTCCTGACCTCGTGATCTGCCCGCCTTGGCCTCCCAAAGTGCTCGGATTACAGGCGTGAGCTACCACGCCTGGCCAGAAGTGGAAGGATTAGACCAAGATCTTAGAAGTGGAGGCAAACCAGAAGCCTGGCTCCCGAGTCCCCTGCTGCCCCCCTGATGTAACCGCCCAAGGGGTTCACCTTGCCACTGCCTAGACAGAGCTGATTCATCAAGACAGGGGAATTGCAATAGAGAAAGAGGAATTCATGCAGAGTCGGCTGTGTGGGAGACCGGAGTTTTATTATTACTCAAATCAGTCTTCCCGAGCGTTCAGGGAAGAGAGTTTTTAAGGATAACTTGGTGGGTGGGATGAGCCAGTGAGCCAGGAGTGCTGACTGGTCAGGGATGAAATAATAGGGAGTCGAAGCTGTCTTCTTGTGCTGAGTCAGTTCCTGGATGGGGGACACAAGATCAGATGAGCCAGTTAATTGATCTGGGTGATGCCAGCTGATCCATTGAGTACAGGGTCTGCAAAATATCTCAAGCACTGATCTTAGGAGGAGTTTAGGGAGGGTCAGAATCTTGAGGCCTCCTGCTGCATGACTCCTAGACCATAATTTCTAATCCTGTGGCTGTTAGGCCTACAAAGGCAATCTAGTCCCCAGGCAAGAAGGAGGTCTGCTTTGGGAAAGGGTTGTTACCGCCTTTGTTTAAACTATAAACTAAGTTTCTCCCAAAGTTAGTTCAGCCGATGCCCAGGAATGAACAAGGACAGCTTGGAGGTTAGAAGCAAGATGGAGTCAGTTAAGTTAGATCTCTTTCACTGTCTCAGTCATAATTTTGCAAAGGTGGTTTCAGTCCCTCCCTTTGGGATTTATAACACCTTAATCTTAAGGTGTAGGCTATGAGGATAGGAAAAGGCTGTCGATCGCTCTGGCTTCTTCCTGCTGACGAGGGACATTGTGGGAATGGGAGTGAACCCCAAGGTGAGAAGAGTGGAAATGCTTTGTAACTGTCTGAGTGTACTCATGCAGGCCTGGCTGGGCTTCCAAGGCTTGTGTGGGAAAAACATTAGTGTTCTCATCTATAGTTTTACTACAGTGTTTAAGTAAACAGCCTCCTATAAGGTAATAATGAGTCCTAGGATTAGAAGTACAATTCCCAATTTTAAAAGCAAAGATTTGAAAGCATTAGTTTGGGGACTTGTAACCCACAAAGAATTTAGAATTTAGTCTAAACTGCAGGAAAAAAACTCAAGAACAGTTAACAACAGTGTACTATAGTTTTCTTTTGAAGCATAATTTTTCTCTCTCCAGTCCCCATTTGTCTTAAAAACAAATCATGATAGGACTGATTTGTTTACAAAATAATACCATACTTGGCTTGACTATTTGCATAACGTGCAGCAAGAATAATTATTTTTCACTTAGGCTTTTTAAGTTGGCTTTGATAGAACTCTGTTCCATGAAGAATCTCAAATAAGACTTTTTAAAAGCTGAGCTCGGCCATGGGTTTATACCCTCAAATACCTATGAGTTTGGCAAATTCCTCTCCTTTTGAGGTTCCAGGATAACTTGGGATTTCTGGGCCTGTTAGAAAGTGATGTTCTTTACTTACCACAGGTCAGAAACCTTGTACAGAGACTCTTTGTGGACAAAGTATGAGGCCAGATGCACCAACGGGCTTTAATTGGCTCTATAAGTCAACTTTGATTCTTTAAAGGAAGCAGGCCATTCCAGTCAAAGCCTTGGTAAAATAACCAATTTTCCAAATTGTGTCCTGTTACAAAAGAAAACAGATTCTTATTGCACTTATGCAATTAGCTATACTGCCATAAATTGAGAATACTCACAAATAGTTTCCAAATTCTGGAGAAATCAGGTAGAGAGGAACAAATATGCTCCAAATTTTGTTCACAGGAGTGTATTTTACTCATTTGTTAAAAGTTGCAAATAGCTCTAAAGAAATAAGTTCTCTTCACTCTGAAAATAAAAGGTTTAGCAGTGATTAACACAATAGCTCTCCATGAGAGTCCTAGAAGTTTGGTTTTTTTCCCTCTAATCCAATAGCACAATTTTTAAAGTTAAATCTGAGAGCTGCACTGCAGAGTCCTATATCTGACTATAAATTGCCTTTTGAAAAGGACCAAAGCAAGGCAAAATGTCTGTGGGTGACAAAAGTCTATAGCCACTATTAAAGCTACAATTGACTAGGAATTTTGGTTACTTCTGTGGAATACAACAATTTTACATAACAATTATAATTATTGATAATGTACACTAAATTATATTAACATTATAGAAATTTCCCATAATTTTGGAATATATACCAATAACATATTTATACAAATACAGTCCAAAGAAAACCAAACACCATTCACTCTTCTATTTGAAAGGTTTTTTTCTAGCCTAATGTCGCAATCTCCCAGAGTTATTAATCAGAAACCCACATTTAAGAGCACCTGGGCCAGGTGCAGTGGCTCATGTCTGTAATCCAGGCACTTTGGGAGGCCAAGGCAGGCAGATCACCTGAGGTTAGGAGTTCGAAACCAGCCTGGCCAACATGGTGAAACCCTGTCTCTACTAAAAATACAATATTAACCAGATGTGGTGGTGCATGCCTGTAATCCCAGTTACTTGGGAGGCTGAGGAAGGAGAATCACTTGAATCTGGGAGGTGGAGGTTACAGTGAGTTGAGATCGTGCCATTGCACTCCAGCCTGAGCAACAAGAGCAAAACTCCATCTCAAAAAAAAAAAAAAAGTCCAGGCGCGGTAGCTCATGCCTGTAATCCCAGCACTTTGAGAGGCCGAGGTGGACGGATCATGAGGTCAGGAGATGGAGACCATCTCGGCTAACACGGTGAAACCCCATCTCTACTAAAAATACAAAAAATTAGCTGAGCATGGTGGCAGGCGCCTATAGTCCCAGCTACTCGGGAGGCTGAGGCAGGAGAATGGCGTGAACCCAGGAGGCAGAGCTTGCAGTGAGCCAAGATCATGCCGCTGCACTCCAGCCTGGGTGACAGAGCGAGACTCCATCTCAAAAAAAAAAAAAAAAAGCACCTGTTAAATTTTATAGCTGATTATAAATCATCTTTTAAAGAGAACCAAAGTGAGACAACAATTGTCTGTGGATGACAAAAACATTTTAGGGCAGCCACAGTTAAAGGCACAATTGACAAGGAAATTTACCTCTGTGGCACGCAGTCATTTAACATAATAATTATAATTATTACTGATAACATATACTAAGTCATATTAGAATTATAGCAGTTTTACATAATTTTGGAACATATACCAATAACACATTTACACAAATGTAGACCAAAGAAAGCCAAACATCATTTTATACTTGACAATGCTTCTTGTATGATTTTTGTACCAAATAAGCCAAATGTCATTTTTGGATTTTAGAGGACCTAATATTTAAAATATTAAGTTAGAAAGAGACATAATTTATAATTTGATTTGGCAAAGTTTGTCAAATATCAAAGGTTTAAAACACTGGATATCACAAAATAGAATCCCAGGTCACCATAAGTCATTCATTTGGCCAAAAAACTCCAAAAACATAAAAAAAAAAAAAAAAAAAAAAACTTTACTCTGATAGAGAAGACTTAAGCTTTCCAAACAAGACCCAATAATGATAGCACGAAGCTAACTGCATTTGTCTCTTCTCTTCTCTCTCCTCCCTTTTTTCCCTGCTGTTTACCCAAAGGAGAAAACAAAACCCTTTCATTATCTTTTAACATTACATAAAAATCATCTTCAAAAGAGAAAACCAAATTTCATGTTTGCATTAGTACATCTTTAATGTTAAAGGCAGTTTCTTAAATAAAATTTTATATCTCTATCCAGTTTTTTTTTTTTTGAGACGGAATCTCGCTCCATCGCCCAGGCTGGAGTGCAGTGGCATGATCTCGGCTCACTGCAACCTCCACCTCCCAGGTTCAAACCATTCTCTTGCCTCAGCCTCCCGAGTGGCTGGGACTACAGGCGCCCACCACCACACCTGGCTAATTTTTTGTATTTTTAGTAGAGATGGGGTTTCACCTTGTTAGCCAGGGTGGTCTCAATCTCCTGACCTCGTGATCCGCCTGCCTCAGCCTCCCGAAGTGCTGGGATTACAGGCGTGAGCCACCGTGCCCTGCCATGAATTTCATAAACTTTTTAGAACCCTTTACAACTTTCCATCAAATAGCAGATCAGTTTTCTAAGAACACCCTGTTATTCGGACAGATGGGCCCAGATTATGGTCCCACAGCAGTATCATTTTAATGTTTTAACCTACAGAAAAAAGCTAAATAATTTCTCTTAAATCTTAGCTAACTTGTGTATACTCATGGAACTTCTTGTAAGATTAACTCTTTACAAACCCTTTTCCCTTTGCTTAAACCTTCAGTTTTGCTCCATTACTCTTTTAGGTTAAGACAATCTTTAAAACCCTCTGAACTACACAAAATTACATTCCCTTTAACAAAAGTCGTATTCCCATGCCTTCATACCGTCTTTTACCAAGAAATCACTCCCCATGCATCTTGTATGTAAAACTGTTTCTCCAACTGTCTCAACTACATGTTACAATGTTAAATCTTAGCAACTTTTATTTTTAGTGAAAAACCTGGTAAGTAAACGATTTTAATTATGTACTGGGGTGGAGCCTAGGATATCAGATGGAAATGAAGATAAGGTCTGGCTCTTAGCATAGCTGGTGGGCCTGGCTCTCCATATGTCCCCAGGCCTTATCTATCATCTAATGCTCCAAAGTAGGTAAATCAAACAATTTTCAAAAGTCAAAGAAACAGTTTGACCTTAAAGCGTTTAGCAAATCTGACATCTGACCTGAAGTTAGACCAAATGTCTACATTTTCAAGACATTTTATTTTACTGATAATCTTTAAAACTGTATTTATTTCTGAAAGATTAGTGAAGTCACATGAACCAAAAGGCATTAAAGTTTCTATTTTTCTGACAAAATAAGCACTTATTTTTCTAAGCCAATTAATCAGAACTTTTTTATATATAAACATCACACACACACACACACAACACATATAAATACAGACAGAAGATTCAGCACTTGTAAAATTTTTCATTTGCCAGTTTCTTAACTGGATGACTGGCTTCAGGGTGGAGCCCTTGGAGGAACAGGGCTGGGAAAGCACGCGTTTCTAGGGCCAAATAAGCAGCAAGTAAGCAGCTGAAGGCAAAGACAGATCCCCAAAATTAATGGTGCCATTTTATACTGGATCCTGGATCCCCAAGAGGAGGGAAATACTGTGGGAGAAGACCGTGCGGTGCTTCTACCCTGCATTCCATTCAAGGCAGCCAAAGCCAATCAGCCCATTTTGTAATCGGCCCATCTCTCAGGGGAGTCTCATCTCCCAGTTGGGGGCAGGGATGTCTCCTTATCTTCCAGGTGGCCAAGAGCAGGCGTCTCTGATCCAAGTGTGCAGAGTCAAGTATCCCTCCATAACTACTGTTAGCCATCCCCTAAAGTGTATTTCCTACCTAGTTACTACACACCAAAACTCTCTTATAATGAGAAGTAATTTCTGATACCCCCAAAACTCAAAACCGTCAGATAACACAATGCAAAACAGAACAGAGCCTTTGATTTTGAGAGGGATCTATCTGCTTTTAATTCCTGGGGTTTCATGAGGAAAACAGAGGGTGTTTTTTCCTCCAAAGTGGGGTCTGTGGCGCCTCCTCTGTTTTTCCCAAGGAGTCCCAGGCTACCAGAAGTTATCTTAGGGCCTCTCCTGTGTGCATTAAGAGAGGCAAGACCAAAAAAAAAAAAAAGTAGAGAAAAATAATTCAGTCAACTGAGAAGAAAAAAAAATCTTTTTCCAGAAAAACAAATTCCAAGAAGAGAAATACATAAGGGCCTTTTAAAGATACCTATAGCTTGTTTATCCGCTTTAAAGTAAGCTGACTTTTAACCATAGCACTCTTAAAACACATCCTTTAAAATTTTTTTATTACCAGACTTTAGCCACACCAAGCAACCAATTTTTGGCTTTTGAATTCTATCATAGGTAACTTCCCACATGTTTATCAGTTTTAACTAAGGTTATAAATTAACCGTGGACACATAGATGTCTCAAAGAGATGGTAAGCAGTTTCTTTTTTTACAAGATTTAGAATCTCCCCCAAGGTAGTTTAGAGAAAGGAAAATTCAAGACAGGAAATCAGAAGCTATCCATGGTGGGGAGGCGTAGGCAGGGAAACCTCAATAAATGGCAAAATTACATAAACAAAAAACCAGAAAGGAATTATTCTGGAAGCCAAGAATAGAACTCAGGCTGCCATTGTCAAAAAGCAAAACCTTAGCTGCTGAGTTACAGCATTGAGCAGTTTCTATTGCTCTTCTCAGAAGGAGACTTGAGAAGCCAACTTCAAGCTTGCAAAGGCCTTTAACTGCTCAAGATAATTTTTAGGGCTAACATGAATCTCAAAATTCCTGTCCTCTGGATGGCGGAAACCAAGAGAAATATCCACACATGGTCATAAGGTTAAACTCTTAAGGATGCAAAACAAGACAAAGAAGTTTCATCCGGTATTGGTTTCAGAGACCTGCAGCAAAGTTTGTAACTGACCAGCCTGCCGGGCTGGCTTGAAAAGTGGGCTTATAGGGGCCAGAAACCCACATTCTATCCTGTGATACCCCTCTCTCCATTACAGTACCAGAAAGACAAATTCTTAGCACAAAGTACAGCAGATTGGCTACTGCCTAAGACTAGTCTTACAAATCCTTTTTCTATTAATCAAACCCTTGCAGAGAGACAAATAGTGACGTTTACTGTTTACCCAGACAGAGAAAGAGAGAGAGAGACTAGAAACTTGGCTGGTAAGAATTTCTTACCCTTTTTGGTGGCATATCAGATTTCTGGGTTCCCTTTCTCTGCAGCTTCCAGAAGAACAGAGTGGCTTCTGATGACCCTGCTCGCTTGTGCTATAGCTGTGGGGTTCAAGCCACTTTACAAGAGAAAATCACCCTTTATCGTTTTATGGACCATAGGCAAGATTCTTAATTTGCAAGATGCTGCCCAACAGGCTGCATGGGGAACTGAATTAACATTTTCCATCCCAGCAAAACACACATAATAAAACAGACATTAGTCACCTCATTCAGTACCCAATATCAGTCTTGGAAAGCTCAAACTTTTTCCTGTTGTTCCCTGTGGTCTTTGATCTACTCCAGGTGGAGAGGGATGACCTCTGAAAGGTAATTCACAACGGGGTCTCTGGGCCAGGTGAAAAGCAGATAGTCACCCCAAGAGACAGGCCTTTAGGGCTTATCGAATGTGACCAGACAAATAAGGAGCGTTCTCTGAGTTAGACCTGCTGGACTTCCATCAGCAACCCCTCTGAGATCCCTTCCACATATACAAACACACTCAAAGATGAGACAGACAGAAGGCCTTCCAAATTAGATCCCTAACCAAGAACTCCACGAGTATCCCTTCCAAACTATCCTCCTATTCTCTGTCTGAGAAACTGCCTCAAAATATTCCTGATTGAGAAGTCTCCCAAGCCAAGACTCTATCAGTTAGAACCAACTGAGACACCCCCAGAAGCCTAACAGATACCCCACAATGGGGCTACAGACACAGACACCCCATGGTGGAGCTACAAACAGACAACCCTCAGTGGGGCTACAGACACCACACCATAGGGCTACAGAACCAGTTGGGGAAGAAAGGAGGCACTGGCAGCACCTAGGATACTCACCAATCCAGACATCCTACAATGGGGCTACAGACAGACACCCCACCATGGGGCTACAGACAGACATCCTGTGATAGGGCTACAGTTAAGGGACAACTCCCCAGGACTATTTCTCCATTGCAATTAAATCCATGAACATTGGGTCAGCAGTGCACCGCCAGTAGAGAGAGTACCAGAGTCAGCCTCCAGTCCAAGAGAACTAGGTGGCCTCTTGGGCTGGCTTCTGGATCCATTGCTGAAGGGGGGCCACTGAACCAGGGGCAGGTAGCCACAAGGACAATCCTGGATGAGCCCCCAAATTTGCAACTGCCCAAGGGGTTCACCTTGCCTGCTGCCTAGACAGAGCTGATTCATCAAGACAGGGGAATTGTGATAGAGAAAGAGTAATTCACACAGAGCTGGTTGTGAAGGAGACCAGAGTTTTATTATTACTCAAATCAGTCTTCCCAAGCATTTGGGGAGCAGAGTTTTTAAGGATAACTTGGTGGGTGGGGGGAAGCCAGTGAGCCAGGAGTGTTGATTGGTCAGAGATGAAATCATAGGGAGTCAAAGCTGTGTTCTTGTGCTGAGTCAGTTCCTGGGTGGGGCCCACAAGATTAGAGAAGCCAGTTTATTGATCTAGGTGGTGCCTGCTGATCCCTCAAGTGCAGGGTCTGCAAAATATCTCAAGCACTGATCTTAGGAGGAGTTTAGGGAGGGTCAGAATCTTGTCACCACCAGTTACATGACTCCTAAACCATAATTTTGAATCTTGTGGCTAACGTTAGTCCTATAAAGGCAATCTAGTCCCCAGGCAAGAAGGAGGTCTGCTTTGGGAAAGGGTTGTTACCGCCTTTGTTTAAACTATAAACTAAGTTTCTCCCAAAGTTAGTTCTGTGTATGCCCAGGAATGAACAAGGACAGCTTGGAGATTAGAAGCAAGATGGAGTCAGTTAAGTTAGATCTCTTTCACTGTCTCAGTCATAATTTTGAAAAGGTGGTTTCACCCACAGCTTTAAGCCTAAGGCCTACCTTATAAGAAGGTGCGGGGGAGGGGGTGGACATTCTGGGATGCTGCTTCAGGGACTCAAAAAAGCCTTGTCACCTGTGTCTGGCAGGCAGATGCCTTTAGAGGCAATTAACTACAAATGTGTCTCACTACCGGTGAGGAAACCAAGGCCCAGAGAGATTTGGAGATTTTCCACAATGTTCCAAGGTCACACAATGAAACAAAGGGACAGATATTTCAGAAGCGCATTCTTGCATTTCTGACACACCAGAATTGTCATATACAAATCTCTTCCCCAGTCTGTCTGCACTGCCATGGGCATCAGCAAATGGACTGGCTGTGCAGGCACTGGAGAAGCAGGCAGATCTAGGGCCAAATATCTGTGAGAAGGGGCTAGGAACATGGGGTCTTGGATCTTAGTGAAGACCCTGAGCCGGGGAGTAGATCGGGGCTGGAGACAGATAGGAGTGGGAGAACATTGCTGCAGGCTGAGGGATCCCTTCTGGCACAGAAAGGAGATGAGCAGATAGCTCTGACCAGCTCAGAGATCAAGTTTTTATTACTCTGATGGAGCAGGCAAGCCAGTACTATCAGTTATGGATAGCATTCAGCAGCAGGTAACCAAGACTCAAAAAGCTAAGGCTTAACAAAAGCAAAACACAAAAGATGAGGCATATCTTTCTCTCTTGCACTGTGAAACCCAGGGGTGATCAGAACTGGGGCCACAACTCCAAGGTACTGCCAAAGACTGTAGCATCTCCTAGCTTTCTTCTCTGCCAAGTGCCTCTGCTAGTGGTTTTCACCCTCAAGGTCACCTTGTAATCACAAGGTGGCCATTGGCTCTCCAACCATCAGGGTCACATTCTAGGTGGGAGAAAGGAGGAGGGGGAAGGGTGCGTGGCAGCGGAGTCAGCTTCCTTTTAAAGGAGACTTCTTGGAACCCCACCCAAGAAGGGAACAACTTTGGCTTTTGCCTCATTGATCAAAATTGGTCATGCAGCCAGCCATAGCTATAAGAGAGGTTGGGAAATGCAGATTTTGTAGCTAGTTCATGGCTGCCCCAATCAGGGCTGTGTGAATAAGGAAGAAGGGAATCATAGATATGGGGTGAACAGACCACAGTCTCTGCCTCCTTCCCATAATTTGCAGGTGAATAAACAGGCTCAGGGAAGGAAGCAAGTTGTCCAAGATAGTCAAGGGCACACCTGAGATCAGACTCCAAAATTGCTGCCTCTGAGACTGATGCTTCGTCCACTGTCTATACCTCTTCACTCTGTAGCTACACACCTGGCCCCAAACAATAAAGTTATTCTTTATGAAGCATTAACTATGCACCAGGTACTATGATAAAGGCTTTCGAAGTTTGTTTTCATTGAATCTCATAACACCTTTTGAGGTGAGAATTACACAATTCCCATTTAAAGAGGAAGCAACTGAGGTTCAGCTAATGTCTGCTGCAGGTCACAGAACTGGTAAGTGCAGAAGGAAGCCTCAAACCCAGGTTCCCGATCCAGGCTGTGAGCAGTGAGTGCTTGTGATTAAAATGATCCAGGGACATCCCCAGTAAGCTGCTGAGTGGAGGTGGGTCTTTCTCAGTGACTCTGTAGTGTCAGGAATGCCTTTAGTTGGCCCAGAATAGTTGGGCGACAAGCCTGGTATCAACTGAGGGAGCTCCCAGCCCCCCGCCCACCTGGCCAGCCTCCCTCTCCACAGTTTCCCATTCCAGCCAATTACTCCTAATGGAGTGATATGAAATGTAACTAACTCGGGGAAATATCTGTATACTTTAATTAAATCAGTTTGCAATTAGCCATCTGAGTAATGAGGCTAAGGTGTTTTATCTCCCTGTGAGCCAGCGGGCTAGGGGAACCATAGGCAGAGGTACTTTGCGTGAATAGCGTGGTCCTGGGGGCTGAACTCCTCAGGGATATGGAGGCAGGTGCTGGAAGCCCCAGGAGAGGGTTTGGCCCGAATTTACTATGATTAAATAAATATGACACTTTAGAGAGGAGTTACTAATTTGTAGGACTAAATTTTTAATGGATACAGCATGTTGTCTTATTAAAGAAATAGCGGGGACTTTCATCCAAACACTTCATGGCAAAGGACTAAAAATTACACATATCCACTGAGTGTCCCTGATGTCCCCAGACATGGCAAATGCCTGGCTGGGCAGGTTGACCAGTGTGCAGCAAGGGGCTTTCCCGGGAGGCCTGCAGCTGGTACAGAGGCCAGGGCTAGGGCAAGGTGGGTGAGGCGACTGCATTGAGAGCAAAATTTAAAGGGGCACCCAAATACTCAGTAATCAAACAATACTTTCATTTGATACGTTTTTTAGAAAGATGATACACAAAATTTTAGAATTTTAAATAAAGACAAGGTCAGCAACGGTGCCATGCATCATAGCCATAGTGGAGCCTCAGGCCAACGTAAACGTTGGTAAGTAACACTGATCTTGTCTTTACTTAAAGTTTTAATATTTTGTTCATCATGGATTTTGCGTGTTAATTTTGATTTTTCAAAAGACTGCATTAAAATAGGATGTATCTTGATTACGAGCCTTAGCTGTGTTTCTGGGGGGTGAGGCCTCACTCACTCCGCCCCCGCCCCACACCTGCCACTGGGCTGCCCCTCAGTATTCGTGTCTTTTTCGGGAAGTTGCTCATTCTGTGTGCCCCTCCAAGACCCAGCTGGGTTCTTAGGGCTCTAAATGTTAGACTTCACGGTGGCTGAAAGGGGGGTGGCACTTGGAACTCGAGACCCTTCAAGCAGACAGCAGTCTCATGATGGCTCCAGCATGGCCCCGAGACCAGAGGCATCTGGCCGGTTTGCAGCACAGCTCAAGCTGGAGCTGGATTTTCCTGTTTCCCTACAGGGTTATTTCTCATAGGCAGGCCTCTCAGGTGACCCAGGGTGAACGTCCCCACAGAGCCACCCTGCATACTGGGAGGCTCTAATAAGATGACCCAGGGCACAGAGTGTTGACTGGCTGTCCTGCCTACCCCCAGTGAAACCCTCTTTTCCCTTCCAGTGACTGAACAGAGGCAGCCAAGTGACCCAGCTGTGGCCATTAAGACATAAGCAGAAGTCACTGAGTGTGGCAAACGGAGACAGACTCAGCTAATGGAGCTGTCTCTCTGGCCCTTTGCTTACTCTCTGCTTCATTCAGGTCTTTGCTCTCTGTCACCTCCTCAGAGAAGCCTTCCCTGACCATCTTATCTGAAATAGCAACCCCATCACTCTCCACCACTTTTTCTTTTTTCTTTCTTTCTTTCTTTTTTTTTTTGAGATGGAGTCTTACTGTTTCACCCAAGCTGGAGTGAAGTGGTGTGATCTCAGCTCACTGCAACCTCCACTCCCCCAGGTTCAAGCGATTCTCCTGCCTCAGCCTCCTGAGTAGCTGGGATTACAGGCACCCACCACCACACCTGGCTAACTTTTGTATTTTTTAGTAGAGATGGGGTTTCATCATCTTGCCCAGGCTGGTCTCGAACTCCTGACCTCAGGTCATCCACTGGCCTTGGCCTCCCAAAGTGCTGGAATTACAGACATGAGCCATCATGCCCAGCCTCCATTTCTTTTTCTTGCCTTATATTTTATGGCCCTTATCAATCCCTCTCTGCCATTATGTTACATAATTAATTGTACTTTCCTCCTCCACAAGAATGAGCTCCACGTGGGTAGGGCTCTTCTGTCTGGTTTCAGGCTATATCCTCATGGTCTAGAATGGTGCTTGGCACATAGCACGTCCTTAATAAATATTTATTAAATGAATGGACGTACTCTGAGCCACTGGATGCCTGAGCCTTTACTCCTGCCTCGAGCTCTCGATGGTGGCCAGTTAGCTTTGTCCCTGGAATTAGAATTTCTGCCTCCTCTGGCACAAGCTCTCAGTACCTAAATGTGAATTCCCATTATTGGCCCCTGTGCTCCCCTGCAAGGGACATGCCTGGACACAGCAGATCCCAGTCAGCTTGCCCTCGGGCTCTGCTGCCCCCAGCTCTGTCTCACCAGACACCCAGCCATCTCCATCCCCAGTTATGACTGGGGACCCTCTGTTAGGGACATCCTTCCCCATCCTTCTTCATTCTTATCCTCAGTGTCATCGTCCTTGTGGGATCCCAGGCAGTGATGACACTGTATGAGGACTTCCCTCCTCCCCCGTTGGCAATCCTTCAAAAGCCATTACCTCCTGGTTCTGATTTCCAAAATGGAGCCTGCCTCTAAGAAAACAAAATGAATGGGTTTGGTGTGCCAGCCTCCATTAACTGGCTACCCAAACTAATCAACAGCAGAAATTCAAGGAAATTGCTGGAGCAAATTGAGAAGCCAGATTATTTGGGTTTCTTGATTGAGATTGGAAGAATAATTATTTGAGGGTTCCATTTAATAAGCTTTGTTTACTAACCCCAGATCCTGTTTTGATATTTCTGCCTCGATTATTGGGGGTGGGGCCCCCCTTGGATAAATAATTTCGACATTATTGCTGATAGGGGCCTCAGAACTCATTTAACTCAGTCCTTTCATTGTATACATGGAGAAAATGAGGCTCAGAGAGGAAAAGGAGCTGCTCAAGGTCCCCAGGGATTAGAGAATCCAGCCAGGGTGCTTCTATTTGTAAGAAAACCAGCAAGAGGGTCAAGGAGCCCGAGGGCATCCTTCTGAGATGAGACATCAGTGCATCCTGAAGAAGGCTACAGACCCCAGTGTCCTCACCAGGCGAGGAAACACTGAGACAATTACCCTGGCAGGGAGAGCATGTCACTGTCTCCAGGGACCCGAGTCTTCCTAGGAAGGTAAAAATGGCTACCACATAGGTGCCTCCTTCTGCTTGGGATCCCCGTCTTTACCTTGTAATTACTGACAACGCCGTGAGTCCCAGTACTTGAGAGAATTACTGAGTGTGAGGGGTAATCTGGGGAAGCTTCCAGGAGGCCCGGGGAGGGCAGAGGAATTGCCCAGTTCCGGAGCAGCCAGGGCTAGAGTCCAGGTCTCCAGAGTCCCCAGAGAGGGTGCCGCTCCCCACTCCACACTGCCCCAGTTCACAGCACTGAGATGTTGACCTGGGAGGCAGTGAGGCCAGACCTGGATGGCCAGCCCTGGCAGATGTCCTCTGGTCCTTCATATGAGCTGGGGAACAAGGTAAGAACGGACAGTAAGTGATCTGGGGAACCAGAAGAGGCAGGGTGTGGCCAGGGAGGCTTCCTGATGGGAGAGTGGAGGCTCTGCGCCTGAAGGAGGAAAATAATTTGGTGGCCCAAGGGATGTTTATCAACAGTAATGCTGAGTGGAGAATCAGGGTGCATAAGAGGGGTCAGAGGAAACTCATTCCTTCTACACATTTTCTGATCCTTTATTAGGTGCTGGGTTCCTGTATGTGTCATTTATTTTAATCCTCACAGCAACCCTCTAAGGAGGCAGTCATAGTATTTTCATTTGGCAGTTAAGAGAAGTGGCCCAGAGAAGTGACGTCATGCCTGTTCACACAGGAAATGGTAGAGAAGGAATTTGAACCGGGAGTAGATGTCTCTTTCCACTCTAAGATATGCAAACTGCTCATAGTGGATTCCTAGGAATAGGTTTTCAGGGAAGGCTCATAGGTGGGCACATAGGAAAGGGGGTTCGGAGGGTCAATTATATTCTGCGCCACTGCCACTGTTAGGCCTCTCTCCCTCTTTGAAATATTCACAGAAAGTCTCCTGACACCTCTAATTATTCATATGTTTGTTCTTCCCACAAATGCAGCCAGCACCTTCTCTGCGTCAACAGTAACTATTGGAGGTGTAGAGGTGCCTGCTTCCTTCTGCAGCTCAAGCGTCACTCATACGGAATGACTGCAGGATCCCTGACCAGCTCAGCGCAGCAACCCAGCTTCCAAGGGGGGCAGGGCTGCTTCCCCAGAGGTGCCATGTGTCTGATGGGCACCATGACAGTGAGTCCGGCACCACCACCACCATCTTTACCCCACACTTGCTTGCTAAGCTGACATTAGTTCTCTTAGCAGCTATATGACATCTTTATTTTTTAAGTTTCTGTTTTAGTTCTCTTCCTTGCAAGATATACCACATGTTTAGTTAGAAATTCGTTTATGGATTACTAAAACCTTAGGGAATTTTTTTTTTATTTTTTATTTTTAGACAGAGTCTCACTCCCTCACCTAGGCTGGAGTGCAGCGGCGCCATCTCGGCTCACTTCAAGCTCTGCCTCCCAGGTTCCCGCCATTCTTCTGCCTCAGCCTCCCGAGTAGCTGGGACTACAGGCACCCGCCACCTCGCCTGGCTAATTTTTTGTGTTTTTAGTAGAGACAGGTTTTCACTGTGTTAGCCAGGATGGTCTCCATCTCCTGACCTCATCTTATAAGAACCTGCTATATCACATCAAGTGTCCGCCATCCCATGCTCATGCTCTGGCAATTGATTGTTTGAAACTAAATGGGAAACTTCGCATTTTTTGTTGGTTCAATTTCACTTTATTGCATTCAGCCCGTTTTTTGTAGCCTATTAAACACTTTTCTAATCCAGATTTTGTCACTCAAGTGCTTCTGCCCCATGCCTGGAGATGCAGAAACTCTGCCTTTAGAGTCTTCATAAAACAGAGTAAAAAGCAGAATAGAACAGAGATAAGGATGGGTCTACACAGTTTCACCAGAGACCTCCCTCTAATCAATTGCTCCATATTCTGTGTGCAGGGTTGATTAACCAGCTGTGTATCTGCATATTTAAACTCTCTTCTTGCCTCATCTCTCCACTTTGTTCACCAGTCTAACAAGAGAGACTTACAAAATGCTTGGCAGAAATAAAAATGCATTAGGCCTAAAGCATCTCATCAGAAGGGAAGCCAGGTGAGTTTGGGGTAACTTTTCTTAGTGAATCTCCACTGACTTTTAGCAGTCACCATTTCTTTTCTAACGGCTTGTAAACTAGAAGAACACTATCAATTGCAAAAGAAAGTTCTCCAAAGGGCAGCAACCCCTTTGCAGGTCAAGGATGACATGATTCCATTGCAGCTGGAGACCCAGCTTCCTCCAGGTGCAGGCGGTGCAGATCTGGAAGAAATTTGCAAAGAAAGCTGCACCGGGGAGGGTGTGCCAGGAACAAAGCCACAATAGCGTTCTGTGAGAGGACAATTAAAATCCCGAATCTGGAAAAGATGGTAGAAACAGAATGAGCTGGGACCTTTGGTCCTACCTCAAGATTGAGGCCATGGAAGAGAATGGTCCGTTGAGTACAGCTAGAGCTGTACCCCTGGACCAGAAGCAGCTAAACCCCTGGACCAGAAGCAGGTTAGACACAAGACATGGGCGCACTGGGAGCTAAAGACACCAGAGAGTGTGACAGCAGCTGGAGCTGGGAGGGTGGGGGGACATCTTCAGAGCCATTAGACTTGCAGTCACTCAAAGAGGCTGGGTTTTTTGTTTTTGTTTTTGTTTTTTTAGACGAAGTCTCGCTCTGTCACCCAGGCATCTCCCGGGTTCCAGCAATTCTCTGCCTCAGCCTCCTGAGTAGCTGGGGTTACAGGCGCCCACCACCATGCCCAGCTAATTTTTATATTTTTAGTAGAGACAGGGTTTCTCCATCTTGGCCAGGCTAGTCTTGAACTCTTGATCTCATGATCTACCCGCCTTGGCCTCCCAAAGTGCTGGGATTACAGGCGTGGCTCACGCCCGGCCAAGACTGGCTTTTTAATACAGATATGCCCCCTCAAATCCTGGTTAACTGCCCCCTACGCATTGTGCCTGCAAATCTCAATATAACCACCAGAGGCGGCATTTGCCTTATTTGATATAGGTTGAGTTTTCCAAAACTTGCCACCTGGTGGCTGCTATTGGAACCACAGGACCGATGGTTAGAGGAGACACATCGGTTAGGATGACACATAGGATAATGCTTAGGATAAATCATTCAGTTCGCATAAGAGTGTGCCAACTTATTTAATGTTTGTAAATTCACAGTAGCCATAACAATTCTGAGTGGTGAGAAAGCCACTTATGGAGGAGAAACAAAGAAAAAAGACCAATGGAAAGCAATTAAATAGAAGTATTTATGTGTTGGGGATAGATGGAAGGAGCTATTCAGACAGGACGGATGACAAAAGGTGGAGATTTAGAAGGAAAAGCAAATGGGTCATCTTAACGAGATTAGAAGAGTTTCTGATCCATGCGTCAGACCAGCTAATCCAGTCACTCCTAGGGCCTCCCTCACTTTGCCACTTAATTTAGTTCAACAAGCTTGTATTGAATACAGAAGTGTTTTTCAAAAGGTGGCTGGGCCTGAGCGACCCAAGATTCTGTTCTTCATCAAGCCTCTCAGAGAGTTTGTCTCCTGACTTCTGTGACATGCTTTGGGTAGGAAAGATGTCTTCCTACTTAATGCATTTTAAAAACATTATTTTTAATTGTAGTAAAATATACAGAACATAAAAGGTACCAGTTTAGCCATTTTTAAGAGTACAGATCAGCAGTAGTTTGTTTTTTGTTTTTGTTTTTTTGTTTTGTTTTGTTTTGTTTTTCTGAGACAGAGTCTCGCTCTGTCGCCCAGGCTGGAGTACAGTGGCGTGATCTCAGCTCACTGCCACCTCCACCTCCTGGGTTGAAGCAATTCTCTGCCTCAGCCTTCTGAGTAGCTGGGATTACAGGCACGTGCCACCACACCCACCTAATTTTTGTGTTTTTAGTAGAGGTGGGGTTTCACCATGTTGGCCAGGATGGTGTCAAACTCCTGACCTCATGATCCACCTGCCTAAGCCTCCCAAAGTGCTGGGATTACAGGCATGTATCACTGCGCCCGGCCCAGATCAGTAGCATTAAATACATTTACATTATTGTACAGCTGCACCACTATCCACCTTCAGGACTTTTCATCTTCCAAGACAGAAACTTTGACTCCCCACCCCCTTTCTCTGCAGCCCCTAGCAGTGACCATTCTACTTTGTCTCTATGAATTTGACTCCCCAGGTACATTGTATAATTGGAATCATACAGCGTTTGCCATTTTTTTCAAGAGACAGGGTCTCACTCTGTCGCCCAGGCTAGAGTGCAGTGGCGCAATCATGGGTCACTGCAGTCTTGAACTCCTGGGCTCAAGAGATCCTTTCACCACAACCTCCCAAGTAGATAGGACTATAGGCAGAGGCCACCACACCTGGATTTTTTTTTTTTTTTTTCTTGTAGACACAGAGTCTTGCTATGTTGCTCAGGCTGGAGGATTTATCTTTTAGTGACTGGCTTATTTCACTTAGCATATTGTCCTCAAAGTTCATCCATGTTGTGGCATGTGAAAGAATTTTCTTCCTTTTCAAGGCTGAATAATATTCCATTGTATGGCTAGACCACATTCTGTTTACGCATTCATCTGTTGGTAGACACGTGGGTTTCTTCTACCTTTTGGCCCCTGTGAGTATTGCAGCTAGGAACATGGCTGTGCAAATAACTCTTTGAGACCCAGCTTTCACTTCTTTTGGGTATATACCCAGGAGTAGAATTGTTGAACCACATGGTAATTCTCTTTTTAATTTTTGAGGAACTGCCACACTGTTTTCCAAGGCTACCTCATGCCTCCTTGTGAGGAAATGCCCCCTCCACTTAAGCCAAACACAGAGTCCTCCAAGAAATGAGAGGCAGCGCATTCCCGAGGTGGAATGCCATCTCCAGCTGGAAAGGAAGGGCTTGTATTTTTCCAGTTATACCTTTCGCTTCTCCCCCTCATAGCCCCCACCCTCAACATGAGTGGAACCCATATATTTAAGCCAAATTTTAAATACTCCCAAGGCTGGAGTGAAGAGCGTTTCCTGGTGGGATTGGAGGAGGCTGAGGCCAGGTAGCGAGTTGGGGGCACTGTTCTGTGTCCATGGGAAGCCTAGTCCTCTTGACCCTGGAGGAAGCTGGGATCCAGATTGAAGACTGATCAGATATGGAAGGAGAATACAAGCCAAGAGGTAATGGAAAGACACAAAACCAGTCTCTCGTTCTACACATTTGGCGTTGCCTCACTGCAGACAGGACAACTAGCACCTCTCAGAGCAAAAAAGGATGATGGAACCCAGTCCTGCCATTACTTTATGCCACCTGCAGGGGACAGCCCGGCACAGGGGAAAGTGCAGCTTTGGAATCAGAGAGAGCTGGGTTTAAATCCTTCCTCTGCTACTTACTGGTCCTGTGACCTCAAGTGTTCCTCCACTTGGAGACCCATTTCATAGTCCTCAAGGCCGGCGATGATCATGTCGAGTTCTTCACTTTTGTTTTAAAGAAAGGTGACAAGACATAGCAGATGGACAGTGTCAAGCACAGTGCTGAGAACTTGGGTGTTCCATGGATGTTCCTTTTCTTCCTTCTTCTCCAGTCCTTTCTCAATTATTGACTTAGATCATCTTCTCCCAGTTTTCTTCTCTCCAGGCTGCCAGGTGCAGACTTGGGTGCTGATCTTAGCAACAGTGGCTCCACTTTTTATTATTTCATGTCAGTTTCTGGGTCCCCGTGTATAGCTCAGACTCATCCTTCTCACTCCTCCCTATCCAAAGTGTGACTGGGCATGGGGGGTTGAAACCACCCCTCCCAGAGCCAATTCCAAGGCCAGGCAAGCCAAGTGCTCTCTACTGTACTCTTTCTTCTGGGTGCAGACTCTGTGAGGGGAGTTTTGGTTTTGCCAGCCACCACCAGGCCAGCCCCTCCCTTGTCTGGCTTTTGTTAGATTGTGTTACAACCTTACTGTTACTTAACTGTAGAGGACTTTGGGGTGTGCGTGCTGTGCGTGTGTGAGAGTCTGTGTGTTAATAGTAACTTGTGATAGATGCCTTTGGCACCCACGCATTCAATAACACCCACACTCACAAAAAAAGAAGGGGGGAGGGGAGTCGTTTTTATGGGAGATAACATAACTGCTTGCAATTTGGCTATTCATTGTATCTTTGGCATTTTATGTACTGCATTAGCGGAGGCAATTTCATGCATATGGATATAATGCATTAAGTGGAGGCATTTAAATATAGTGAAACTAATTTTATGATGATTAGTTGAAGGAAAACATTGCATTCGTATCATCTATATAGAAGCCAATTTGCATGAAAATGCCCAAAGTTGCTATGCCAACATTTTCTGTGCTGCTGGTCGGGGTCGTCTCCGAGTCAAGACTTTGTATTAAAAATCGGTCTCCAGTGCCCATGTCTTTTAATTCATTGCAAGCTGTAGGCCATTTGCTCACAAAGCGCTCGCAGTAAAACAAATGAATAGCTAAAATACTCATTTGCATGATTCCCATTTGAAAACGATTCCCCTGAAATTAAAAAAGCGTGTTACTCGGTTGTGAAGATGGATGGGCCAGTGAGGCGGGCAATTAATATTTTCAGCGTTCTCTTTAAAGCCCTCCCAAGACTGAGAACAGCACACGCTAGACAAATTGGGCCCCACAACAGTTTCAGGGCCTCGGCGGCAGCAGCTTGCTTCCACTGTCTCTCCTTTATTGTCTCACTTACATTATGCAGTAATTAAAACTATTTACCATTCCTACTTATCCGCCATCTGCCACCACGGAAGGTTCTTCTTCTTTAGAAAGCCTTCTTAAAGAGTGGCAAGAACAGGGGAAGGCTTGGCGCTGACTGTGGAAGGGGTCTCGGAGGTGTTTTCCTGCCCCTGCCATGCCCACCCATTCCCTCCATGAAGTGAAGGTGTCAGGAGGTCATGGTTTGTGAAGCTGAGTTTCTGAGTGAGTTGGTTGTATGTGGGGTGGGGGTGTTAGAACACAGCTTCCTCCACCTTTTGGAAGGAATCTTGGCTTAGATCTGGGGTTATCTTTATGTCAAGGGAGAGCCTAGGCCTGGATCCTCCCACAGGTGACAGCTGAAAGGGGTCTGGGAGCTTTGGCCATGCAGCTGGCCATCAAAGCCACCAGTTACAGTTGTACAGGTTGTTCACTGTACAAGCATAACCAACCCAGGGCATTGTGAAGGCTGAAGTCCATCCTGTGATCTGTTCATCCATCTGAGGTCCTTGTGGAGTATGTCTGCCCCAAGGGGCCACCTTCAAATGCACACAAAAGGCATTCTATGACCTAGCTGGAGCCTTGTTTGAGGGAAGCCATTTTGAAAGCGAACAAGTCTCTGCCACCTTTTCTGTGACAAATGATATCTCCCAGAGTGGTCGTTCTACAGTGGGACCTAGCTTTGCACGGGCTTAGCATTTGCTTGCAGAGGCTGAGCCAGGCTGTCCAAAGAACAGCCTCTTCTGTGGCCTTTTCTACTACCTCCTGCACCCAGCCCCCAAAGCCAGCACAGACCGTGTAAGAAGCCAAACGCAGTCAGAAATGGGAACTAGCTCTCACCAGGACGCAGTTGCCAGCCTGGAGCTTGCAGACTTGTAGCAGCTGGCAGGCTCTGGGAGGACAGGGCCTGTTTCGAGAGTGGTTTCTGCTTCCTCTTCTTTTCAGAGCCCACCCCAGTGCTGGGCACACAGCACGTTTCTCAAATTGTTGAATTAAGTGGACAGCGAAGTTTGCAGCCTTCCCTTCACTGTCCAGCTTTGAAGCCTCCTCTGAAACTTTATCCAGTAGACACTCTCAGCTCACATCTTCCCATTTTAGTGATCCTTTCCTGGTACAGAGCCAAAGGGTTTGCATTTGCCTAGAACTGATCCTCTTAGCTGTGACCTTTCTGGCTGCATTCCTCAGCCCATGCCTCAGAGCCATGCATAGCTGTGTTTGCCGTGTCTGCCCAAGGTGCTATGTCTGCCCAAGGCCTGGAACGCCCCTTCCATGTCTTCTCATCTCTGATACTTCATTTCTGTTTCTCCATCCTCCTGGGAAATGGGACCTTGCTTGCCCAGGCCCACAGACTCAGCTCTCTTGGCCTCAGCTAACTTATGTGGGTTTGAGTTGGTACTTGGTATGACTGGCGCACCCTCCATCACCAGGGGGCTCTGGAACCTCCTGGCCTTGGGCAGTTCGGGGAGGATGTCTGGCCATTCATAATGAAGTGATAATGCTTTATTGAAGATGTTGGCTTGGGTTCCACACCGGGATAGACGAATTTCAAACAAGAGCTTTGTCCATCAATGGTGAGGACCCCATCTCTGGAGTGAGTTAGTGAGTCCCATGTTGTTGTCACTAAGGATGTGGTGGCATTTGAGAGTCACACAGAAGATTCTCCACCCCTAACTAACACAAAGGCCCCTGCTGAGCACTGAGGGCTATCCTGCTGCCTAGGCGAACCGGAAACTCATTCTCACTAATGGGGCAGAGAAGGAACATTCGTGGACCATGCAGGTCATAGAATTAAAACAGATAAGTACATATGTGGGGAAAAGGCAAGACTTAACTTAAAGAACAGTCCTCTCTAAGGCCTGGCCATGGGCACGGAGGGCTCGGGGGTACTTGTGTAGCATTTCAAATGATGTCACATCAGCAGCTGCTTATACCATCACCAGGAAACACGCTTCCCACACAAGCCTCACCACCGTCCACCCAAGCTCCTGCAGACTGGCCAGGGCACCAGAGGCTACCAGTTCACTGGAAAGTACACTGACCTTGGAGTCCATAGCTCTGGGTTGGAATCTCCCCTCTGCCATCGACTGTCTGTCTGATTCTAGGTCGGTCATTGAAACTCTATGCTACTCTCAGTTTTCTCATTCATGAAATGGGCTTCCATGCCTGCCCATCTTGAGACAGGTTGTCATGTGTCCATGAGTTAATAAATAGGATTCCAGGGCCCACCCTGTATCCCTAGAGCAGGTGTACGTCCTCCCGGAGCAGATGGAAACACGTTTGTGTGCTGAGAGACTCTCTGTCTGCAGATCTAAGATGACAGTTGCTCTTAGCTTGCACCTGAGTATAGTCCAGTTCTGCAATTCAGAGTCGGGCACTTGAAAAGCTAGGCCTGCCCCTGCTGAGGAAGGACAAGACAACTAAGGTCATACCCAACATTGCTTAACAGCCACTCTATACCTAGCCCTGTGCTAAACTCCCAGCAGCAACTCTTAAGGTCGTTGTTCTACTGATGAGAAAATTGGGTCTCAGAGGATCCCAGAGGAGGAAAACGGGGGCTTAGAGAATCCCAGAGGATCTTAGAGGAGTCCTGGAGTCCAGTGCACTTCCTAACTCACTGTGTGACCTCAGGCAAGTTGTTTGCCCTCTCTGAGTCTCCATCTCCTCATTTCCACCCCACATCTGCTGCGGTTCCCCAACCCACACTGCCTTTCAAATCCTCTCCTGGCTGTTAAGCTTGCCTCTCCTGGCAAAGCATGACAACAATTATTATGAAGCTTTGTTATTAAGATGTGAGCAAGAGAGAAACATTCCTGGTTGCTGAGGAAGACATTAGTAAAAGTAAACCAGGAAGCAGGAATCTGAAATGAAAGGGAAAGAATGAGCAGAAAATTCAAAATCAACCCCACGAAAACCTGCACCTGTTTGTATTGGGAAGGAACTGGCTACAGGAAAAGAAGGGGGAAAAAGCCAACAACCCACTTAGCAACTACCACTAAAGATCAAAATAGAATCCCATGTAGGAAGCGATCTTGCTTCACAGCTCCGGAAAGAAAAAGCAAAAAAAAAAAAAAAAAAAAAGTTAACATAGAGAAGCCATTTAAAGCAGAAAAAATATTTGTATGTAAAAGGAAATATTTTAGGTAGGAGTTGAATACCAAATGATTTTGGGTCTCTGTGGGGAGTAATGAGGCATGGCAAACACACAATTCTATATGCATGTAATATTATCATCGCACGCCTTGGAAAGCTTTTAAATCACAGAAATGCAGTTAGGGACCATTGTACAAAATAAACATTCCACTTGGTGTCTTCCTTGCCCTAAGTTCCTTGATCTAGAGCAGCACTGCCAGATTTTTACAGCCCCATAAATTAACGTGGTGCTGATTTGATTGAGCTAAATTAATAAGACTTGTGCTTTGTTGCAAAATAACTATTACAGTATGTTGTGGGGACGTACTGCCGATAAGGAAATTGCCGCCTTTAACAATCCCACTGAAGTTTCATGGAGGATTTCAAAACCAATTTTAATTAAAACAAAAGCCGATGTGTGGCAATAATGTGGGTGTTAAGGAGAGAAAATGCAAAATGTCTTTTTAAATCCATTTTAATATGTCTTAAGGACTGGATGATCGATGTGGTAAGAGTCAGCGGCTGACACTGAGCTGGGAGGCTGCCCGTGCGCCTCGCTCCAGTGACAATGGCACTGTGGGCTCGCCCGGTGGGCCTCTGCGCTGGCTCTCAACTTCCAGACCTGGGGTCATCTCCCAAGTTGAAGCTCCGGGGAAGGACCCCTTTTCTCAGTCCAGGGGACTGTGGCAGAAGCTGAACTTCATCCTGCCGGCCACACAGGCTGGAGCAGAGGTAGACAGAGCCTCGGCCTCCGGGCCTGACTCCAGCTTCAATGACAGGTTCTCCCCAACTCCCCACCCACCTGTGACCAGCTCCCTGGCCGCTGCCAGCACTTAAGGCACCTTCTGGAAAGCCTGGGGGTGGGGAGGATTTTGAATGAGAAACATCTGGAGTGCACTAGCAAGAGGAAGGGCTGGTGCCCTGAGGACAGCAGGGCAGAGCAGTGAGGATGGAAACCTGCAGACCGGGCAGAAGAGACCCTAGACGCGCAGTGAGGGAGGGCCCTGGAGGCTCGAAGCTGGAGCTACTGGGGGCCTAGGGGGCAGAGAAGACCCCAGAGCGGGGCAGGAGCGTGAGTTTGGTTGAGACTTAAGAAACTCACTCTTAAGTCTCAACCTCCTTCACCTCAGTTTCCTCAGCTGTAAAATGGAAACAGTAATAGAATTTATATCACATAGCTGCTATGAGGATTAAATGAGGTTGGTACCTGGCACACAAATGCCTAAAAATGATAGTCATTGATATAAAAAGAACAGCAACAACAATACGACCTTCTTTTTACCTGTCATGTTTTCAATCAGGGACAGCTCTTATTTGAGGTCCTGCCGTATGATATGGACAATGATAACATGAACAGGTACCAATATTTAGAGGTCCTAGGATGTCTCAGGTGCTGTTCTGAGCAACTTGTTCACAAGTACTGTCTCATCAGTCCTCACAGCAGCCTGTGAGGGGAAGGAAGTGTCACACGATGTAGGAAGTGATGGAGCTGGGATTTGAACCAAACATGCGTGACTTCAAATGCTTGCTCTTGACCATTTGGAAGGTCAGTGGCCTTCAAAATTCTTTGAACACAACCCACAGTAAAAAAACAAAACACAAACAAACAAACAAAAACAACAACAACAACAAAAAAAAACTTTTCCACAAGACCCAGGATCATACATATACACCCCACACACACACACACACACACACACACACACACACACACACACACACACAGAGTTATTAGTAGGTTCCACAAAATGATACTCTTATTACATATGATGCATATAATGTTTTATTCTGTTCTATTTCCTTTTTCAAAGAAATTATTCATGACCCACTCCATTGTAATCCAGCTTTGAGACTCCCATTTTGGAAAATGCTGCCTGCACCCACCGCTGTGTGAGAAAGTCTGTGTGCCTTCTCATTTGACCATCCCCCCTACCCCGGAAGGCAGGTAGTGGTGTGCCATCGTACAGGTGAGGAACTGAGATTCAGGGTGGCGTAGTGATTTGGCCCTGGCCCCCGCACATCCCCGTGCTAGTACTGACCACGCAGCTCGTGAGTGCTCAGGTCTCAGCTGTCCCTCTGCCCCCATAAGGTCCATGAGGGGAAGCCCCACGTTGGCCTTGGCTCTTCATGACGGGGTGACCTTAGGCAAGTTATTTCAGTGCTCTGAGTCTTAGTTTACCTGTCTATAAAATGTGATAATTCGGGTTGTCCCCTTCTTCTTGCTGCAGCCCAGAGGGGTCCGGAGGGTGGAGAGGGGAGTGCCTCGCGAGGGGCTCTCACTCCCTGCAGGAGCCCTCCAGACTCTTCTCTGTGGTCTGATGTTGACTGGATTTTCCCTCTTTGTTCCCTAATTTTGTCTTAAAATCACCTCTCTCCTTCTCTCCTCCTTTTTTTTTTTTTTTTGAGACGGAGTCTCACACTGTTGCCCAGGCTGGCGTGCAGTGGCATGATCTCAGCTCACTGCAACCTCCGCCTCCCTGGTTCAAGCGATTCTCCTGCCTCAGCCTCCCAAGTAGCTGGGACTACAGGCACACGCCACCACGCCCAGCTAATTTTTTGTATTTTTAGTAGAGATGGGGTTTCACTATGTTGGCCAGGCAGGTCTCAAACTCCTGACCTCATGATCCGCCCACCTCGACCTCCCAAAGTGCTAGGATTACAGGCGTGAGCCACTGCGCCCGGCCTCTTCCTCTTATTTTTAGGTTTGTATTATCTACCTATTTTTTTTTTAAATCTCATATTCCTATTTGGATCCCTTTTAATCAATCATCACATTTTGTATACTTTAAAAAAGTATTTTATTATCATTTTAACATTTTGAATGGGAGAAACCCTCTTAGTTGCTTCAAGTGAATCATTCTCACTTTACATATTTTTATGTAAAACTAGCATGGGGATGTTTGGGGACTGGGGCCAAATCGCTACTTCGATTCCTCACCTGTACAGTGGCACACCACTACCCGCCTTCCGGGACAGGGAGGATGGTCAAATGAGAAGGCACCCAGAGACTTTCTCACATGGCGGTGTGAGCAGGCAGTGTTTTCCCAAACAGAGACTGAGTCTCAAAAATGGGTTACAATTTAGTGGGTCATGAATAACTTCTTTTAAAAAGGAAATAGAACAGAATAAAAACATTATAGGCCAGGCACGGTGGCTCATGCCTGTAATCCTGACACTTTGGGAGGCCGAGGCAGGTGGATCACTTGAGTCCAGGAGTTCGAGATCAGCCTGGGCAACATGGTGAAACCCTGTCTCTACTAAAAATACAAAAATTAGCCAGGCATGGTGGCACACGCCTGTAATTCCAGCTACTTGGGAGCCTGAGGCGTAAGAATCACTTAAATCCGGGAGGTAGAGGTTGCAGTGAGCTGAGATTGCGCCACTGTACTCCAGCCTGGGTGACAGAGTGAGACTCTGTCTCGGAAAAAAAAAAAAGAATAAAAATATATGCATCATATATAAGGGTGTTATTTTGTGAAACCTACTAATAACTGTGTATTTTTATTTCACAATTTCTTTTTTTAGATTAAATTGAGTTTATTATTTATAAACTCACTATTTTCTACTCTTGAATTATTTGTAACGTGTTTTTGGAAAATTTTTCATCTTATTCTCATTCTTTATTTTGACCTTTTACAATTCTCTTATCCTATCTTTGTCATCTGACTCTGCTGTCTTTTTTTCAGAGATGGTGTCTTGCTGTGTTATCCAGGCTGAAGTGTCACGGCACAATCATGGTTCACTGCAGCCTTGAACCCCTGGGCTCAAGTGATCCTGTGCCTCAGCCTCCTGAGCAGCTGGGAATACAGGTGCATGCCACTATGCCCGGCCATCTGACTCTGTTCCTTGTTTTCCCCTTCTCTTATTCCCTTTTTGTGATTCTTTCCACCTGGGAGTGGGCATTTACCACAAGAAACAGGATGAAAGGATGCAAAGGAAGTCATAAGAAGGGCCCCATTCATACCTCAGGATAATGGGGCACCTTGGCCCCCTATATTTGTATTGTCAATCTGGCATGCCCATTTAAGGAAAGGGCTTCAAATCCCTCACCCAGGCAGTCTCACAGTGAGCTCTCCCCAAGCCACAGTCCTCAGTGTAGCCACAGGACTGATCCATTGGACTGGAGTTACCTCCTGGCCATTTATGTCAACTGAGCCTCAAGAAGACCTGACCTCTTAAACCTGCAGTCTTCACTGTATCAAGTTCATGAGGAGTGATCGTGTCAACAGGGTGATGCTTGTTGGTGTCACCTCCTAATGTTACTCAATTTGCCCACTTCTTTCCCCCTCCCAGTTTCCAGTTCAAGTTCACCTTGATTGAGATTCAGGTTGGAATGGTGATTTGGCCCCAGCCCTGAGACATTGCCATGCTAGAGCTGACTATGCCAACTTGTGAAGGCTTGTGTCTCAGCTGACTTCAGCAACAGCTTCTGGACTTTTCCACCCAAGTCCACTGTCTTCAATTTCTCTTCACCCAGCAGCTGAAGCCATCTTTTTTGGAGCTCCATCTGATTTCATTTGTCTGCTTAAAAGCCTCCAAACTTTGGCCTTAAAGCCCTTCTCCCCTCCTCCCTCCAACTTCACGCTGTTTCCTCCCATTATGTCTCCTGCTGTGTCTCTTTCAGGACCCTCTGAGTGCCTGGCACTGGGCTGGGCATTGGAAACGCAATGAACACTCAAGGAGACTGCTCAGAGCCAAGCCCAGAGTTGGCCACTGCAAGGCCAGAGAGGAATCAGACTGAAGCCACACCTTCAAGGGGCCCCACAGACCCAGGGAAAGATGTACCCTCCTCCATAGCCTCCAGGGACAAGGAGAAGAGATGAGGGACATCCTGCTGCCAACAGGCAGCTCCATGGTGCTAAGGACTTTCACGGTGCTAAGGGCTCAGGGCCATGTACACAGCAGAAGAACTCTAACTAGAGATGGAGACCTGAGGCCAGACATGTGCTGGAAGCTGACGTCAGAGTACAGGGTAGGAATAGGGGCCAGGAAGAGGAATGAGGATGGAGAAAAGTGAGGCAAGTGGCCACTAAGCCAAGGTGAGTGAGGCTAGGCAAAACAACTGGAGGTCAGGACAGACAGGACCATCCTCCCTGGAGAACGCGAACCAATTACATAGGTGCATGGGCGAGGCTCATGTGCACTGGGTAAGGCCCCACCATCCTCAGCAGGAGGGTTTGCCCAACAACCACCTCTCCATTACTTACTCTATCCAAGACACTGGACTGTACCACCTCCTGTTTTAGTTTCTGCAACAGAGGAACACACTAACCTAGGATTATGGAAAAAGCATTCAGCAGACTGCCATTTCCAGTAATATGGCAAATTGGGTTACTTAGACCAACCTTCATGGTAGAGACAACAGAAATGGTGAATAAAATTTAAAATGTCTTCTTAAAAGCATTTAGGGGCTACAAGATAGTAAAAAGTTACCAGGCCAAAAGCTAAGTGAAAGTAGGGACTCTGAGAGCACTGAAGCTACTTGTGCCCTGTGGGCATTTGCTTAACCAGCAAACCTGAGCTTCAGTTTTGATACCATGGAGGGCTTTGGGGAAGAGAAGATAAAACCCAGTGCTCAGCAAAGATGAGGAATCTAATAGGACATCCTCCTTCATAAAGGTGGGACTGCAAAGGGAAAGTCTCAGTAAGTGTGAACCAGAAAGAAGACTACCTCACCACTCCCACACCCAGGGGCTTCAAGAAAAGTTATCAGAAGAACAGGAAGGAAAACAGCCATTCATGAAAATTAGATTTACAGCCCAAATTTACATCACCTCAACGGTCAGAATAACCATTATGATTAATTTAATTTAAAGTAGTCTTGGACTGTCTTTAGGGTACCTGGCAGAAGCTACTCAGATCTTTTCAACCCAAACCTCAAAGAAGTACCAAAAATAATTTTCCTGAGGAAAATGAACAAGCAACTCAGGCCAAAAGTAACCAAGAACTTGAGTACACAAGGAAACAAGGCTCCAAGTGAGAAGAGCAGAAACAACAGCAGAAACATCTGCAAGATTTCACATATTGGAATTATCAGGTACAGAATATAAAGCAATGATGCTTACTATTCAGAAGGAGGAAAAAGACAAGATTGATAATATCTACAGGGAACAGGAAAGTGTTTAAGAGAGAGAGAGAGACTTAGTAGATTCTAAAAAGAAGGAAATATCACATCTAGAAATGATAAATAATCAAAGGAAACACTCAGTGGATAAGTAAAACAGCATATTAGATATAGCTGAAGAGAGAATCAGTGGACTAGATGAATCCAACAAAGAAAGAAAAAGAGATAGGGAATATGAAAAAAAAAGTTAAGAGATATGGGAGATAAAAATGAAAAGATATAATATACATCAAATTAGAACTCCAGAAGGAGACGAGTGAGAGAACTGGACAGAGTTAATAATTCAGAAAATAATGGCTAAGAATTTCCAGATCTGAAGAAAGAAACCAATTTATAATTTTAAGATCAATAAATCCTATAAAGGTTAAATAAATGAAATACACATGTAGATTTGTCAGAGTGAAACTGGAGAACACCAAACACAAACAGAAATGTTGTTTTCTACAAGCAAGTGATTTATTTCTACAGGATATATAACAGTACATATAGGACTCACATTTTTTTTCTTAATATATAGGACTAAGAAGATTCAAATATTTTTAAAACTGTCAGTGAAAGGGAAAAACTAGATTACAACATATTCAAAAGATAAAAGCTAGATTAGCAGGTTACTTTCAAAAGCAACAGTTGGGAGCCAGAAGACAAAATTTTAGCATGTGTTGAGCAAAAATAACCACTGACCTAGAATTCTGTAGCTAGTGATAGTGTCTTTCAAGAACGAAGTAAAATTAAGGCTCTCAGATAAAAAGGAAGAAGAAAATTCCCACCAGAAGTGCCTCAGGAAAGGCAATGCCAAAGTTTGGACTAAAGGGAGAAGGAAAATGATTCCAGGACGAGGAGTTGAAGTATAAAAGCAAACAAAGAACAGGAGAACTGGGAACTACGTAGAAAAGACTAAGTAAGCATTAACTGCTTTAAGCGCTACTAATAATGTTATGTGGAATTAAAAGAAAAGATAGAATCTAAAATATGAAAACATCAACACATAAGTCAGGGGTTAAATGGATTTAAAGTGTTCCAAGTCCTTTTTATAGTTTAGGAGAAAGAGAAGGGTATTGATTGATATTAGCTATTGATAAGTTTTGAATACATGTGTTGTAATTTCTAGGTGAACTATTAAAATAATAGAAATAGAAAATATATCTTTCAAATTGAGGAAGTCATTCTGAATGGTCAAAAATATTTCATTAATATAAAAAAGGCAAAAAAGGAGAGCAAAAGAAACATAGGCAAGGTGAGTCATGCAGAAAGCACAAAATAATGTAGAAGAAATAAATGCGGCCGGGCGCGGTGGCTCAAGCCTGTAATCCCAGCACTTTGGGAGGCCAAGACGGGCGGATCACGAGGTCAGGAGATCAAGACCATCCTGGCTAACACGGTGAAACCCCGTCTCCACTAAAAAATACAAAAAACTAGCCGGGCGAGATGGCGGGCACCTGTAGTCCCAGCTACACAGGCGGCTTAGGCAGGAGAATGGCGTAAACCCGGGAGGTGGAGCTTGCAGTGAGCTGAGATTGTGCCACTGCACTCCAGCCCGGGCGACAGAGTGAGACTCCGTCTCAAAAAAAAAAAAAAGAAATAAATGCAAATATACCAAGAATTACATTAAATGCAAGTGGATTAAATGTTCCTGTTTAAAACACTCCAGATTGTTGAACTGGGGGTTGAGGATCTTTTTCCAGGGAAAGTCACCCTCTTAGCTATTGGCTGGAGGCCTAAGTTCTTCACCCCATGAGCCTCTCCACTGGCCAACTGAGTGTCCTCAAGACATGGTTTCCCTCAGAGCAAGAGATCAAGAATGAGGAAGTCACAGTGCCTTTTACAGATGTTGGCATTTCCTTTCTGGGTCTCAGTTTTCTCACCTGCATAGCGGATAAGTTGGACAGATTATGAATGGCAAGTGGGCTTCATCTTGTCATAGAAATGCATTTATGCAGTTAGAAGGGTTCTTAGACTGAACCTAAAGTCAGAGTTATAAAGTGCAGCAATTGATTAGCAGGGGAGCAGGAGCCTGGCAGCTTACTTCCCATGTGTATTTTACCCAGACTGAAGGAAGGATCATGAAACTCAGGGGAAAGCCTCTCAGTTTCCCTCCTTGACTAGATAGAATTCTTTTGTCAACCCAAGCTCCTTACCTTATCAGTGGCAAAAGCAGCCACTCTCCTTCTAACACAGGGGCCTTGTCGTCCCAAGCCCCCATGTTTGACATCACTTAACTAAGGAGCATTGACCAGGGCTCTTGGGATAAACCTGGGTTCAGATCTTGTTTCTCACTTCACATCTGTGTGACCTCCTGCAATTTATTTCATCTGTAAGCCTCAGCTTTCTCAGCTATTAAATGGAGATTTCTCCAACTGAATGAAACATGGCATCTAGCCAACCAGTGCAAGAGTCATTGGCTCACACACCATGAGCCTGTCCTTGAGCTAGTGGTGTTTTGGAGGATAGAAAGAAATGGCCTAGAGTCCATGCCTTTGAGGAACTTGCTGTCTATTTGAGGAGACAAACTATATGACACTATCAGAGAACATTTCAAGCAAGTACAAGTAACAAGCACAGTGCCTAACGATCTGGGGCAACTGGATATGCTCTAGGGGTTCTGAAGGGGGGTCCCCAGATCAGCATCACCTGGGAACTGGTGAGATATGCAAATTTTCAGGCCTCCCCCAAGACCTCTGAATCTACCACTCTAGGACCGTGTCATAACATGCCCTCTCAGAGACTCTGATGCATGCTCAAGTTTGGGAAGCACTACTCTGGGAATTTAGGACACAGAGGGACCAGGAGAGGCCTACTGGAGGATCTGGAATTTGATTCATAAAGAATGCCTGCTTCGATGGACAGAAGAAAGAGCAAAGGCAATTTCAGGGAAAGACAACAGCCTGAGCAGCGGTAAGGAGGCAGGACAACTCGGCATGCTCTAGACACAGCGAGGGAACCAGCTGTATGGAACAGAAAACAAATGTCAGGAAAAGTAGCAGCTCACACTGAATAAGGAGGCCCTCAAATGCCCAGGAAGGAGCTTGGCCTTGGCAGGGCAGGCCATGAGGAGTCAGGACAGGTTTTTCACGAGAAGAGTGACAATAATCTAGTACCTCTTCGAGAGCCAGCAGCCACAGTCCTTTCCCAGGTCTCACTGCAATCCTAACTCAGACAAATACCTCTATTCACTGGCATCCTCCCAAGAGACCTCAGCCACTCGGCAAGGAGACCGCGAGTCAGGGAGGTCGGTTTAGCCCTCCTCCCTCCCACAGAGGGCCTCCGAAGCCCCAGCCCAGCACAGGCCTGAGCTGCTCCAGCAACCACCGGCCGTGAGCAGGTATTGAATTATGAATGGATGTTGCCCAGAAATAATTGCAAACATTATTGCCCCCCACACATGTGTGTCCTCCACGGGGCTACAGCAATAGATTTTGTTGCTTTAACACTCCAGGGTCATTATAAATTAGAGCTAACACATTAACAGTGGGTCAGGGGACATGGGGAGAGGGAATCCCGTCTGCAAGCTCTAAAAGGGACAGATCCCTCAACGGTGTACGTTGGTTACTCTCAACTGTTCCTTTCTTTTGATCTATTCCACCCATCCCTATTAAATAACTAATTATTTAACATCTTTTAAAGCTTTGTTATATATTAGAACAGGCAGGACACAAATGAGTGCTTTTAATAATATAAAAGCCCATTAGCTTCATTTACTGTTAATGTTAAAATAAACATGAGGCAATTTAGATATACTATTCCAATTTCACGGAAACTTTGATGTTTTTCTTCTCTAGTCACATAATTAAGGGAAAAACTACTAATGATATTAAGTTTGTACAGTGTTAATGACAGAAACAGGCACAAGCTGAAATTGCAGCCATTAATATGAAAAAATAAAATATTTAACAGGGTAGATAGATGAGTGCAATTTTAATAAACCAAAATGAAGAAAATTAATTTTAGAGAGTTCCACAGTCTTTCACATGCTACCATTACACCAGTTGTCTAATATATTATTTTTGTGGTCTGGATTATTTATTGATGGTCCGGAGGAATGCCCTGGTTTTTGCATATTGTTTTGTGGATGGTGAAGGTTTTGCCTTTATTTGTTTAATTCTCTTCCTATTTCCTTCACTCTACCACCAGTCCCCAAACTGCAGTGGTTCTCTTACAGTGTGTGCTTTGACAGTGGGCCCTTGCCAATAACATGTAGGTGAGACACAAGGGATGGGGCAAAGTAACCTCCTGAGGGGGCCCAACAGGGGCTGGGTGGTCACAGGGGCTGAAATGTTGGGGTTGCCTCAGAGGTGACAGTGGCTACCCTGAGTCCGAATGGGGACAGCCACTGCTTTGTCTTCAGCTTGTCTTTACGGATCATCAAGGAGTCTCTTGGGAGGCAGGGTCCTGTTCTCCAACTTGCCATGTGTTATGTGTTAACAGTGTTTGCCGAAAATGTATGTCCACTCAGGACCTCAGAATGTGACCTTATTTAGACACAAGGTCTTTGCAGGTACAATGCAGGTAAGAATTGAGGTGTGATCATACTGGATGAGAGTGGGCCCTAAGTCCAATGAGAGTGTCCTCATCGGAGACAGAAAGGACACCCAGAGACACAGAGAGAAGATGGAGGCAGAGATTGAAGTGATGCTGCCACAAGCCAAGGAACTTTCCCGAGGCCACCAAACGCTGGCACAGGCAAGGAAACATTCTTCCCTAGAGCCTTCAGAGGGAGCACGGCCCTGCTGACACCTTGATGCCAGACTTCTGGCCTCCAGAACCGTGAGACAGTACATTTGTGTTGTTTTAAGCCATCAGGTTACAGCAACCACAGGAAAAGAATGTCTGCTACAGAGTAGCCCCAGAGAAATGAGCATCCCTGGCCATCTCATTAAGGCCATGGAAAGGCTCAAGGAGCAGAAAGAGGAACAAAACTGTTGAAAAGGGAGAGAATGCAGAAGCAGAACTAGAGCCAGCTTTAAGGAAAGGAAGTCCAGCTGGTGGCAGGACATGGCACCCGTAGCACGCACAGCATGAGGCTACAAAGCCGTAGCAACAGGAAATCACTCAGGCAACCCGAAGACATCAAGAACGACCAACCCAGAGAAACAGGGAGGAGCTGTGGGGCCTGGGAGTAGGTACTAAGCAGGTTATCGAGCTGGTGGCTTGAGCCCAGGCAGGTAAGGTGCAGAGCCTGGCTCTCTCTGTGAGGCACAGGGTGCAGCTGGGGTTTTTGGGTGGAGCATTCAAAACCTGTTTGTCATAAAAGCAGCATGCAAGTTGATGGCCAATAACGGTAGCTAAAAGAATGCTTACTGTGTGTGAAGCAGGCCTAGCATCAGCACAACCCAAAGAGACAACTGGTTTTTTGTTTGTTTGTTTGTTTTTCAAGACAGGGTCTCACTCTACTCGGGCTGGAGTGCAGTGGCATGATCTCGGCTCACTGCAGCCTCAAACTCCTGGGCTCAAGGGATTCTCCTGCCTTGGCCTCCTGAGAAGCTGGAACTACAGGCACATGCCACCATGCCCAACTAATTTTTTTATTTTTATTTTTTGTAGAGACGAGGTCTCCCTGTTTCGCCCAGGGTGGTCTTGAAATCCTGGACTCAAGCGATCCTTCTGCCTCAACCTCCCAAGGTGCTGGAATTACAGGCGTGAGTCACTGTGTCTCTGGCCCAGATAACTGGTTTTGATACCCTTACATTGTAGATGAAGAAACGGAGGATAGGAGAGGTGAAAACTGGCCTGAATTAGTATGCTGAGGGAGGGAACAGATACTTACGCCCAGGAATCTGAGCCAGGGTCCCAGTCCCTCAAGACCACACTAGCTGTGAGGAGGGCTTCAGTTCAATCTGATTAATGTTGGCCAATGTAGCAGCCCTGTGCATGACACTGTGGGGGACAAGAACTGAATACGATAAGGCTGTGTCAGTACAGAGGCTGATTCATAACAGAAAAGCAGAACAGGAACAAGCAGCTCACACAGGGAGATATCTACTTTCTCCCATGCCAAGAAACCAAAGTCAGGCAGCTCCATGCGTTTTTAGTTCAATGCTTAGTGATGACTTCCATGATTCAGGCATTCTCCACCTGTGTCAGTTACTGGGCTGTATCTCAGTTTCAAACTCACCCTTCTACACTGCTTTGTGACACAAGGACCGGGACTCCACAAACCACATTTTTGCTTTGCCAGCTGCTCCATGTTAAATCCTGGCAATATGGGGAGCTGGATCCCTCCAGCACGGCTGGAGGAGGGAGAAGGACTTCCTGTGCCTTCCTAAGGGTTTTACTCTTCCTGTCAGCATTGCTCCAGCAATGCTTCTTCGCCTCGGCAGAGGCAATTCCTCCTGATAGAAGGCTAAATCTAATCTGCTGCTTTTTCAACACACAGCCTCATTGCACACTGCCTCAGAGTCTGGGTCTGCCCTGCTGGGCTCATCCTCTAAGCTCAGGGACACCCACACCAACCGTGCAGCACCTCCTTCTCAGAGGTCTCCTTCTCTAAGTAAGTGTTAGTGACTCCCACCCTTTTCTTGTTTCTCCCAGCCCTACAAGTAACATCTGCTTCTTGCAGTTGCTACCTCCCTTTTCACCCAGCTAGTTACCTAGTTGACATGCTTTGTCCCTAGTTAACGTGATTCATAATAAATTCTCCTTGTTAACATAACTGATATGGCTTCTGACCCCTGCCTGGTTCTGCCCTCCCCAATATGCTGGTGACATCACACCTCATGGTCACATGGTGGCTGCAGCAATCCCAATGGACCAACGTTGAACAGGTCCAGAGGCAGAATATTACCTCTTTCCTCTTGCCCCATGTCTTTTTAAGCACAAAAGAAACACTCCTGCAAGTTATCCTAGCAAATTTCCCCTCACATTTCACCAGCCAGAATCGGATCTCATGCCCTCTCCTCAGTCAATCCCTAGCAAGGGGAATGAGAAACTGTGATCAGCTTAGACGAATCAGGATCCATCTCCCTGGGGCTGGGGCTGTGGTCACTCCTGTGGCCAGGCAGAAGGGGACCAGCTGAACAGGCTGGTCAGGCTCTGCAAGAAAGGAAGAAAGATCGAGGATGGGGACGGGTCTGATCTGCTGTGACTGCTCCACCATCCCGCCCTCTAGCGGGAGACGCTGGCACCTACAGATCCTGGTGGTAGGTGCTAGGGTGGGCTAGGAGCAGAGGACTGGGCATGAGCTCTGCAGGAGATCCAGGAAGGTCTCACAGATCAGGTGGGGTGTGAACTGACACTCCAAGCCTGGGTAGACTTTCCCAGGCAACAGGTGAGGTAAGACTTTCCAGATAAAAGATAAGGCCTGTGTGAAGTCACAGGTGGGTGGTGAGAATGTGACACAACTGGGAACAGAAGGTGATTGAGTGTGATTTGAGCACAGTGGGACACAGGGGATGTGGCCTTCCGAGTCAGCAGGGATGGAACAAGGAAGGCCCAGTAGGGCATGTGGAGGCCTCGGTGGGTGGCTACAGTGCCTGCTTCAGGTCTGTAGAGGATGGAACCAGGGTTGCGGATCTGGAATAAGGGCCTATGGGAGGTGAGCACCTTGGGGGCAGAGAACATAAGGACCCCACAGCCCCCATCTCTGATCCTATCCCTTCCTTCCTCCCTCCCTCCCCTTCTCTTCACACAGGCATTGCCTTTGTTGATATCACCGAACAGAAACCAAAGACGTAGGAAGTATAGGCTCTGTCCACGAGGAACTTAATGCCTTTTTTCCCTTTCATTTTTTTTTAATTGTGGTAAAAAATACATCTGATGCATCATCATAATCATTTTTAAGTGTACATTTCATTGACATTAAGCATATTCACATTATTGTGCAACCGTCACCACCATACATCTCCAGAACTTTTTCATCATCCCAAACTGAAACTCAGTACCCATTAAGCACAAACTCCCCATCCCCTCTTTCCCCATCCTCTGGCAACCACTACCATCCTACTTTCTGCTCTGAGTTTGACTACTTTATGGACCTAATATGAGTGGAACCATACCATATTTATCCTCTTGTGTTTGGCTCATTTCACTTAGTGTAATGCCCTCAAGGTTCACTCGTGTTGCAGCCTGTGTCAGAATTTCCTCTTTTTTAAGGCTGAATAATAATCCACTGTATGGATATGCCACATCTTGTTCATTAATCCATCTATGGACACGGGTTGCTTCTGTCTTTTGACTGCTGTGAATAATGCTGCTATGAACATGGGTGTACATATACCTGTTTGAGTCCCTGCTTTCCATTCTTTTGTATATATACTAAGAAGTGGAGTTGCTGGATTGTATGGAAATTCCATGTTTAATTTCTTGAGGAACCAACATCCTGTTCTCCACAGCAGCCATACCATTTCACATTCCTATTGGCAATGCACAAGCGTTCCAATTTCTCCACATCCTCATCAACATTTATCTTCCGTTATTTTGATAATAGCTATCCTAATGGACATGCGCGGTACAGTTTAGCTTTTGAGCCAAGGCAAAGCCATGGGAAAATGAACCAATAATAAAGCAGTTGAAATATCAGCAGCCATGAGGGGGAGACAGGGACTGAGCAGATAATGGAAAAGAGGCGTCTGGGAGGGGTGAAGGATGCCTCAGATCCTGGAGGACATGGTATCCCATGGCAACCTTGGGGGCAAGCTCAGCTTTGGTCACTGCCTGGTAGAAGGGGGCATGTGGCCAAGAAAGGGGAGGGCAGGTCATGGGTGTTGTGTGCCGGTGGGGAAGGCCATGAATTCACAGACAAAGCCTGGCCCCAGGGCTTGTCAAAACGGAACAATATTCCCAACCAACTCTTGCCCAACCTGCAGACCCTTTCCAAGGTCTTGCTTTCCAGGGCCTCTTCCACATCCTCCCTTCTCTCTCTTCCTCAGTTACAGTCCCAGGGCCTCCATCAGAGTCTGGCACACATCGGGACCTTAGGGAATCATTATTAATGGAAGGAAGAAAAGATACGTGAAAGATGGTGTTAGCCCCCCATTTCACAGACAGGGAAACTGAGGGTGGAGCTGATCTCATTCCACGGAATTGCCGCCCAGCCTGGGTTTTCGTGATGCTCCCTGAGCTCTGAGCTCACTGCTGGCTACAAGGAGAGGAAGCGTCCCCTTCAGACGTCTGTTGCACAAATGCTGCTCACAGGTAGTGCCCCAAACCATTCTACTTCCCTCTCTGCCCACTCTCTCCCTGGGCCATGCCAACTGGTTGCAACATTTCAAATGAAACTCCCCATGCAGAGACAGGATGCTATGATTTTTCACCTACCCACCCATTACAGAATATACTTACAGAATTAATTAAATAATTTACAGGAATTAATAGAATAAATTCCTTTCACTTGTATGGAACCACTTGTTTTGGGGCTCCACATATGCATGCATGTGTGAGAGTGTGAGAGAGAGCCCCCCACAGCTCAAATGGTGGACATAGTCATCTGTTGGCTTCCTCGACTCTGCTGGCCAGGAATCAAGCCCTCACCTGGAGAGCAGGATTCCACTGGCCTCACCCAGGCATTTAGGCTGTAATGTATAACAGGCCATGCGTGATATCCCCGATCTCCACTGAGATGGATCCACAGGCCAAAGGGAAATGCATGAACTACTTTAACTGTCTGGGAATCCAGCATAATGAACATCCAAAAGTGTTTTATTCCTAGCTCACTGTTGCTTGCCTTTTCTTATATGACATTTAATTTTTTCTTACATTAATTCTTGCGTGGGAATGTTTCCATAATTTCAGGTCCGAGGAAAGGGCTGAGTCTCTCTGTCAACAAAGGGCTCAAAGTTTCACAGATTTGAGCTAGGCACAGTGGCTCACACCTGTAATCCTAGCGCTTTGGGAGTCTGAGGCAGGAGGATCACTTGAGCCCACAAGTTTGAGGCTGCAATGAAGCATGATCATGCCATAGCACTCCAGCCTGGGGTGACAGAGCAAGACTCTATCACCAAAAAAAAAAAAAGTAGATTGAAACCATTTGGCATTTTTCATGACATGTTCACTTCTACTTATTAAACCATGTCAAGGAGGATGGGCAAGGATAATTTTGAGACTTGACAACCTGGGTGATGAGGTATGAGGGGCATGGTGGCAGAAAGAGCCCTAGTTGATGAGTCCAGCTTCTCTTTTCCAGCTGTTGTTAACTCTTGGTGTGACCCAGACAGAGTCACTTCACCCACTGATATAGTTTGGCTGTGTCCTCACCCAAATCTCACCTTGAATTGTAGCTCCCCTAATTCCTACATGTTGTGGGAGGGACCCGGTAGAGATAATTGAATCACGGAGGTCGTTCCCACATATTGTTCTCGTGGTAGCGAATAAGTCACATGAGATTTGATGGTTTTATAAGGGGAAATGCCTTTCACTTTGCTCTCATTTTCTCTCATCTGCTGCCATGTAAGACACGCCTTTTGCCTTCCGCCATGATTGTGAGGCCTCCCCAGCCACGTGGAACTGGGAGTTTATTAAACCCCTTTTTCTCTACAAATTACCCAGTCTCAGGTATGTCTTTATCAGCAGTGTGAAAACGGATTAATACACCCACTTTGGGTCCTGGTTTTTGTAGCAGACGTTATCAGTGCCCCATGAATATCCCCTGTGTTTCTCAACAGGCACTATTGACACCAGGGGCCGAATAATCCTTTGTTGTGGCCCTTTCTTGTAAACTGGAGGATATTTAGCAGCATCTGTGGCCTTCAGATGCCAGCCAGACCCCTGTCCATGCCATGTCCTCAACTTAGCTCCACGGCAAGGCTAAAACTACTTAAGTACAATTGAGTGCTATTGCCCTCTCAATGCATGGCCACAGCCAAGCTCAGCAAGGGTTTGTTCACTCACCAATTGCCTCAACAGGGAAAGCAAAGCAACAGGGGCAAGGAGTATCTGACCCAGTGACCCAGGGGAGCACCCAGTGGGTATAGCAAAGTGGAGAATGGAAACCAACACTGACTGAGCATTAAACTTACATTAGGCACATAACATATATCATCCAACTTCATCCTCAGGATAATTTTTTGGGACCTCTGTTTATAATCTCATCTGACAAATAGGCAGTAGCGACTCAGAGATATTAAGCAACTTATACAAGGTCACACAGATAGTAAGGCACTGAGCTGGGATTTGAACATTCATCTGTCTGGCTTCAAGATTCATGTTTGTTCAACTATGCCATCAATCAGTCTCAGAAAATCTGTACTTGTGGTTGTGTGATATAAGTCAACGTGAGGTTAAGATTTATCAAGCTAAAGATAATTTCAAAGTCATCTAGTCCAGCTACTCATTTTTACTGCTAGTAAACTGAAGCCCACAGCAGAAAAATGACTTGCCCAAGGTTGTGGCGGAGCCAAGACCAGCCCTTGGCTCTGGGTGACATCAAGGCCCAACCCCTTTCCTCTGTACCATACTCCAGGGAGAAGAAAGGTCGTGGACTTGGGAAATCAGGGAAGCTCATCCAGAAGGGAAGAACTCTGGACTAGTTAGGGAAGGGAAGGGAAGTCTCTAGGATATAAACTTTGTTGGGGCACAGAGAACGATACCACAAAGCGTGACTTTTTGGCACACTGAGCACTTTGCAGTAAGAAAAATAGGAAGGCCTTAATAGCTGCCTAAGTTTCTAACCTTCTCTTGTTTCTCTTCCCACAACCCCAGTGCAGAGGGAGGCTGTTTCTGAAAATTTCTTATCTGACTAAGGAAACTTCTTTCCAGAAGAAATGCAATTGTCTTAAGATCCCCTCCCCAGGAATCTCATCAAATAACCAGGAAAGATTAACCACTGGAGGAGAAACTAAAAGTTATCACCAGGCCCAAACAGGCTTTTCATCTGTTCTTCTGAAGGCACCTCCAAAAGGCTGCCTGGGAGTCTTCATCTGCATGATGAGACAATCTCTGCTCACAGTGAAGTCATGCCCCTCACTTTCCTGCCACCTCCCCCAGAGCTCAGATGAAGTGTGTCTCAGGCCATTGTCCTTTGGGCTCATCCATTTCCCCCTGAAAATCATTTACCATCCCTCACAATCACCTACATTCCCCCCATTTCTTTCTCCCCTATCAAGAGGGTGTTGAAGCCTCTGGGTCTTCTTTGAATCTCACATTTTCAGGACTGCTATGTTCACATACATGTAAATAAATTGTTAAGCCTTCTTCTCCTATTTGTCTGCTGTCAGACAGTTCAGCAAAACATCAGAAAAGACAGAAAGAAGCTTTCCCTCTGCCCCATGACTTCATGCCAGGTAACAAATATATACTATCTCATTTAACCCTCTCACAGGCTCTTCAGATTGCCCCTATTGTAAAATTGTAAGAAAAGATATGAAGGTTTTTGAAATGAGAAAGAAGAAAAGAAAGAAAGAAAGAGACAGAGAGAGAGAGAAGAAAGAAAGAGAGGAAAGAAAGGAAAGAAGGAAAGAAAGAAAGGAAGGAAGAAAGGAAGAAAAAAGAAAGAAAGAAAGAGGAAGGAAGAAAGGAAGAAAAAAGAATGAAAGAAAGAAAGAGGAGAAAGAAAAAGAAAAGAAAGAGGGAGAAAAGAAAGATTACTGGATGTCCTGAATAGTAGACTTTTCTGGGTTATCTGTACCTTTTTGTCTTTGAGCCATTTTACAACTCTATACATTGTAGAAAACTAATGATAATAAAAATGTTCTTGTCCATAAAGAAGCAAATAAATGTTGTTTGTTGGAATGCAATTGATTATCGCCCTAAGGATACTGGCCAATTTTGCAACTATTTATGGATTCATTTCAAATTTCCTATATGTGTGTATGTGTGCTCTTTTGTATTCTCCTTTGGACTAGTTTTTAACACCTTACTGGTTCCTTCATTAATTAGTGAGTTAAATAAAATCTTTTTGACACTTATTCATCTTTATATTTGTATTAAAGTGACTTCTTTACCATATTAGTCTATTCTCATGCTGCTATAAAGGACTGGCTGAGACTGCGTAATTTATGAAGGAAAGAAGTTTGATTGACTCACAGTGCCACATGGCTGGGGAGGCCTCAGGAAACTTACAATCATGGTGGAAGGGGAAGCAAGCACATCCTTCTTCACGTGGCAGCAGCAAGGAGAAGTGCTGAGCAAAAGGGAGAAAAGTTCCTTATAAAACCATCAGATCACATGAGAACTAATTAATTATCATGAGAAGAGGATGGGAGAAACTGTCCCCATGATTCAATTATCTCCACATGGTCCCTCCCACAACATGTGGGGATTATGGGAACTACAGTCAAGATATTTGGGTGGGGACACAATTATCCTTTAACATAGATGCCAAAACTTAAAATTTAAACCAGGTGCAGTGGCTCATGCCTATACTCCCAGCTACTCAAGAAGCTGAGGCAAGAGGACTCCTTGAGCCCAGAAGTTTGAGGTCAACCTGGACAACATAGCAAGACTCCATTTAAAAGACAAACAAACAAGCAAACCTTAATGTTTAAGTACCTTGCCCAGAGTCATAGCTTGTAAAAGCTACAGACTAAGTCCCAACATCCTGTTCTTTCTGCTCTCTGCCCCCATACCCAGCTTTACAGCCTTCCTTCTTATAGCTTCTCATTCGCAAGGGTTATGACTGTGTGGTCATAACTCACTAATTAGTGAAGGAACCAGTAAGGTGTTAAAAGCTAATTCAAAGGAGAATTTAAAAGAGTTTTGGTTTCCTAAGTTTTCAACTGAGGACTCAAAACCTAACCCTGCTCAGCTCAGATATTCATGTAGAGTCCTATATATGGACGTACTTTGAGAAGAGTGAAAGCCCCATGCATGACTAAGTGTATTGTGATAAAGGAGACTCACGGGGCTGTGGACTTGGAATTAGAAGATCTGAGGGCAAATTCTAGCCCCACCACTTAGCAGCCCTGTGACCTTCATGAAATCACTCAATCCTGTCTTGGACTCTCAGTTGCCTTTGCTGTCAAACGGGGACCCCATCTGACAGTTATGCTGCCAATATCCCAGAGATATTTTAAGGACGGAGCAAGATAATGGATGTGCAAGTGCATTATAGACTATAGAACGCAATAGTGAGGTTAAGCATTAGTGTGATTATTACTGTTGTTAATGTCCTCACTCCAACTACTGCAGAGGGGAGGGGTGAGGAAGTTTGAATGCAGGAGCTCCTGGCCCCTCTCCCTGTGGCCTACTTCTCTGGGGACAAACCAGGGCTGTTAAGAGCAGGGGCTCCCACCTTGGACTCCCTGCCCCTCCACAGCCCTCAGCCAAGCCAGCAGCAGTGGTCAAGTCCACCTTCATCTGGAGGTGCTTTCCCAGCGAAACCTGGGCCAGGGATACATTTTCCCAGGTCCCGCAGACACTGCTAAGCCAGTACAGATGTTCAATGAGAAGACCATTCACAAAACCCTTGCATCAGCTCATCCGTGCTTCCCAGTTACTCATAGCTGCATGATTTCTGAGCCCTGTCCACCTGGATATTTCCCTGAGATGACTTTTCCAGGTGTGAGCTCACTCAGGCCCAGCCAGCCGGGCAGGTGTGGAGTTCCTACCCAGTGCTGGTAAGAAGAGTGGGAGGAGGCCTGGCTTCCCACCCTCACCCTCCACCAGGAGAGAGCATCACAGAACTTCAGGGGCAAAGACAGGCAAAGGTGATCAAGGCCAAAGGACTCCAGCTCCAGCTGCTAGGTATCAAAATTACGTGCAAGAGCTTTCAAAAATTCAGATTAGGCCAGGCACGGTGACTCATGTCTGTAACCCAGCACTCTGAGAGGCCGAGGTGGACGGATCACTTGAGGTCAGGAGTTCATGACCAGCTAAACCCAGATGGTGAAACCCTGTCTCTACTAAAAATACAAAAATTAGTTAGGCATGGTGGCGCACGCCTGTAATTCCAGCTACTCAGGAGGCTGAGGCAGGAGAATCGCTTGAACCCAGAGGTGGAGGTTGCAGTGAGCCGAGATTGCGCCACTGCACTCCAACCTGGGCGAAAGAGTAAGACTCTGTCTCAAAAACAAAAACAAAAACAAACAAACAAACAAAAAACACAATCAGATTAGAGAGCCCACACCCTCTACGTCAGAACGTGAAATGGTGAGGCCAATAAGATTTATTTTTCAAATCTTCCCAAGGCTTCTAGTGCCCAGCAGACTAGTTTGCAAACCAGCCTTCTAAAGCAATCTTCTTTCTATTATTAAGAAGGAGCCCAAGACACAGACGTGTTAAGTTCAAGGTCTCTTGGGTCAGCTTTTGGATCCACTGTTGCAAAGGGACAGGTTCTTAGGGGGCTGGCATTTTCTCGGAGTGAAGCAGGAGCTGCTGCAGGGGCTGAGAAAGCGGGAAGGAGCTTTTTGCTGCATTCCAGAGCAAATCTGGCTGTGAACAAACGAGAAAGAGCTTTAGTGTAAGCCGGGCTGAATGGATAATTAAACAGATAGCAAAATGGAATGCAGTTGCACACACCTCCCGGGAGCTGGCTGGGGGGAGATAATATGCTTTCCTGTCGTCAGAAGGCACAGGAGGAAAAACAACTGGGCCTGGCCGTTGGCCATTTAACAATATTGCTTTTGTAAACAAGTTGAAAAATCCAATAACTGTAAAACTTATGGCATGTCCTTAAAAGCCTGTTGCTGTTTTCCCTATAAACGGAGGAGCATTTCCGACTGAAGGTGTTCTAATTAAACAGTTCGCATCCCCAGGGGCTGCGAGGTCATCCTAGGGAAGGAGGGTCTGATCCCTCCTCGTGGCCTCAGGACCACAGGTGGGGGTGGCCAGCTCGGGTTGCGGCCAGGCAGCGTTTTGTTTGCTTTGTTAGTCACTGTGCTGGATTGTAGCTGAACAGCTCTCTTCCTTCCTGTTGTCTACAAGGACTCCAAAGAGCAATCCAGCACAAACTCAAAGAAACAAACTCTTACCATAGAAGCAGGGCAGTGAGTGCCCACCAAAGAGGCAGCCCTTCAGGCTGGGAAGAGAGAGAAGTCTGGATCCGTTCATCAGGAAACACTTTGGTGATGCAAGTAACAGAAAGGTAGAAAGTCTGGTTCTAGGCCTAGAGGAGCTCACAGTCCTGATGGGAAGAGAATGCACTCACACATGCACACTCACGCACACTCTCACACATACACCTTCACACATGCACTCACACACGCTCATACATGCAGACTCAAGCACATGTTCACATATGTTCTCACACACATGCACAGGCTCACATGCTCTCACACACACTCATGCACATGCTCGCATGTGGTCACACTCACACTTATGCACAGGTTCACGCACACTCTCCCACATGCACACTCATGCACACGCTCACACGATCACACTCATGCATATGCTTCAAACTCATGGCTGTGTTCACATGCTCACACACATGCACACTCATGCAGACATTCACACATGCTTACACACATGCATATGCTCACACATGCTCACACACACAAACTCACACATTCGCACACACACAATGCTCACACACACATATGCTCACACATGTTCACACACAAACTCACACATGCACACTCATGCACACATTCACACATGCTCACACACATGTACTTACACTCATACACATGGTCACACACACATGCACACTCATGTACATGGTCACACACATGCTCACATACACACACACAGGGGTCACACATGCTCCCACTCACACACACTCATGTTCACTCACACACTCATGCTCACTCTCACACACACACTCACACACTCATTCATACACACACACATCCTAAAAAGGGAATCAAGGGGAAGGAGCCCAGCACTGGTAAGTGGAACAGATAGGTGGTGGTGGGCAGGGGGCAGGGCTCCGGAGCTGGGGGGTCTTTGTAAAGGAATGACAGAAACTCAGGGCTGGGTGGGATTCCAAAGGCCACTTGGTGCCAAAGTCAGCTCTCACTTTCTTCCTCCCCTTTTCTTATCTATGTGGATCATGGCCACACTTCACAGGTAATGGGCACAGTCCTCTGCAAGACTGTCCTCACTCCAGACATCAGCTGCAAGCTCACAGGTTCCTCAGGCCACCCACGCTCTAACCAGTTGGCTACAAATTTAGGAGTTCCCATGATTACCCTCAGGTTTGATCATTAGCTAGAAAGACTCACAGGACTCAGAAAGGCACTATATTTAAGATTATAATTTTTTAAATTGTAGTAACATACACACAGCACAAAATTTACCATCTTAGCCATTTTTAGGTGTCCAGTTCAGCAGTGCCAAGCACACTTGCATTGTTGTGCAACCAATCTTCAGAAGGCTTGTCACCTTCCAAAACCGAAACTCTGTACCCATCAAACAACCATTCCTCCTCATCCCTCCTTCCAGCTCCTGGCAACCACCCTGGAACAAGCAGTTTCAGTGTCTATAAATTTGACCCTCTCGGTGCCTCGTATAAGTGGAATCCTACAGCATTTGTCTTTTTGGCCATTATAGTGTTATTATAGCAGAAGGTTACAAATCAGAGCCAACCAGAGAGAGAGACATGTACGCAAGGTATGGGTGGATTTCAAATGCAAAGCACCCACCACACACTGAAGGACACATCACCCTCTCAGCTTTGAATGTGACCAACTGAGAAGACTGCCGACCAGGGCAGCTCACCCAAGCTTCAGTGTCCAGAGTTTTTACTGGAGTTTCACATAGCCGTTAATTGATGGAATCACTGCCCATATGATGGAATTCAATCTCCAGCACACCTCCCCTCCCCAGAGGTCAGGCTGATATGCTATGACTCAAAGCCCCAGCTCTCTAATGCCATGACTGCTTTTCCTGACATAGCCCATCCTTATCCTGAATTATCTCATTAGTGTAAATGATGGAGGGGTCCACCGTGAGTCATCTCATCAGCAGAAGCTACCAAGTGTGGTCTAAGAGGTTCACAGTGAATAGAAACAATAGGGCCCTATAACCCTCATGGGGGATCAGGGATGTTTTTCTAACAGCCCATCAGCCCTACTGCCTTGGTTGAAGGGTGACCCCCAAATATATTCCCACATCCAGGAATGTGTGAATGTGAGTTTATTTGGAATAAAAGGTCTTTTCAGATGTAATTGAGAATCATGCATGCACTCACACATGCTCACGCTCACACACATGCACAGGCTCACATGCTCACACACACACTTATGAACAGGCTCACCCACTCTCACACATGCTCATACTTGCACACGCACAGGCTCACATGCTCACACCATGGGAAGACAGAGACAGGAGTGATGCTGCCACAAGCCAAGATGCCCAGGGCCACCAGAAGCTGGGGGAGTGAAGGAAGGATTCTCCTCTAGAGCCTTCAGAGGGATCCCAGCCCTGCTGGCCTTGATTTGGGGCTTCCAGCCTCCAGAACCATGAGAGAATCAATTTCTGTGCTTTAAGCCACCCAGTTTGTGGCGATTTGTTACAGCAGCCACAGGAAATGAACACAGAGAGCCTAAATGATACCCCACACATGCCATGGCCTCCCCTCAAGACAGACCAAAAGAGGGACTAAAGGGACACTGAGGCAGGCACCCAGGCAGAAGGGACGTGAGAAGCTGGGGCAGATGGTGGCAACGCAGCCCACAGGCTTCTCCATCTTCTCCTTGGCAAGAGAAGCCCCCGGCCTCTGTTGCAGACTCTCCTCTGCACAGCCACCCACTGTGGGAAGGGCTCCGTTCTGGTTAGTGAAAGCTATTCATGGTAAACCTGCCTCCTTTGCCAGTGATGAGTTAAGGGATGGGCATATGTCCTGGTCAGTGAAATGTGAGAGGAAAGATTTCCTGGCTTTTACAAAGGGGTGTTGGGGAGGAGACAGTTCCTTCTTCTCTCCTGGACCTGTCAGGGCGGATGGAGCCACAGCAGCCACCTTGTGACCATGAGGGCAGAAAACTGGCTCACTGAGGAGGGCCGAGGGAAAAAACAGGAAAGAACTTGACTCCCTGATGATGTTGTCTGGCCCCTGATTCACCAGTCCCGCCCCCCGGACTTCTTGTAGTGGAGATAATTAATTCCTTCTTTTGGGGCCTTTTGGGCCCTGGACTTCTTGTAATGGTGATAATTAATTCCTTCTTTGGGGGCCTTTTGGGTGAGACTTTTCTGCTACTTGTGGCCAAAGCACCTTTACTCAATGGTTTTCAAACATTTTCAACCAAATCTCATTGTGCAAATATTTTACATTGGAATCCAGGTCCATACAGATAACTGAAACAAATAATTCACGAAACAGTATGTACAACACATTCGGATATTTTCTATCTATTTTTCTTTTCCTTTTTTTAATTACTGGTCACAACCTAGCATTTATTGATTGATTTCATGATCCACAAGTAGTCATGACACACAACTTGAAAAGCACAATCTGGAAAAAAAACCAGAAATATTTGCCAGTGAGAGAGAGAAGTAAGTTGCCCCAGTGCAGGCAAAATCATACAGATCCTGCCCCGGACACTGAGATGGTGTTTTCAGGCACTGGTTGGGCACAAAGAAAGACAGAAGTGGAGAGGGACACAGGGGGTGAGTCAGAGAAACAGGGAGACGGAGATGGAGGAAGAGCCCTGCTTAGCCGGAGTTGCACACCCACAGACGCTGACACGGTCCCCTGAGAAGGGCAGAGTGGAAGGCAGGCAGAATCAAGTGGAAAACACAGAAGCCCAGGGTTGGGAAGGAAGAGACAACGAGATACAGGAAATTAAAAGCGAAATGCAGAGACAGAAGAGCAAGCAGGCTGGAAAGTGGAGATTCTAAGGCCAAGACCCAAAGGAGACACACCCCATTCTAAACCAGAGCATGAGGGGCCAGTGCATGGGCCAGAGTCTTAGTGACCAGAGTCCAGCTGCAGGACTGGGCTCAGCCACTGATGAGCCTGTGGCCTTGGTCAAGTCACTTCACCTTTCAGCCTCTGATTCCTTCTCTGGGAAACCCAGCTAGCAGTCCCTCCTTCGCACGAGTGTGGAGAAAGTCAGGCTGCAATGCGAGCCCCAGGACTTAACAGCCTGTAAAGGATGGATGGATGTCCGTCAGGAAGGGCGGTCCACACAGACCCCTGCCCTTGGCCGGACAGAGAGTCTTTCGCTGCCACCCACCCACGGCGTCCCCAGTGTCCCTCTCCCGACAGTCCCCTCCCCCACTTCTCTGCCCAAAGGAGGGAAACCCATTTCCCTGGGAACAGCTGTGTTTCCTCAACAAACAAATGTTCCCTTAAAACGTTTCTGAGGAAGAGCGGATGGTAATGAGCGAACATCTGGCCGAGCGGCACACTTTCGTTTTTGGCAGCTCCGGAGCCCGCCAAGTGACTATTCCCTAATGTTCACCACATCCCAGCCCCTGCTATTCCCAATCAGGCTTGTACCACTACGCCTCAATTAAGAGCAGATGTGGGGCTGAGCGAACGAGGAGGAAAAAACACCCTTCCCCAGCCATCCCTCTGCGCTGCTCAAAATCCAGGGAAGTGGTCTGAGAACTCACAGCGACTCCAGCTTCTGTCTTTCTAATTCATCCATCCATCCATCCATCCATCTGTCCATCTGTCTGTCCGTCCATCCATCCATCCAGCTTCCCCTGCCGTGGCCTTTGGAGATACAGATCTGAACGTAAGATCCTTGCCCCCTGTCTCCTAGATAGACATTCTTCTTCCCTATAATACAGGCATTGGCACACAGGCTCTATGAAGGGCCAGATAAAAAAATATCTGGCTTTGCAGGCTACATGGTCTTTGTCACAACTCTTCAACTCTACTGTTGCAGTGTGAAAGCAGCCATGGACAATATATAAATGAATGGGCATAGCTGTGCTCCAATAAGGCCTTATTTACCAAAATGGTGGCAGGCCAGATTTAGCCCATGGATCATCATCTGCTGACCCCTGCTGTATGACAATATCCGAAGTTGAGGTAGTCACATCTTGGGGTATCTGCTTTAACTGCCCCTCACCCACTGCACTTCATAAGCCCTACTATCTCCTCCCCACCCCACTCTGGTGGACTCAGTTGATTGACCCACACTGGGAAGACACAGGTGGTGATACCCAATCCAAGCTGGGCTACTCAGAGTCTTTCCCCAGGCCTTAGGAATTGGACCAAGTGGGTCAGTTGGGTCTGCAGCTGATTTACACTGGGAACTGAGGGACCACCATCTTCTTCCTGCCTCCTAGACAGAGATGCAGAGAAAAGTGGGCTGTAGACAGTGCAAAACTGCTTTGGTCTGAATATTTGCCTGTCCCCTAAATTCATGTGTTGAAACCCTCACCCGCAAAGTGATGGTATTAGGAGGTGGGGCCTGTGGCTAGATCATGAGGGTGGAGCCTTCATAAATTGGATTAGTGCCCTTATAAAAGAGACCCCAGAGAGACCCTTGCCCCTTTCATCATGTGAGGACACGGTGAGAAGGCACCATCTCTGAACCAGAAAGCAGGCCATCACCAGATACTGAATCTGCCAGCAGCTTGGTCTTGGACTTCCTAGCCTCCAGAACCATGAGGAATAGATCTCTGTTGCTTATAAGCCCCCCAGTTTATGGTATTTTGTTATAGCAGCCCTATGGTTCTAAGACAGGAATGAAATAACCCATGTGGAAAGAGGCTGCCTGGCATCCTAATGCTCTTTCAGACTGTCCCATCCTGTCCTGAGCCCTGCCTACGTTCTGGCCCTGTGTTCCCCAAAGCCCTCTGGATCCTTCTTGAAGAGTCTACTTTTCTGTTTATACTGGCTAAATTGGTGCTTCCTTCAATTAACCAAGCAAGGCATTCTGAACCACTTTCTGCCTCTGCACTCCATTCATACAATTAATTGGCTTTTGTGCCAGGACTTGCCCCGCAGTAGATACCTATGCAACTAAGATATGTCCTTGCCCTCCAGCAGCAGATAGGTAACAAAATAGGGAAGATGGACATCTGTGTTCCTCACTCTTGCACAACCCACAGTGTACTGATAAGGAGTGCATAAACCGCCAAGGAGGAAGGGGTATGGATTAGGAGGTGAAGGAAATCTGAGAGTCTTGGCAGAGGAGGGACCATCTGTAGGCCTTGGAGAGTGAGTTGACTTTGGGCAGAAAAATAAAGGGGAGGAGGTGGTGCTTGAGTATAGAGCAACATTTTCCAAATTAGGTTCATAGAACACTAATCCCAGGAGGGGTTTTGTGGTATCCATCTTCCCCTTCTTTCTTACCCATAGACTTCTGATTCCATCCAACTGATAATGTGCTCCTTAGAAATACTCGCATTCCCAGGCTCCTTTGCAGCTAGAGTGATCATGTGATACTTTTGGCTAATGAGATGTAAGCAGAAGTCAGCTGGAGGATGATTCCAGGATATAAAGGTTCAAACTCACCTTTGCACCTTGCCTTCTCCTTCTTCCTGCCTGGAATGTAGCTGTGGTGCCTGAAAGGGCTGAGACCATTTTGCAACCATCAGGATGAAAGCTACATGTTAAGGAGGGCAGAGCAGGAAACTGGAAGGAGTCTGGTTTCCCAGTGCCATGTCTGAGCCACCACATCAGCCCTGGACTGCTTATTTCTGTACAGGTTCCTAGCCACTAGTGAGGGAGGTGATTCTTTTATTTGCAACTCAACAAAATCATTTCTAACAAATGCAATGTTTAATGATAAAAGAGTTCTAAGGACCAAATCAGTTTGTGTATATGAATTTCCACTGTCAGAGAGTCACAAAATAGGTTATTACAGGTTCTGAGAAACCTTAACGTGAAGATCACTGTCTAACCCAATGTTTCCCAAAATATTTGTTCACCAACACCTCCACTGCCAGGATGCCAATGGGCATCCCATGGAACACACTTCAGGAAACAAGCTATAGAGGAAGGAGTATGGGCTTCTGAGTCAAGAAAAATCTGGGTTGTAATGCTGCGTGGCTTCAGGCATCTCACGTAACCTCTCTGAGCCTGAGGTTCCTACTACATAAAACGAGGGAGGGACATTACAGTTTACAAGTAATCCAGGTAAAGGACTCGGCACCGTCTGTGTCTCCCAGTCAGTCATCAACGATTCTCATTAGCTGCTAGGATCATGTTTTGGAAGGAACATAGCATCAGAGACAGAAGTCCCTGGTTTGAGTGATGGTTTGCCGCTTTCTTTCTCTGTGACCTTGGGCCAGTGGTTGCACTTCTCCGAACCTCCGTGTTCTGAATGGCAGAGGAGGAATTATAATGTCTACTTGGGCAAGAGGAGATACGTGGAAAAGCCTGGCCCAGGGAGGACATTCCCCCAGTGCAGGAGCCCAGAGCTCTGCCACCAGACCCTGCCTCCAGTCCCTGCAGGCCAGCCCTCTGCCCCAAAAAGGCTACAACATTTGGCTTCTGCATTTTCATTTGTAAGGCGTCTGCCTCGCCTCCCTGCCCACTTGTCTATCTTCCCTCAGGGATCGCTACTGAACCCTTCTGGGAGCTCCCCAGTGCAGAGCCTCCACTTCAGCCAGCTGTCTCCTCATCAGTCTGCAGCGCCCAGTGCAGCGCCCAGTGCAGCCTCCCAGCCTCGGCTCAGGCCAGGGTCCCCTCCAGCCCTCCCAGGCAGCCACATCACGAGGCTCAAACAAAGGCACAGGTGCGTGGCCTGAAGACCCAGACTGCATCTTCACGCTGTGTGTGAGGCCTTGGGGAAATGGCTTCCCCTCTGAGCCTCAGTTTTCTCCTCTATAAAAGGAAGCGGTTGCAACACATGGAATTGAAAATGAAGATGATGAGACTGCCTTCACAGAGTTGTGAGGAAGATTAAATGAAGAGAAAAGCATATCTGCACGTGCATTGATGACAACATGCAATATTCATTGGTTACTATTATTTACATTTTATTTTCTCAGCCTTACTTTTGAGGCCTTTCGTTCTTCTTAGTTCCCCTCCCCCCTCTTCAGAGTGAGCTTGACTTTTTATTTGACATGTACTGAGTGTTAACTGTGTGCTGGGTACCCTGTTTGTATCATCTTATTTCATCTGCCCCCACATTCTCTGAGGTAAATCCTCTTTTTATTCCTATGCTCCAGTTAAGGAAACAAGCTCGGAGAGGCTAAGTCATTGGCTTGGGTCAGATGGCATATATATAGCAGATCTGAGGCTTGAATCCAGGTATTCTGGTGTTAAGGCTTATGCTTCTCACTACAGCACTATCGTGCTTCCCTCCCGGCTGTCAAAACCTGTCTATCAATCCTGACCCCAGGTGAATGAGGCCAATATTAACTTGCTCATCTGTCTCAGGAACAGATCTCATGCCTTATTAGTCATTGACATGTTAGTGTGAACTGAAACCTACTTTCTGAAGTTCTTTTCTGACTCATCTCAGGCAGAGGTCCCTGCTGCCTCCTTTGTACCCCCAAAGCTTATGTAATTCCCCAGCATAGCCTTGCCACGTTGCATTGCAATGGTACCTGTCTGTCCCTCTGAACTGAATTTGTGGATTGGTCAAGGATTATATGTATTCATCTCAGTGTCCCCAGTGACCAACACAGCACCTGCCACTAAGCAGACACCCAATTAAATCTGATGAATGAACAAATGAAGCGAGTTAATCATACCTCCTAATGAAAGCCATATGCATAAATGAATCTTGAGGCAGTTTTCATTTTAGTGAAATGACAGTGATAGGTACTTAGAGTCGGGGCTGGTCCTACCAGGAAGGGGCTATAAATTAGGGAGCCCCCAAAGTTCCCTTCTATTCCCAGAAACGCTCCCTCACCTCATTGCTGCTCACTGTTCGAGCTTTCCTTTCACTGTGGGCAGATTTTCCTTCCCCTGGGAAGCCCTCTCCCTTCCTTTAAACTTCTGTTCAAGTCCCACCTCCTTCCAGAAGTCCTCCACCCAAATCCTGATCCATCCCCCTTGTCTCTGAACTCCTGGGTTCGATTGCAGCTCATTTTGCAGCCAGACACTAACAGAAACCAACCATGTATTAAACAGGGAACACATCGAAAGGCTCTTAAGCAGTGCTCAGGGCTGATGCGAAGGTGGGAGACTCAAGCATAGGAAATGAACAGGGGTGAGGGAGGCCAGGCGTTCCGTCCCCAGCTGGATCCACACTGCAGGGATTACCTGGTGAGGTGGCCACCACTGGCCTTGGGCCTTGCTGCGAGGATGAGCACAGAACTGCCTTACTTCTTCTCATCACTCACTTACAATCCACCTCCAGCTTGGAAGAAGCAAAGGGGCAAGCTTAGATCAGATGCCCGCATCCTCGGCACAGCAAAGTGGGGCTCTGTTCCGTCCCGGGCCACACACCAGGGTGTGTTGCACAAATACAGCAAGGGCTCGGGACCACAGGAGTCCACCCCTCTGGCTGCCCAGCCTTCATGCCCATCCCTCTCCTGTTCTTATGATTTGCCAAGGCGTGAGTAATGACCACATGCAAGAGGTTTTTAGGAAGCAAACTCAGCAAGGCTTGCAGATGAATTGGATATGGGATGAGGGGAAGTACTAAAGCCGCCTCCTGGGTTTCTGGCCTGCAGAGCTAAGGGGATGGAGATGTCATCACAGAGGTGGGACCACTCAAAGGGGACTTAGTGTTGGAAACAGGTCAATAGCTCACTCTCCATACACCCGCTCCAAAGCTCCCAGACTCACCTCTTCACCCAGAGCAGTTTATCCTGACTCTGCTCCATGCTGTCCTTTGGCCACACCACTTTACCAGGCCAGTATTTCCCATTTATGTTCCCTCTTCCTCAGCAAGCTCTCTCTAACCTCAGCCATTAGTGCTTTTTCTTTCTTGAGCAATATATAGCCTGTAATCCCAGCACTTTGGGAGGCCAGGACAGGTGGATCACTTGAGTCCAGGAGTTCAAGACCAGCATGGGCAACCTGGCGAAACTCCATCTCTACAATAACAACAACAAAAAATTAGCCAGGCATGGTGGCATGAGCCTGTAGTTCCAGCTACTTGGTGAGGCTGAAGTAGGAGGATCGCTTGAGCCTGGGAGGTCAAGGCTGCAGTGAGCCAAGATCGCATCACTGCATTCCAGCCTGGGTGACAGAGCGAGACCACATCCCAAACAAACAAGTAAACGAAAAACAATACATGTAGGCCGGGCACAGTGGCTCACATCTGTAATTCCAGAGCTTTGGAAGGCTGAGGTAGGAGGATTGCTTGAAGTCAGGGGTTGGAGGCTGCAGTGAGTTACAATCATGCCACTGCACTCCAGCCTGGGCAACAGAGTGATACTCTGTCTAAAAAAAAAAAAAAAAAAAAAAAAAAAGGCCAGGCACGGTGGCTCAAGCCTGTAATCCCAGCACTTTAGGGGGCCCAGGCGGGTGGATCATGAGGTCAAGAGTTCGAGAGCAGCCTGGACAGCATGGTGAAACCCTGTCTCTACTGAAAATACAAAAATTAGCCGGGAGTGGTGGTGCACGCCTGTAATCCCAGCTACTCAGGAGGCTGAGGGAGGAGAATCGCTTGAACCCGGGAGGTGGAGGTTGCAGTAAGCTGAGATTGTGCCACTGCACTCCAGCCTGGGCGAAAGAGGAAGACTGTCTCCGGGCGGGGGGGGGGGGGAAGAAAATCCAACATTATACTTTATTGCATGCCTACCATGCACCTGGCACTGTGCTGGGGGCTGAACTCACTTCCCACCCATCCTGCCTATGGGCTGGGGAGGCAGGGGCAAGCTTGCTCATCACAGGCAGAAACTCAGGTCCAAAGCTTAGAAAGAAACTCACCCAAAGGTTCACAGCCACCCACATCAGGGGCTGGACTCAGACGAGCATCTTTGTCCCTTGTCCCAGCACAGCCCACCCCATTTGGGGCTGCCTCTCTACAGCCGCTGGGAAGAGAAGCTTTTTCTAATTGGCTAATTCTGTGGGGAAAGTTGAGGGGGTGTTTGGGGGCAGGTAGGGATTGGCGTGAGAAGGGGTGATGGAGTCCGCCTTCATTCCGGGATCCCCAGGCCAGGCTTCCTTCTGGTGGTGCTTCCCTGCAGGAAGAGAAAGCATGGGGCCATTGCACAGAGCCCTCTCTGAAAGCAACTGCCCAGGCTACCAGAGCCTGCTCTAGAGGCAGGCGCCTGAACCCCCAGCAGGGCCAGCTCCACCGGGCAGGGAAAGGGCCCTGCTCTCCCTCTCTCATCCCCACATCTTAATGCCAGAGCAGGGGCCATAGGGAGAAAAGAGGGACTCTGTAACCTGTACAGCACTGAGGGCCCCTTAGGCTGGTCAGAGAGGAGAGGGGAGGATGGGGAGAGGAAATCAGAGAGGGATGGAAACGGCTCCCCACCTCCCTGTCCTGTCTCCCTCCCTCCATCTTCTTTCCCTTTAAAATGTAGGAGCCCAGGGCCCACGGCGAGGCCGCAGTGCTGAGCCACACTACCTGGCTCCAGGCTGGGCAGGGGACCCTGGTCTGTGTCCATGTCCAGTGGGTGTCAGGGGCAGGGGCCGCTGCCAAGCCGTCTTCCCAACTGCAGCATCCCCCAGAGCTCCCAGCTGCCCTGAGAGGCCTGATGGTTCCCTCAGGACACTGAGGAGCCTGAAGACGCAGCTGCTACCTTGATACGAAGCTCTTCCAGCCCACAGCGTCACCACGCGTTCTCTGTAAGTTATGTTTTAACATAAGACCTTCTATTTGGACTCAGTGACGTGCGTTGAGCACAAAGCAGCTGCCAGGCTCCCTGAACACACGCATTTGTGGAGTCTCCCAAGGAGGCCAGGACTGGCGAAGGATCTTCTCTTACAAAGGAGGACTCGGCACCCGGAGCGGCAAGGCCAGGCCCTAGGGGCACTGCGCTGGGCCAGGGTGTCACTTGGTGCCTTTGCTGTCCCCTGAGGTTCAGAACTGCTTTTCCCAGAACCCCCTTCTCTGTAGGGTTCAAGTTGGCAAGATTTGCAAGGTGGAAGTGAAGTGCAGGGCTTGGGGCCAGGCCAGGGACAGGCACAGAGGTGTCCCGGGGCCCTGGCTTGTCCCTGCCTAGGCACTAAAGAGCTCCTGTTTCTGACTGCTGACCCTGCCGCCGATCAGCGACCCCCAGGCCACCACCAGGTGCCTCTACAGGGTCACAGTCTTCCAGGCCTCCTCACGAGCTCTCCCTCCACAGCTCCAAAGGCCAGGGCCTGAAACCCAAAGAGGCCCAGCGAATGAGCACCCTACGACTGTGCAGGCAGGTTGTACGGCGTAGTGGCCACAACACAGACAGACAAATCCCAGCCCCATCGCTTACCTGCCTGTAAGAGCTCAGCGGGGTCATGGCTCCCCATGGAGCCTCAGTTTCCCCATCTGAAAAATGAGGGTAATTGTCTCTGTCTACAGAGTGGATGTGAGGGTTTGAGATCATGTCCTAAAGCACCTGGCCATGGAAGGCGCCCCACTCAGTGGCACACTTCACAATGACCTCCTGTCAAAGAAACACTCATATTACCTGTTTTCTAGAACATATGCCCTTTGCACATGAATGTACATTTAAAAAATAATAACGAAAAAAATGAAACTTGAACTCCAAGTCTCTGCTGCACCCCTAGCCCAGCTCCCTGAGAGCCTGGTCACTCTCAGAGGAACTCACTGAGTTCCTGCAGCTGGTCTGAAACCTTCTTCACACTTGGGTCTAAGAAACATCCCAGTCCTTCAGTTTTCTAAATCTGGCTCATCTGTATCCCCATGCCTCCCATATCCCCTTTACAAGAGCCAATTAATTTCTTTCTTCTTCTTCTTTTTTTTTTTTTTTTGGAGACGAGTCTCTCTCTGTGGCCCAGGCTGGAGTGGCACGATCTTGGCTCAGTGCAACCTCCGCCTCCCAGGTTCAAGCGATTCTCCTGCCTCAGCCCCCTCAGTAGCTGGGATTACAGGCACCCACCACCATACCCAGCTAATTTTTGTATTTTCAGTAGAGACGGGGTTTCACCATGTTGGCCAGGCTGATCTCGAACTCCTGACCTCAAGTGATCTGCCTGCCTCAGCCTCCCAAAGTGCTAGGATTACAGGTGTGAGCCACCACGCCTGGCCCACAAGGGCCAATTTCTAGAGCATTTCTGCAGCATCCTATATCTCCACCCCTTCTTCAATCCTACAAGAAGCTGTGCATGGACTTGGTGTCCCAGGACATGGGGTAGGGCCAGGCCCACAGCCCAGGCTGTGACATTGACATTGATGCTGCCCCTTCCTCTGCAAATGTCTGCTGCAGGACCTGTTCTTTGTCCTCTGGCCCCTGCTTCATGGAGCCAGCTACTGAGATGTTCCACTCTGCTGGCTGTGTACAGAGCCACCAAAGACCCCTGTCCAGTCCCCTGATCCCCACCGCCAGCCCAACAAGGCCCTGCCTGCACTGGGGAGCAGGCACAGGACCCCATCTCAGGAACTCACAGCCTCCTCATCTCCTCTCTCAGCAGAATATCCAGAGCTACCATCTTCTTCCAGGTACCTTGTCACCCTCTCCCTGATCTTAAATGCACCCTATCCTCCCAGGCCTGCCCCCACCCCAGGAAAACCAGATCCATCCCAGGATGACCAAATCTGGTGGCAGCACCCAAAATACACAAACACTGTCACCCTTGCTCACCCCTCACCCGCCTCTGCCCCACCCTAGCACTCAAAGGCTTGGATTCCCCTTTCCAGAAAGAGGGACTGAGATGCTGCTTTCATTTTCCTCCATCACAAAACTAAACTATGATCTTAAATATCCTTTTCAACAATTCACTTTGTAACCTACACACTCAGGCCCCTGGGGCCCAGCTGCCTGCCCAGGATGCTGGAATTCCAGAGAAAGAGCTGCTGCTCTGCTAGCTGGCCACCAAATGCCCAGCCCCCAAAGGTGGATATAACTCCCCTCGCAGACGGGACTCACTCTGTGATTTGTCAATGGCGGCACTAACATGAGTTTGCATTCATTGCTCTGACAAGGGTCATGTCCAGAGCGGAATGGGTGGGAATAAACCATTGAAAAATCCATTAGGAAGTGAGTCCACAGGTGGCAGGGTGACTGTGTGATTTATCATTCACCCGGGATATCATCTATACTTGGTAGGGTGACCAGATGATGTATTTTCCAAACAGAGACACTTGTGAGCGAGAACGAGAGGTCAGTAGTAATTACGCCGGGCAGCAGATGTAAATCAGGCTTTCCCCAGGCGGCTTGGACATGTGGTCACCCATTAACTGGAAACTGGGACCCATTTTTTTTTCTCTTATTAGCTCCCATGAAAGTCTGGGCAAGTTTCATGGTTTCCAATGTAGAAATGAAGAAACTGAAGTTACGAGCAAGAAGGTGATGTGCCCAAGGCTGGGCAGAGGTTAGGAGCCCTCCCGCCGGGCTCCGTCCTCTGCAGCCCTTGTGGCTGGCCCAGGCCCTCATTACACTGGCTCACAGCTTACTTCATGTCCAGAGAACCTACCAGGGCAGTTCTCAGCGGCAGGGCCAGAAAGGGATTCTGGAACTCTGGAGGTTGAAGACACAGGTATCTTTATGATCAGGTGAGGAGAAACCCTGGCCAGAGACAAGGGGTTGGATGAGATGACCTCTGAGGACATCTACAGCTGTAGAGGAGGAACCGAGTGTCAGACCCCACTTGGGGCAGCGTGCTGCATTGTGCCTTAATAAGCACAAGAGGGCGCCCTCGCACCAACAAAGAAACATGTCTTGACACGTTCTCCCAAAGCTAAAGCAAAGGCCCGTTCACTTTTTGTTACATGTTAAGTTTTAATTATTTTTCTTTTTGAAACAATGTCATACATGCAGAAAAGTTGCACGTATAGTACAAGTAATTCTCCCCCTGTCCCCCAACCATTAAGAGTAACTTGCTGAAATCACTCCCCAGGTTCACCAAATTCTTTTCTTTTCTTTTCTTTTCTTTTTTTTTTTAGATGGAGTCTTGCTCTGTCGCCTAGGCTGGAGTGCACGATCCCTGCTCACTGCAACCTCCGCCTCCTAGGTTCGAGTAATTCTCCTGCCTCAGCCTCCCAAGTAGCTGGGATTACAGGTGCACACCACCACGCCTGGCTAATTTTTGTATTTTTAGTAGAGATGATGTTTTGGTCTCGAACTCCTGACCCCAAAGTGCTGGGATTACAGGCGTGAGCCACCACGCCTGGCCACCAAATACTTTAGTGCCTGTTTCCTGTAAACAAAGTCATCTTCTAACTAACCTTGCTGTAGGCATCAAAATCAGCAAATAAACAGTGAAGCATCACTGCCACGTAATCTCCAGCCGCTGCACTGTTTTGCCATTTTCCCCATGATGTTCTTTGTAGCAAAGAATGCAGGTCAGAATCATGCTTCTTGTAGTTGTCAAGTCCCCAGTCGGCTTCCGTTTACAACAGCTCCTTGGCATTTCCTTGGCGTTCCCACCACCGCACTATTATGGGATGTCCCTCGGTTTGGGGTTGTCTGATGTTTCTCATGACTAGATTCGGGTCCTGCATCTCTGGCGGGAATTCCGCAGGGCGGTTCTGTGACGCTGTCTCCTTGCTGCAGCCCACAGGCGGGGCAGGGTTTCCATCTGTTCCACTCCTGTTGATGTCCATTCTGATCACTCGATGAGGGTGGCATCTGCCAGACTTCTCCCTGCGACTTATTCTTTTGCTCTTTGTAATTGGTATGTATTTTTGTGGGAGGCCCTTTGATGCCATGTAACTGTCCTGTTCAATTTACTCCTTTATTTGTTCATGTGAATATGGACTCATTGTTTCTTATTTTACTCAATGGATTATAACCTGTTACCGACATTACATATTTTGGTGCTACCAATGGGAGCCCCTTTGGGGTGGTGTCTGTGCCCTTTTGACATGTCCCCATCATTCTGTGAGCGCTTCCTTGCTTTCTGGCCCCACAAGATGCTCCACATTCATCTTGCACTTTCTCTGCCCCAGTTCTGAATCAGCCATTTCTCCAGGGAGTCCCGGTCTACAAGGCATTTCAGAGATCTTCAAGGGAAGCTCAGACCTAGACGCCGAAGTATCCAGAGAGGCGCCTGTGGGACCTCTGCACTTGCTGCCCAGGGCTGCCTCAGGGCTCTGCTCCTTGTATTCTGGTGCAGTGCCCCTTGGCTGTCCCGGCAATGACTCACCCAGGCCCAGTGGCAGCTCGTGCTGCAGCTCTGAAAGGCACAGTAATCCTTGGAAGCAACCACATCATGCTGACTCTGCAGAGATATGGAGTGCATGAGCTGTGGGGCCACAGTGGCCTCCATCTAGATTTCAGAAGATGTCATGTGATAACCTGAGGGCCTAGATAGAAACCTGCCACAGGGGCAGAGCTGCCACAGCCGCCACAGAAAGTCCCACTGGTGCAATGCCTCCTGGAGCCATGAGGGTGGAACCACTCCTGAGACCCCAGAATGATGGAGCTACCAGTGTGCACCACATTCCCAGGAAGGATGCAGGCATGAGACTCCAATCCATAGAGCCGCATTGTAGGCTGAGCCCAGCAAAGCGTAGGAGTGGAGCTGCCCAACCCTACTCCAGTATGCTCAGAAGGTGGGACACGGAGTCCAAGATTATTTTCCACTTTAAGATTTAACATGAGCCCTGTTGGGTTGTGGGCTTATTTGGGACCAGATACCTCTCTTTTCTTGCCTATTTCTCCCATTTGGAATGGAAATGTGTATCCTATGTCTGTCCTACAGTCGTATTTTCAAAGCACATAACTTGTCTAATCTCATAGGCTCACAGCTGGAGAGGAACTTGTTTCAGGATTCATCACGTCTTGAGTATTACCCATATCTGATTTAGATGAGACTTTGGACTTTTGGGGCCATTGTGATGGAATGAATTTTGTATGTGAGGACATGAATTTTGGAGGCCAGGAGCAGAATTATATGGTCAATCCCCAATGCAACGGCGTTAAGATGTGAGATCCTTAAGAGGTTATGAGGCCATGAGGGCTCCGTTGTCGTGAATGGAGTAGTGTTATCGTGGGATTGGGTTTATTATCATAGGAGCGGCATCCTCATCAAAGTGAGCTCAGCCCCCTTCCTTCTCTTTCTTGAGTGCTCTCTCACCCATGTGCTGCCTCCCACCATATTATATCAAGGCAAGAAACCCCTTACCAGATGCACACCCTTGATTTCAGATCTCCCAGCTTCCAGAACCATGAGTCAAATAAATTTTTATTCATTCTGAATTACCCAGTCTCAGGTATTCTGTTAAAGCAACAAAACATGGACTCAGACACTGGACCACCCCAGACCGCCCCCCTCCAAGAGCATACCCGCTTTGTGCTGCTCCACCTAATGGACCATTGAAAGGAAGAGAGAAAGTGAGAAGGAAGAGTTATTTTTATAATTTGTTTCTAGGATCCCGTTCTTGTTTCATGATTAGAATCTCATCTGTTAAATTAAGTGTATCTTAAAGGCATCTTCTTACATATTTTAAGTTTGACCTACGGGTTTCTCTGTTCATAGTAAACTGCAGCCTAATTGGATGTGTAAACAGTCTATAACCTACTCTCGTGCCAATCACCAAGTTTTGGTCAATTAAAGATGGCCAACTGTTCGAACCATGTTTATATAAGGCAAATGCCAAGCTGTAACCAATCCAACTGTTTCTGTATCTCATTTCGTTTGTATATCACTTTCCTTTTTCTGTCCATAAATCTTCTTTGACCAAAAGACGATGCTGGAGTCTCTCTAAACCTATTCTGGTTCCAGGGCTGCCTGATTCATGAATTGTTCCTTGCTCAGTTGACCTCTGTTAAGTTTAATTTGTGGAAGATTTTTCTCATAGCACATCTCATATATTTCTGGAGTAATGACAAGTTTTCTTTGTTTATTTTGCAATTTCTTCCCTTGCAGAGTCTTACTCCTCCAAATTGCTTTTTTGTTTGTTTGGTAGATACACAGCGATCTTTCGTGTTAGAGGCTCTCTTCAGCTGCCTGTGAATCTCTGGCTGTGGGCTCATGTGTGATGATGAGGAACGAGTCAGCTAGCTAGAAGTGGGTTGTCAACTGCAGGTGCCCCTGTAAGGAGATCTGCCAGGTCACTTAGTTGGGGAGCTCCTAATGTCAGCATCCCCGTCTTTTTGAGGTGCTCAGATTCTTCAGGAAGGACTATTCCAGTCTCCTGACTGAAAGGAGAAGCCTGGCTGCCAGGGCTTGGGTAGAGATTAGGGGTGGAGGGCTAGGACGGAGGTGATGTCAGCACCAACACGAGACACTCACTTAATTCTCCAGCAGGTGATATGGGACCTCTGCCCTCAACTTTTGCTGGTACCCATCTGTCAAGAGATCCTCCTATATTACCCCTTAAAGAAAATAACCTCCAATCTTTGCGGGGAGTGAGAGAGCTAGCTGTAGACATCAATTTATTTAGAGGTAGAGAGAGAATCTGAGGTCTGTCTTTTTCTTAAACAGACTTTCAGTCAGTTCCCTTATTTAGCCCCTCTTCATTTCCACTTCCAGAGGCATCTGGAGCCTCCAGTTTCTGGACCTTCTAAAAATTCTGAATGTAAGCCTGGTTGACTCTTGCTTTTCCCACTACTGGGTAAGTATTCAATTTTCTTGGGTTTCATATACAGTGGCCCATCTGCTTTCCATCTTCCAATATTTTGTTGCTGTTGTTTCTTCTGCTTCCCAATCTTTACAGATATACAGATATATTTTAAGCCACTATTTACTGTTTTTCTAGTGAGTTCTGAGAGGCAGCAAAAGTAGATGTCATTGTCCAATCATCTACTTTTCTAGTCCTAAGGACAGACTGACTCTTCTAAAAATTTTTTTCCTTTTATTTTTACTTGACACATAATAACTGTACATATCTATGGGATACAGAATATTTCAATACATATATTCAATGTGTAATGATCAAATCAGAGTAATTAGCATATGTATCACTTTAAACATTTAGTCTTTGTGTTGTGAACATTCAAAATCCTCTCTTCTAGTTTTTTGAAAATATACATTAAATTATTGTTAACTGTATTCACCCTACAGTGCTACAGAACCCTAGAAGGTATTCCTCTCTAGTAGTTGTAACTTCATATCCATTAACCAACCTCTCCTCTACTGTTCCCAGCCTCTAGTAACCACAATTCTACTCTTGACTTCTACCAGCTCATTTTTAAACTCCCACATATGAATGAGAAGTTGCAGTATTTATTTTTCCATGCATGACTTATTTCACATAATGTAATGTCCTCCAGGTTAATCCATGCTGCTGCAACGGACAGGATTCCATTCTTTTGTAGTTCAATATATTCCATTGTGTGTACTACATTTATCCATGTATCTGTCTATGGACATTTAGGTTGATCCCGTATCTTTGCTATGGCGAAAAGTGCTTCAATCCAATAAACATGAGGGTGCAGATATCTCTTCAATATACTGATTTATTTTCCTTTGGATAAATGCCCACTAGTGAGATTGCTGGATCATATGGTAGTTCTATTTGTAGGTTTTTGAGGAAGCTCCATACTGTTCTCCATTGTGGCTTTACTAATTTACATTCCCACCAACAGTGTCTAAGAGTTCCCTTTTCTCCACATCCTTGCCCGTATTATTATTTTTTGTCTTTTTTTAGCATGATAGTCATTCTAACTTGGTGAAGTAATATCTCATCGTGGTTTTGATTTACATTTCCCGGAGGATTAGTGATGCTGAGCATATTTTCATATACTTCTTGGCCATTCGCCTATCTTCTTTTGAGAAATATCTATGCAGGTTCTCTGATCATTTTAAAATCAGATTGTTTTTTGCCGTTGTGTTGTTTGAGTGTCTTGTGTATTTGGTATATGAGTCCCCTATTGGATGAATAGTTTGCAAATGTTTTCTCCCATTCTACAGGTTGTCTCTTCACTGTGGATTATTTCGTTTGCTCTACAGAAGCTTTTTTGTTTGATATAGTCCCTCTTGTCAATTTTTGGTTTTGTTGCTTGTGCTTTTGAAATCTTACTCATACAATCTCTGCCTGGACCAATGTCCTAAAGCATTTCTTCCATGTTTTATTATTCTAGTAGTTTTGTGGTTGCGGGTCTTACATCTAAGTCTTTAATCCATTTTGATTTGATTTTTGTGTATGGTGAGGTAAGGGCCTAGTTTCCTTCTCCTGCATATGGCTATCCAGTTTTCTCAGCACCATTTCTTGAAGAGGGTGTTCTTTCCCCAGTGTGTGTTCTTGGTGCCTTTCAGACTGACTTTTTGATTGCCCTTTGTGTTCATCCCAGCTGCTCAGCTGGACTGTGAGGCTTTGGCTAGATAGAGAAACTTGGTACCTCTTTGTTGAACAGAGGTGTCCTTTCTACAAAGGATTTATCCAAGAAGGGTCCTCCCAGCTCAGTGCCACCTCCTCTAGGAAGGTTTCCTTGACCACCCTACCTGGAAACACTTTCTCATTTAATCATTCCTTTAACATGCCACAAATTAAAGTGGCCCTAGCTAGGACATCCATCCCAAAGGCCTGCTGACCTCTTCCTGTCCCTGGAGACCCTAGAACCATCCCCAGGCTGCTCCTGAGCCCTGGGCAGCCTTCTTCAGGGTCAGGATGGTGCCAAAGAATGGGCTCAGCTTTGGGGCAACCATGACTGCATTAGGTCCCAGTGTGGCTACTCCCTTGTGTGCCCTTGGGCAGGCTTCCAACTGCCATGCCCACAAATATAAGATGGGAATAATTAATGCTGTTCTTCCCCTGCTCGTGTTTCTCAGCACCTGAGTGATTGCATGAGACTCATTTTGGCCAATGGCTTTTGAGCAAAAATGATGTATGTCATTTCCGGGCTGGCTCGTGTCATCACTGATGCAAGGCCCTCCAAGCCCTTTCTCTGCCATGGGGACCAGCCGTGTTTCTGATGGCAGCTGCTCTGCCAGTCTGGGTTGCAGAGTCAGAACAAAGAGGACATGGAACAGAAGTCCCTACCAGCCTTCAAAAGTCATAAGTGAGAGACAAACCTGGTAGAGGCCATGGAAATGAGAGGTTGCTGGAGGATAACTTAGCTTCCTGCACTGATACACCTCGTGGAGCTGTAAGGAGCAAGTGGTGGCCTATGTGAACCCGCACAGGGCTCTGCCTGGCACTATGTGGGTATTCAAGAAATGGGATCTTTTTGGTGGCTCCAGGAGACCTGAGAGGCAGAGACTATGTGACTCAGGCAGATGTTCCAAATCCAGACACAAGAGTCAAAGGACACCTAGGGGGTCCAGAGGGGCCCCTCAGGGACAAATAAATACACACTTATTCTGCTCCCAACTCCAGGCTGGGCTCAACCAATGGGTACTGTGCAACTGCCTCTCCGAGGAAGAGAGACTCTCACTGAGTCGATTGATGGGCAGGGGAAAGGCGTGTGACGGGAAGAGAGGGTATGTGACAGCACAGGGGAGATTATAGGGACTGCAAGCTTGCCCCATCCCCACAGCAGAAAGGCAGTGGCAGAGACCTGGCTGAGTGGCGGTCCCCTTTCTGGCTTTTCAACACCTGACTGGAGCTCTCAGACAGGGTGTCCCCACCACTCCCTCACCCAACAGACTGAGCACAGGCACCTGAAATTAGGCCCAGCGTCACCGTTAACTGGCAGTTTGACCCTAGGCCTCAATTTCCTCTTCTGTAAAATGAAGATCATACACACGCTTGCCCTGTGTACCTCACAGGAGCCCTGTGAGACTCAAATATGAAAATGGGTATGACAGACCTTTCAAAACATGGCAGTTCTTTGAGAATGCAAGTTGATTTCAGAGAGTTAAATCTCACACTTCCCACGGAGCTGAGCAGAGCAGATCATTTTATCCCCATTTCAGAGATAAGAAAACACAGGCACAGAGGTTAGGTGACTTGCTGAAGGTCCCACAGCCGGTGGGTAGCAGAGTTGGGGTCACGCTCTGGGTCCTGTGAGTCTGAATCTAGTCTCTGCTTCACCAAGTCATCTCCCTACAAAAACCCCCGTGGAAAGAAAATCCCTGTGGATCCGAGCCCACTGGAAAGGTCTTCCCCAGCCCTCAGGATCCACTGTTCTGGAAGCAGGTAAGGAGACACGACCCACAGGTATGGATAGGAGTCCTGCCTGTGGCTAACCTGATGCCATGGTGTTCAGGGGACAGAGTGAAGCCCATGGTGGCCCGAAGGCTGGAGTCGAACAATATGGGGCAGAAGCAGCTCACTGGCTGCACCTTCTCACAGTGTCAGGCTCTTTCTGATCATGAAAGTGGCCTTGCCCTCAATTTCATGTGCCAAGGAGCTGGGTGACTCACGGAGCCCTCAATCCGCAGTTGTTAAAATATGTCAGGCCTCCATCTGCTCCCCAGTCTCAGCCCCCAGGCAGCCACCTGTGACTATACCTTCCTTAGTCAACAACCAAGTCAATATACTGGGGACATTTGGTGGGTAAAAGCTGTTGAGGATGTTGGGGGGCTGTGTGCTTTTTCTGGCACCAGGATCAAGGTGGCTAACACAGGCATGCATAATCGTGGGAGCAACCCCTCCTACTTAGGCAGCCTTGCTAGTCTTCAAACATTTTTGTACACATGATCTCGTTGATCCCTGCAAGTATTTTATAAGCTGGGGAAGACAGAAATATTCACCCTGGGGCACAGAGAGGCTTACCCAGGCAGAGACAACAAACAGGTGGAGCTCAAGCCATTCCGCAATTCCTTTGCTAGTGGCAGACATCATTAATCAATCACGCCACTCCTTCCAGTTCATCTGGGATGAGGCCTCAGAACATCTCAATAGAACCCTTCAGGCAGCCACTACCAATCGATTAAGGACTGCCATCCTAGGTGTAGTAGACGTCAACTACCTAATCAGCTGGGTGACCTTGGGCAATTCTTACTGGTCTTCCCAATGGAAAAACAGGAAGATGGACTAGAAGTCCTGTGTTTCTGTGGGATGGCCTGTTGGTAAGTCCTGTCTCATCCTTCTTTGCTCCTTTCCACACAGTGGTAGCTCAGTATCTTGTTACCTCTTGCATGGGACCCCTTGGTGATCTCCTTTCTGGGCTCTAGTGCATTGTGGAAACTGTTGCCTGTTTACCCTTCCTAACATTGTCTGCTCAAGAACTTCCACAGGGAGGGGAACATCATGTACTGGGGCCTGTCAGGGGGTGGCGGGTAAGGGGAGGGAGAGCATTAGGACAAATACCAAATGCATGAGGGGCTTAAAACCTAGATGACGGGTTGATGGGTGCAGCAAACCACCATGGCACATGCATGCCTATGTAACAAACCTGCAAGTTCTGCACATGTATCCCAGAACTTAAAGTAAAACAAATAAATAAATAAAAGAACTTCCAAAGGCTCTCCATGCCCTTCCCAAAAGAGTCCCACTGCAGAGTGGCCATGCTCTGGCCTTTCTCTTCATCTCCAAACTCAATGCCAAGATTCCTCTTTACCCATCTCAGCTTTCAGCCAAAGGGCACATCCATTTGTTCCTGTATGTGGCCCACACTATCCCCATCCCACCCCTGGACCTTTGCCCATGCTGTTCCCTGTGCCTGGGGGTGCCTGCTCTCACCACCATTCCTCGTATCTGCTTCTTAAAACCTCCTCCATCTTAAAGGTCATCTTAGTCAATGCTACCACCTGCTTGACAACTTCATGAATTCTCCATAACAGGGGGTGCCCACTCCTTCCTCTGAAATATTAGTGCTTTTTTTTTTTGCTCTTTCCACATGCCTGTTCCTGCCCCTCCCTCAACCTTCCGACTTACTCACCTAGGAAACTCCAGGTGACTCACAGCCAGCACGCTGGGCAACAAACAGGAGACTTGCCTTCCTTTCCAATAGCAGTCATGATGGAGGCATTTCCCGAGACCTACTATGCACAAGATGCCAGGGTGGTGGGGAGGAGCATCTGGCAGGGGCTCTTGGCAGCCACTGGAGTTCTTTCTTCCTAGGGAGGGATGCAGCCATCAGAGGGGTGGCGTTAGTTGTGAAGGGGGATGGGCTTTGCAATGTCTGCACTTCTAAGGGGTATGAAGAGAGGGAAGAGAAAGACTGAGGCCAATGAGGGAACGTAGCTCCTTTCTTCTCTCTAGAAAGTCCATGTCTCCCTCCTCCCCAGGATCCCTCACTAACCATGCACTCTTACAGAGAACTTGCTGGAAACAGTGAGGACCCAGACTCTGCCTTAACCATAGTAACAAAAGTGACAGACACTCACAGGTCTTAGTGCTCCTGCTCAGGCTGTTCCTACTATGGGGGCTGTACTTCCACTCCCTCTCCTCAACCCCCCTCTAGGTCCTCCTACCTCAGTGCCACCTCCTCCAGGAAGGCTTCCCTGACCACCCCACCTGGAAATGGCCTGTGCACGTGGACTTCCTTAACCCTTTCACTTAGCCTCTGGTAGAGTATTCAGCCAGTCCCACCTCCCTGTGGTCACTTATGTTCAAGTGACACTGCCATCACCTAGTTCCATAAGGTCTTTGAGGCTAAGGTCTGTTTCTGAGCCTCCCTGACTCCCCTGGGCTTAGATATGCTGACACATTGGGCAACCAGAAAGATCTGTCGTGGAAAATGAGCAATGAGAACCAGGTGTGAGGCAGAGGCTCTGGAGGATGTCTCACGGTGTCCTTTCTAGGAAGTTGTCTAACCCTTGCCCTGCCTTCCAGGGGAAAGGGCCTGGAAAAGCCAGCTGGGCCTCAGAGAGCAGGAGAAAAAGACTTTGGCATTCTCCGCTGCTCCTCCTGGCTGAATACCTTCATGCCGAATTCAAGGGAGTGATCATAAAAACCAAAGCCTCCTTGACTTATTTCTAGGGCCAAAGCCAGGTGTCTGGACTTCCCCTCATCCCTGCTCTCACACCTGCAACACCAATGGGCCTCAGGCTATTTCACCTGGAGTAGGGAGGACCCATGAAGATGCCAGTTAACTCAGAAGGGCTGTGTGGCAGCCCTGGGTTAAATCCTAGCTGACACTAACCAGCTGGCGACTGTGGGCAAGGGGCTTAGTCTTTCTGAGCCTCCATTTCCTTCTTTTATATTTTGCTTTTATTTTTTGAGACAGGGCTTGGCTCTGTCACCCAGGCTGGAGTGCAGTGGCACAGTCACAGCTCATTGCAGCCTCAACCTGCTGGGCTCAAGCAATCCTCCCGCCTCAGCCTCCCAAGTAGCTGGGACTACAGGTGTGCACCACCACACCTGTCTAAATTTTGTATTTTTTGTAGATATGGGGTCTCACTATGTTGCCCAGGCTGGTCTCGAAATCCTGAGCTGAAACGATCCACCTACTTCAGCCTCCCAAAGTGCTGGGATTACAGGCATGAGCCACCATGCCTGGCCCCATTTCCTTCCTTTCTTCCTTTATTTATTTATTTTATTTATTTTTATTTTATTTTATTTTATTTTATTTTATTTTATTTTATTTTTGAGACAGTCTCGCACTGTTACCCAGGCTGGAGTGAAGCAGCGCAATCTCTGCTCACTGCAACCTCCGCCCTCCCAAGTTCAAGTGATTTTCCTGCCTCAGCCTCCTGAGTAGCTGGGATTACAAGTGCCCGCCACCACACCTGACTAATTTTTTCCATTTTTAGTAGAGACGGAGTTTCACCATGTTGGCCAGGCTGGTCTTGAACTCCTGACCTCGTGATCCACCCGCTTCGGTCTCCCAAAGTGCTGGGATTACAGGCATGAGCCACCGCGCCTGGCCTCCTTCCTTTAAAATGGAGCTAATAATCACAACAAGACAACACCATAGGATTCCACCCATGTGAGGTTCCCAGAGTAGTAAATTCATAGAGACAGAAAGTAGAATAGTTGCTAGGCGCTGGCGGAGGAGAGGATGGGGAGTTGGTGTTTAGTGGGCCCCGAGTTTCAGTTTGCGCTGATGGAAAGTTCTGCAGATGGAGGGTGGTGATGGTTGCACACCAATGCGAATGTTCTTTCTACTGAACTGTACACTTAGAAATGGTTATGAAGGGCTGGGCGTGGTGGCTCATGCCTGTAATCCTAGCACTTTGGGAGGCCAAGGTGGGTGGATCACGAGGTCAGAAGATCGAGACCATCCTGGCCAACATAGTGAAAACCCATCTTTACTAAAAATACAAAAAATTAGCCAGACGTGGTGGCGGGCATCTGTAATCCCAGCTACTCGGGAGGCTGAGGCAGGAGAATTGCTTGAACCAGAGAGGCGGAGGTTACAGTGAGCTGAAATCACGCCATTGCACTCTAGGGTGGGCTAAAGAGTGAGACTTTGTCTCAAAAAAAAAAAAGAAAAAGAAATGGTTATGAAGATGAATTTTCGGTTACATGTATTTTATTCCAATTAAACATTTTCAAAAATCTTTTAAAAAATGGAGCCAGTGAGAGCACTTATCTTTACCTCAGGGGGTTGTGGTGGGAATCGATGAGCAGATCCCACCATCACTGTGTCTGGTGTCTGGAATGGAAAGGACACTTAATAAGTCCTGTCCCCTATCCCCTGCTTCCCGGTCTCTCTCCCGGGAGGGGAGGCCAGGGTCCCTGTGGCTGAGGCTGCAGCGTGTGTCAGGAGGCGGTGGCCCAGCTGCTCGCAGTGGAGGCAGTGAGCTCCCTGACAGAGGCAGTGTGTGACTGGCAGAGGCCAGGCCAGACAACTACACGTGGCGGTGGATGTGGGCCCTGAGCTCCCTTCTCACCTGAGGGTTCAGACAGTTTCTCAGCTCGACCTGTCTTGCCCTACCCTGCCACCATCTTCAGTGGCTGCACTAGGGTGTCCTGGTCATTCTGTCCTCTGCCAACCAGACCACGTCTGGGAGCACCCGCCACACGCCTCCCTGGGCCAGGCAGGCTGTAGGGACTATGACCAGCCTCCAGGAGGGTCAGGTGGAGGTGAGCGAGGGAGGGAACAGTGGCAGAAGCAGTAAGACAGGTGGCACCTCCTGGGTCCTGCATTGGGGACAGAGCAGGGACAGGAGGAGCAAGGTGAAAAGAATGGTAAAAACTGCAGGGCAGGCAGGCATGGGCTCCATCTAGCCCTCCTGTCTCTGAACCGGTCTCATCCTCTGGAAAGGGGCTGATCATAGCGCCTCTTCCATAGGGCTGTGACAATAGATGACACTATGCAGAAAGCGCTCGGAGCACAGCGGACCCTCAACAAATGGTGATGGATGTCGGTTGTTAGTTTTTGAGTGTTGAGTGATGTGTGTGTGTGTGTGATTTGTTTTTGACAGAGAGAGTCAGAGAGAAGAGCCCAGTCCTCACCTCAGGAAGCTGGCATCCCTCCTGGGGCAAGATGTCTTCCATCTTGAGGGCATCAAGATTGCCCTCCCCACCGCTCAGCCACTACCACTGCCGCCTCCCTTCTTCAGAGCAGGATAAGAAGCCCAGAGACCCAGATCCTCAGAACTTCTGCGAGCCCCTAAAGAAGTCCCCATTTCAATAGTCCTTCTTCGCTGTACAGTCCTCCTTCCCTCTTCTCAGCCCAAGAAGAGCCCCTCCCTGCCCACTCACCATAGAGGGTCCTTGGCTCCACTGACCTGCCAGATGTAAATGGAAAGCACGCTCCATTTTCTTTGTCCCAGGGGAATTTACTCAAGCATAGAAAACTCTCAGTCAAGAGGAAACCTCTGCTGCTTGTCAGAAAGCAATTCAGAAGTGACAAATTCCCAGGAGGAGTATTGGAAACCCACCCCAGGACAGCCCCTGGAAGGTAACAGTGGAGAGTACAGTGGTAATCAATTCTCTGTTTAACTTTCTGTGAGCACCCCCTAGTTCCCAGTCAGAAGCCAGGAGGGTATGGTTTAGGCGAGGTTAGGGTTCAAACAAGACTGAAAGCCAGGCTCAGCCCCTACAGTTTCCCACTGGCATGGTGACAATAATCATCACAACGATTGTACAGTAACACCGACAATAAGAAAGTTTATATCTTTCACCCACTTTTTGATGAGATGGTTTGTCTTCTTGTTACTGAGTTGTAAGAGTTCATTGTAAATTCTGAATGGAAGTACTTTCCTGGGCATATGTTTCACCAAAAAACAAACAAACAAACAAACAAAGGCTAACATATATTGTGTACTTTTGTGGGTTGCAACAGTGTTCTTAGCGCTTTGTCCTCAGTTAGTTCCCTCAGTCTTTACCATGACCAATGTAATTGACACTATTATTACTCCCATTTTACAGAGGAGGAAAGTGAGGCTCAGAGGAGGGAAATCCAAGCCACATAGCTGGCACATGGAGAGTGAGGTCCCAGAGCCCACCTCACAGCCCCCCAAGTGCAATCATAAAGGAGACAAACCCCTTGCCTCAGACACCTGTGGGAGTCAAATGAACCAGTGTGTACAATGGTACTTAGTAAACTGTGAGTGTGAGTTAGGAATAAAATAATGGGTTCCTGGATGGGCGTGGTGGCTCACGCCTGTAATCCCAGCACTTTGGGAGGCCAAGGCAGGCAGATCACGAGGTCAGGAGTTCGAGACCAGCCTGACCAATATGGTGAAACTCCGTCTCTATTAAAATTACAAAAATTAGCCAGGCATGGTGGCGCGCACCTGTAATCCCAGCTACTCTGGAGGCTGAAGCAGGAGAATCACTTGAACCTGGTATGCAGAGGTTGCAGTGAGCCGAGATCATGCCACTACACTCCAGCCTGGGTGACAGAACAAGACTCTATCTCAAAAATAAATAAATAAAAATTTAAAAAAAAGGAATCCCTCTCTAGAGGTCTCCCCCAAACCAAACACATAATCCACCTTTTTCTTCATGAAGTCAGCAAGGTCAAACCTTCTCAGAGGAGGCCAAGAAAGGAGTGGGCTGAGTGGGAACTGGGCTGGACTCATTAAAACCAGTCAGCATTGCTTTGATCTGAACAGAGCTGGTTTGATCCAGTTAGATTTATCCAGAACCCCTTAGAACCAGTCAGAATTTGTTTTAAAAGGTCCAAATTGGTATGATCCAGTCATATCATGTTAGAACCAGTTTACATCCTGAGATGATCGACGTTGGAACTGGCTTGGACTGGTTAGAAGCAGATTGAACTGCTTCTGTGACTGGCTGGAAGCAGCCACTGGCTCTGGTTTTACACCAGCACGCTTCAGTAATGTGTTTATTCAAAGCTGGGTTGCAGTGGGATGAGATGTGAGTAGGAAGAGGGAAGTGGCTTTGGAAGGTCAGAGAGTTACAGCCAAGCTTGGCTCTGCCTGGGGAGGGCCTTGAATGCCGAGCTGAAGTGCATATGATGTCACGTCTATTTTCAAGCCATACATAACCCTGCGGGGTGCTACACAGGCTGCTTGCTGTAAATCAATTCGCCTCTCACCCAGTGATTAATGGGAGGGAAGCTTTCATCACTTGTTCTGGGTAAGTTATTGCATGTGGAAACACATCTTTGATTTTATAAGTTCTTGCTAGAGCATGAAATTTCTTGGAGGAGGTTCCCTGAGGAATGTGGAGCCCCGACAGTCCTGTTCCCTGTCCCCTCCCCGCTCACAGATTCCACTCCCTACTTCCTCCTTGCCCACTCCTCCTCCTGCCCAGCTTTGTCTCTCTGGGAGCCTCTGCCACACCTCCCCAGGCCAAAGGGCTCACCAGGGCTCGGAGGAAGGGCTGAGGGAGGCGGAGTTCGCTGCCACCTTCCGCTTAGGAGAGCAAGGACTTTGTAGACAACAGGTGTGAGGAAGGAGGGAGGAATGGCACAGGACAGAGACCAACTTGTTGCTCTCCTGGACCAGATATAATCCAGATAGTCCAGGCCAACCTACTGAGGGCAGGGAACCTAGGAGTGGAGCAGGGCCAGGACGCCCAAGGGGCTTCCTGCATTAGCTGCTCTACAACGTCATGGTGGCTCCAGCTGTGAGTCCAGTTAGAAATCCAGACAGTTAGAAACTCTAGAGATGATCCTTTGAAATGCACATAGTTCAGACCCTCATTTTTGCCAGAGTCCCTGAGTGGGAGGGACTTGCCAGGCTACATGACCCAGATGAGAAGCTGCTCCAACCCCCAGTCCAGAGGGCTGCCTCCCTAAGGAGATGATGTCTGTCTTTTGGGCTCTTCCATCCACCCTGCCTGCACCTGTAGCACTAGCCTAACACTTCTCAAAGCCCCTTGGGGACCTTGTGAGCTCAGATCACCATGACACTGAAGCACACGGGCCCTACGGGCTCTGGAGCCAGACAGACCTGAGTCTATGACCCTGCTTTACTAGCTGGAGAGTCTTTGCCTCTCTGAGCCTTAGCTTACTCGGCCACAAAATGGGATAATACTAGAAGTCAGCTCATGGCATGGTTGGGAAGTTTAAATGAATTCATATGCACAGTTGATGATATTGCATGTTCACCTAATGGTGGAATCAATAATATGTACTGTTAGCATTTATGATAATAATTATAACTATCATTGAGCCTTTGTCCTTGGTCATGGAGGCACTAGATGAGGACTCTGAGGACTTGTGTTAGAGTCCCTGCTCAGACACTGTCTCGCGCGCTATGTGGCCTCAGTTTCCCCATCTTTAAAGTGGGGGTAAGTCCTTTTGCTCTGACTGCCAAAGTAGTTATGAGAATCCAGAGATGTGAATGGGCTTTGAAAGCTGAAGAGTGTCAAACACACAGTCTGTTCTGCTGGACACAGAGAATGACCGCCCATCCCCCTCCAGGATGCTGCCGGCAGTGCGGTCGGTGGGCGCAGATGGCCCCAGCTGTCAGCTCTTTCAGGGTCTGCCTGAGTTGCAGAGACCCACCTTGCCTGAGGTCATGCCTTCCCTGGGGCAGCCCACAGCTGGAGACTGAGCAAGGCCGGGGATAAAGATTCAGCCATTTGGGTCCACCGTGGGACATTCTGATGGGCGCTCGCTGAGGCTTCACCAGGCCTGCCCTGAGGTCCATCTTGTCCCTCTGCCCATCCTCCTTCCCCCCTCTTCTTCATGAATTCATGTGTGTTCATCCCTCATATACATCTTGCACCCCAAACGTCACCTCAGTGTCTGGGGGAACCCAATCTGCAAAAGCTACATAATAAAAGGCTGCCTCTTGCTGGCACAGCCATGCTTACCACACAGAGGAGGCAGCCTCAGGGCCTGAACACCCCTCCTCTGAAATGGGCTCTGGAACACCTGGCTCAGAATCGTACAAATCTGGAAATACAGTTTGCCAGCGGTTAGTCAGTTTAGATGGAGGCTCTCCAAGTGAGTTTTGTTAGCGTTGCAGGGAAAGCTGAAAGGCAGAGCGGAAGGTGAGGACAGCTGCAGTCCTAACGCACCCCGCTTTCTAGAAGCCCGTGCAGAGAGACCCTCAGCAGTGAGTGCTCTTTTGCACAGCAGTGACCTGATACTCATTGGTCTACCAAGGCCACTGGTCAAACCACTGACCTCTGTGGGTGGAAATAGAGTTTGCCAATTCACCATGAAATGAGGGAAGTTGGGATGATATCATGAATTTTAGGGAATTAATTATACTCATCATAAGGTTTTGCTGTTAAGAGAACTGCATAATGCTGATTATAGATTGCGGAGGGCGTTTGTTTTGTGTTGTTTTTAAGGTCCTCACTTGGCAAAAGAACGAAGAAAAGGAGCTCTGCATCTTAGAAATCCAGGTCTGGGATGTACCGAAGAGTTCCGAGTCACCTGGACGAGGCTCCTCACCGAGCTGAGGTGGAGAGCAGGGCTCTTTAGCCATGGAAATTTCTGGGGCAGCCAATGGCTTGCAACTGCTCTTATTGGGGTCTCACCCTGTTCATAGCTTGGACTGTAGGCAGGTTGACCTCAGTGCCCTTCCAACTCCAAGATGTCTGCGGTGAGACTCAGTGCTCTGCGTAAGGTGGTGGGCTGTGACAGTAAGCGGGACTTAGGTACCTCCCCCTCTGCCCCCTTCATAGGTCCTCCACACCTGGAAGGGGTCATGAGGGCCAGGATGGGTCAACAGCACCCCTCAGTGAGCTGTGGGCCTTCCCACCATCACTCCTGAGCTAATTGCCACCTGCTTGCCTGCCAGGTGCCTGCCCGCGTGTCTCCAGCTCTGGGCCGCTATTAACGACATGTTGCGGCAGTTTTACGAAGCGTGGCTCAGAACAATTTTACACCTCATTTGATTTATGTTCTGGGATTCCTTCCTCTCTCAGAGGTTCCCTCCCTCTGGAGGGACAGCGTGTGTCACCCATCCTAGTTCCCCTGTGCTCCGACAGAGCAGACAGACCCCAGGTCCTGAGCAAACAGCACCATGACCTCCCTCCCAGGCCTTCTGTCCAGGTGATGTCCTTGAGCCAGGACATCTGTGACTGAGACCTCCTCAGGTGGCTCAGTAATGACCAGGAGAATCCCAGAGCAGGGAATGACCTCAGAGATGGGTAACCAAACCCCAATCTACAGGCGAGGAAACCGAGGGTTGGAGAGAGGCCTCGGGTCCCTCGGGACCCTTCTGAAGGTCACAGAGCCAGTCCATGGCTGGCACCTGCCTCCTTTCTCTGCGGCAGAGGACAGGGTCTGCACTGGGAGCTGAGGCCAGCCATGAGCCGACCTTCCAGGCAGCAGAACCACTAGACTAGACTCTCCATGGGGCAGTGATCTCGCTGAGGTGGAGGAAGGGCCAAGCTAAAGGATTGCTTGTCCACCTCCCTCATTGCAGAGGAGGGAAGGGAGGCTTAGAGAGCGAGAGTGACTTGCCTCAAGACACACAGCCAGTTAGGGGCAGAGTCAGGACTAGAACCCTGGCTTCCAGAACTCCAGGATTTCATCACTTTCTCCCTAAGAGGCAAGATCATTTCCATGGCTGGATCCTCTCCTTCATTCATTTTTGGTGGCCTCCCAGGAGCCAGGCATGGTGTCAAGCTGGGAGGATATGGTGAGGACATGGCAGGCCCAGTGGCTGCCCTCACAGCCTGCAGCTTCATGGTGGAGGTCAATAAGCACTTGGGCTATGATGGCGCAGGGCATTGAGGCTGTAAAGACAGAGTGTGGGTGCAAGAAGCAGACCTTTTCCCCTCTACATTTAGGGAACTCCCCTCACAATGACTCCTGGTTGAAGGCCAAGCCCACCTCCCACTATAGAAGTTAGTATGGCCAGAAACTCACCATCTCAGCCTTTCTGAGGTATGTGACCAAGGTTCATCCAACTAGAAGTACCTGTCCCAGTTTAGACTCAGGAGCTGATGACATGAGGAAAGAGAGGGCAAGGGTGTTCTCTGTGGCCACGGGGCTGGGGCAGTTATGGCGAGGTCGAGGGCCCAGGGACGGAGGCAATGCAGATGGCATTGGTGGTGCAGACCACAGTGTCCTGGGTTCGGCACTGTTCTGGAGGAGACCCGTCATGGAGCTTGACGTGGATGATGGTCCTGCTGTGTAGCTCTAGGATAATGATGCTCCAGTCCACCTAGAGGACACACGAGGCTCTCAATATCTTTAAAAACTCTACCTTTTGGTCTGGAAACTTTCAAACATGCACCAAAGTAGAATAGTACAAAGATGGCTACCCACCACAGAGCTTCAACAATCATCATCATCATCCGCCATTATTGTTCATCTTCCCTCCATGCCTCTCTACACACATTTTTTTCTCAAATAAATTTTAATTAATAGACTTCATTTTTCAGAGCAGTTTTACAAAATATGGAGCAGACTGAACCAGAAGTTCCCATATGCCATATCTCCCACCCGGCACATAATCGCCCCCATCGTTAATATCTTGCATTGGTAGGGTACATGTGTTATAGGTAATGAACCAACAGCAATACATTTATTATTATTATTATTTTTAATTATTATCAACAAAAGTCTGTGCTCTATTCAGATTTCCTTAGCTTTTATTTAATGCTCCTTTGCTCTTCCAAGATTCCATCCAGGATCCCATATTGTGCTTAGTCTCTATGTCACCATAGGCTTCTCTTGACTGTGACAGTTTCACAGACTTCCTTTGTTTTTAATGACCTTGACAGTTCTGAGGTGTACTGCTCAGGGATATTGTGGGATGCCCTCTACTGGACTTTATTTTTCCTCAAGGTTAAACTGGAGTGATGAATTTTTGGAAGGAAGATCACAGAGGTAAAGTGCTATTTTCATCACATCATATTCAAGGTACATACTATCAATCATGATTAATTGCTGTTGATGTTCACCTTGATCCTCTGGATGAAGTAGTGTTTGTTAGCTTTCTCCATGGTAAAGTTACTCTTTTTTCCCTGCTTTCCATATGACTCTTTGGAAGGATGTCACTATGCATAGCACACACCTACAGAGTGTGGAGTTGTGCTCCCCTCCTTTAAGAGTGGAATATCTACATATTTTATTTTATTTTATTTTATATTTTATTTTAGACAAGTTCTCACTCTGTCACCCAGGCTGGAGTGCAGTGGCGTGATCTCAGCTCACTGCAACCTCAAGCAATTCACCTGCCTCAGCCTCTCAAGTAGCTGGGATTACAGGAACACACCACCATGCCCAGCTAATTTTTATATTTTTTATGGAGATGGGGTTTCACCATGTTGCCCAGGCTGGTTTCAAACTCCTGGGCTCAAACGATCCACCCGTCTTGGCCTCCCAAAGTGCTGGGATTGTAGGTGTGAGCCACCAAATCCGGTAATACTTTATTTTAAAGCAACTTCCAGACAACCCATCATTTCATTCATAAATAGTCCAGTATACATCTGTAACAGATACAGACTTCCACGCACACAACTATGTTAGTATTTTCACCCAACATCATTAGCAATAATTCTTTAATATCATTTACTATCCATGTTCAGTTTCCCCTAATTGTCTCTAACATGTATTTCTATGGTTGGTTGTTTCATGTCAGGATTTTCATTTTGATTAGGGTCATTTCTCCTAGAGAACTTCAAACATTCTGGTCTTGGCTGGTTGCTGTATTATGGTTTTATTTAACATCTCCTCTGTCCTCTGTATTTCCTGGAAACTGGCAGTTATGTCAGAGGCATGATCAAATCCAGGTTCATTATTTTGATAAGAATCCATTGTAGTGATGCATTCAACGTGAGATGTCCCTCTTTTCGTGTTGCTATGATTGATCAGGGGTTGAGACTTGTCAACATTTCTCCTCATGGATTTAGCAGCTGCTGATAATTGATGCCTAGACTCATGGCCTCTTAATAAATTCCTTTTCTTCTTAAAGAAAGAAGTTGGCCAGGCACGGTAGCTCACGCCTGTAATCCCAGCACTTTGGGAGGCTGAGGTGGGTGGATCACTTGAGGTCAGGAGTTCGAGACCAGCCCAGCCAACATGGTGAAATCTTGTCTCTACTAATAACACAAAAATTGGCCAGGCATGGTGGCACATGCCTGTAATCCCAGCTACTCAGGAGGCTGAGGTAGGAGAATTGCTGGAACGTGGGAGGTGAAGGTTGCAGTGAGCCTAGATTGCACCACTACACTCCAGCCTGGGCGACAGAGTGAGACTCCAAAGCAAAAGAAAGAAGAGAACAGGAGAGGAGAGGAGAGGAGAGGAGAGGAGAGGAGAGGAGATATATTTCTTGTGACAAAAAATCTGATGGATAAATCCTGGATGCCCAGTCTGGTGCTTTTCAAACTCCACCTGGCAGATGCCTGCCTAAGTTCTTGCTCCTGAAACAGGTATAGCATGGAGGTTTAGAGTGAGGATGGTGGAGCCAGAACTGCCTGAATTGAGGTCCCACCTCTACCACTTATTAAATGTATGCTCTGGACAGCTTTCCTCGGTTTCCTCATCTGTAAAATGGAGATGCTGCTGGTAATAGCAATGCCTAGCTAATAAGGTTATAAACAGAATTAAAGTACTTAATATACACAAAGCCCTGTCTAGCACACAATTAAGCACCAATAATTGTTAACTGATAGGATAATAACACTAATAATTTTTTTTTTTTTTTTTGCGACAGAGTCACACCCTGTCACACAGGCTGGATGGCACAATCTCGGCTCACTGCAACCTCCACCCCCAGGGTTCAAATGATTCTCCTGCCTCAGCCTCCCAAGTAGCTGGGATTACCGGCACCTGCCACCACGCCCAACTAATTTTTGTATTTTCAGTAGAGACAGGGTTTCACCATGTTGGCCAGGCTTGTATCAAACTCCTGACCTCATGATCCACCTGCCTTGGCCTCTCAAAGTGCTGGGATTAAGGTGTGAGCCACCATGCCCAACCAACAATAGTAATTTTAAATTTTATTTTATTTCCTAGTTCTCCTCTGACTCCACATCTTCTACTTGGGTAATTCCACTATTCCTGTGACATTGACTATCATCTTCCCTGATACCTCAATGCCAAGAACTGACTTGACTGAAAGATACACCGTCAATATAATAAATTTATTATGAGGGGTGGGGACAATCTAGCGCACTTTTGGTTGTGGCCTTTCCTAGTCATACGGTTTGATTTGCATACATGCCCTAGGGAGAAGGACATGTGAAGAAAAACTTGGGCCTTGGCCCAAAACCCTAGGTGGTGGAAACTACATTACCAGGACAAGAAAATAGATTTGTCTCTGACACTCTTGGGGGGTGGCCCCGGGCAGGCAGAGAAGAACTCACTCTTAGATAAAGGGGGTCAGTAGCCATGGTGACCCACCAGGACGAGGCAGAGAAAGTGGTCCAGTGTCTGGGTTATTGAGTGGCTATTCACAGACACAAAGCTAAGGGATCTGGACATTTTCTTTTCCTTTTTTTTTTTTTTTTTTGCAGTTATAAGATTTAATAGAGTGAAAACAGAGCTCCCATACAAAGGGAGGGGACCCAAAGAGGGTGGCCATTGCCGGCTCAAATGCCTGGGTTTATATCTGGATCATTGTCCCTCCCCCTGTGCTCTCAGGTGATAGATGATTGGCTATTTCTTTACCTCCTCTTTTTGCCTAATTAGCATTTTAGCAAACTCCCTTTACTACCTGATTGGTTGGGTGTGAGCTAAGTTGCAAGCCCCATGTTTAAAGGTGGATGCGGTCACCTTCCCAGCAAGGCTTAGGGATTCTTAGCCTAGGAAATCCAGCTAGTCCTGTCTCTCAGTACTCCCTCTCAACAGGAAAACCCAAGTGCTGTTGGGGAGGTTGGCTGACGACCGCTCTGACTGCTTCCTGCTGAATTGGGGTATAGTAGGGGGTCATGAAGTTGAGATTTCCTCGGGAGGGGTGCCTTCAATGTCATTAACATCAGAGCATGAGCTAGTAGGCTAGTCCAGGGGTCCGCAGTAGATCTTAGTCATGGACCGCATCTGGGGTTCCAATTGAAGAACCATTTGTAGTTTTACAGCTTTGATTCTGGAAGAGACAAACTTAACAAGGAGGTTAAAGATACAGGGATTGAAATGTATGGCCTGAAGTGCAGGGGATTATTTCTTTGGCACACTTCACAGGCCCTCACTATCTGCTTCATAGTTTTGAAAAGGCCTGGTCCCGTGAATAAGAATTTGGCCATCTGATAGGTGCTATCAATGCCTAAGTAAAAGATTTGGTGAAGGGTTTTAAGTAATTTCCATTGGTTAGCTGCAGGCAAAAGTATTTTTCCTTCTTCGGTGGCTAGCCATCCTGAGGAGAGGAAACTATGTCCTCGTGAGGTTCCCCATTCTATTTCTTCTGCTGAGTACTGGGACTTGGTTTCCCAGAGGGGATTACCCCATACTAGGGGTCCTTCTATAAGCATTTCTAATGGAGGGTCCCACTTTGTGGCTCTTTTGGCTTCAATATCGCTTGGCAGTTCCCTTCTATTTCCCTTTCCTTTCCTTTCTGATGACCCCAGCAGTGTAAGACTGCCACCTCTTTAGGTTTCTGTACACCCAATAATAATCTCCTAATGGCTTCCTGATGTTTGATAGGTGTTCCCTCAGAAGTTAGGAATTCCCTTTCTCTCCATATTGCTGTGTGGGCATGGAGGACTAGGTAAGCATACTCAGAGTCTGTATATATATTTCCCTTTTTTCCTTCTCCTAATTCTAGTGCCCGAGTGAGGGCTATTAGTTCTGCCAGCTGAGCACTAGTTCCTGGAGTGAGGGGATTACTTTCAAGTATTCCATTATTACTGATCACTGCATACCCCACTTTTTGAAGTCGTTTTTCTACAAAGGAACTCCCATCAGTATACAAGTTGAGGTCGGGATCAGTCAAGGGAAACTCTAGAAGATCCCCTTGAGCGGCATAGGTTTGAGCAATCACCTGTTGACAGTTATGTTCTATCTTTTCTTCATTGTCTGGAAGAAATGTGGCTGGGTTAAGAGTTGCACAAGTGTGCAGCTGCAGCACTGGACCTTCAAGTAATAGAGCCTGATATTTAAGCAAATGGTTGTCTGACAGCCACAAGTCTCCTTTAGCAGTGAGTATGCCATTCAGATCATGAGATGTCCACACAATAAGATCTCTTCCCTGTATTATTTTAACTGCTTCAGATACTAAGACTGCTACTGCTGACACTACCCATAAACAATGAGGCCAACTCTTTGCCATTACATCAATTTCCTTACTCAGGTATGCCACAGGTTGCAAGTTGGTCCCTCGGACCTGTTTAAGGACTGCTAGAGCTATTCCTGTTTTTTCTGTGACATATAAAGAAAAGTCTTGCCCCGTTGGCAAGCTTAACACTGGGGCTTGGCTTAGGGACTGGAAAGCCACTTCTGCTTCAGGTGTCCATCTTACTGAATGGGTATTGGCTTTCTGAGTTTCCTTAATTAGTGTACATAATGGCCTGGCTATTTCACCGTGCCTGTGAATCCATATTCAGCAGAAGCCTATTATGCCAAGGAACCCTCTTAGTTGTTTTAGGGTTTTGATATGAGGACAAGCCAGCATAGGCTGGATACGTTCCTCATTGCGGGCCCTGGTGCCTTTGGATAATTTTAGCCCTAAGTATTTAACCGGCTGTGAGCAGAGCTAAGCCTTTTGTTTGGAAACCTTGTAGTCACAAGTGGCGAGGAAATTTAAGAGCGCTTGGGTGGATTGATGGCACAAGGTTTTTGAACAAGTGGCTACAAGTAAATCATTCTCATACTGAAGGACAAGAGCGTCCAGGTATGAGAACTGGCTCAAATCTTGGGCTAATGCCTGGCCAAATAGATGGGGGCTATCCCTGAGCCCTTGGGGTGAAACAGTCCAGGTGAGTTGAGATGTTGGGTTTGAAGGATCTTCAGAGGCAAACAAAAATTGAGAGTCAGGATGTATAGGGATGCAGAAAAAGGCATCCTTAAGGTCCAGGACTGTAAACCACTCTGCTTCCTCTGGTATTTGGGAAAGCAGAGTATAAGGGTTAGGTACAGCTGGGTATAGAGGGACAACGGCCTCACTCATAATCCTGAAATCTTGCACTAACCTCTGCTGTCTTTTGGGTTTCTGTACTCCTAAAATTGGAGTATTGCAGGGGCTATTGCCTGGTTTTACTAGGCCTTGGGCTTTTAGGTCCTTAACAATCTTTTGGAGTCCTTGCTGGGCCTCAGGTCTAAGGTGATACTGCTGTTGGTAGGGAAAGGAGGCAGAATCCTTTAACTTGAACAGAACGGGCATTCTTTGCTCATCCATATTGTTCTTCTGTTGCCCAGACTTCAGGATTAATTTTCTTCCTCAAGCAGGGGACAACAAACGGGTGTTCCTTCTCCTATGTTCAGGTGTATCATGGCCTCTGCTTTTGCTAGAATGTCTCTCCCTAACAAGGGGTTGGGACTTTCAGGCATAATTAGAAAAGCACGTAAAAAGAATAAAGTTCTCCAGTCACTACTTAGTGGCTGGGAGAAGTATCTACTGACTGGCTGTCCTAGGACCCCTCAGATAGTGACAGATCTGGAGGACAGCTGTCTGGGATAGGAGAGTAAGACTGAGAATGCCTCACCAGTGTCCAGGAGACAATTAACCTCCTGGCCCTCAATGGTCAAGCATACCCGGGGCTCTGTGAGGGTGATGACATGGGCTGGCTCTTGCCCCGGGCACCCTTAGTCCTGCTGCTGGATCATCTGGTTAGTGGCTTCTGACTCAGAGGATCTTCGTCCCCTGGGGCAGTGGACCTTCCAGTGATTCCCTTGACATAGGGGCATGGACAAAGGGGTGGATTATTTCTATTCGGACAATTTTTTAAAGTGTCCTTGTAGACCACACTGGAAGCAAGCCCTATTAGGCATTCGATTTGCCCAGCTTTTCCCTTTTCCAGAGCCTCCAAAGTCTGCTTGCCTGAGGGCTGTGACTGAAGCGGTGGCATGTTTTTAATCCCGTTTGTCCCGCCTGCTCCTCCTGATCTCTATTATAAAAAACCAAGGTTGCCAAGTTCAATAGGGTTTCTAAGTTTTGCTCTGGGCCTAAGGGGGACTTTTGGTTTTTTTCTAATGTCTGCAGCTGCCTGAGTGATAAACTTATCCTTTAAGATTAGTTGGCCTTCAATAGAGTTAGGTGACAGAGAGGTATGCTTCCTCAGTGCCTCCCTTAGTCTCTCCAGAAAGGTAGTAGGATTTTCTTCCTTTCCCTGTGTTATAGTGGATATCACTGAGTAATTCACAGGCTTCTTCCGAGTTTTCCTTAGTCCTTCTAGCACGCAAGTTAGCAAATGTCTGTGGCACCAGTCTCCGTGTTCTGATTCTGCGTCCCAGTGAGGATCTATACCGGGAACTGCCTGCTGGCCTGCGGGGAATCGTTCTCTTTCCTCTGTTGTCATCCTATCATTGACCTGACTGAGATACCAGAGATCACCAAACTCTCGGGCTGCAGTTATGGCGGCACTTCTCTCATTTGGGGTTAGTGTCTGATTTAGCAGTAACATTATGTCTCTCCATGTCAGATCAAAGGATTGTCAAACAACATGTTTAACCCTTGTAAAACATCAATATAACCATCAGGGTTATCTGAGAATTTACCTAGGTCTATTTTAATTTGCTTCAAGTCTGAGAGGGAAAAAAGTACATGCACTCTGGCTGGGCCGAATTCTCCTCCTCCCACCACTTGCAGGCGGCATAATCGGGGAATATCCACACTCTTTGGTTCGTTGTTTACCCCTTTGTCTATCTCCTTTTGGACCATTTGGGTTGAAGGGGGATCCTTATTAGTTGGGGAAGGAGTCGGGGTGGGGGGCTGCCAGGTAGGGAGGTAGACTCTGAGGGCTTCCTGTAGGGCATAAATCACACTTTTTACATAATTGCAAGTTGTCTCTTAATGAAAAGAAAGTTTGTACATATGCACTTCACTCCATTTGCCTTATTTTCTACAAAAGAGGTCTAGCTGTAAGATGGTGTTACAATTTATACTTCCCTCAGGAGGCCAGGTTTCTCCCCCTTGAAGTGGATATCTGGCCAGGCGGTACTGCAGAAGAATATAAGTCGTTTCTTTCTTAGTGTCTGAGGGTCAAATTGGTCCCAATTCTCCAGAATACATCTTAAGGGCGTTTTTGCCTTGGAGGGAATGTTTCCCATCTGAAGAAAGAACATAGGGATGCCAGCACCCCTAGTCATTTTCTGATGAGCATCAGTTCAGGATTAATTTCTGAACTAACGAACATACAGCGTCCTCTATGGTCCTAATGCTTATTCCTTTCCAGGGTGCGTCACCACCTGTGGACCTCTGCTTATCGGGTTAGTTACGCTCACTGATGTAGCAGTCCTGCACCTGTTTTCCCTCCTTTCTTGACCACAAGGAAAGGGGTCCAGGCTGCTGTATTCTAGTGGTCCTTTACCAGTGTGCCCAACATTGCCTTTGCGCTCTGAGGTGAGTTCTAGAGCTGGGCTGGATTCCTGAATATTTCATAACAACTCAGCTGCCTCATCAAGATGCATTCCCATAAAACAACAGTTGTTATGCAAACTCATTTCAGAGAGGGTATAAGTAACCTTTTGAGTCAGGATTGAGATAGAGTTTTTTGATTCTGTAAGTACTTTAAGGCTTGGCTGAGTGCAAACAGTTCCCACGTTTGAGAAGACCAATTTTTAGGCAATTCTCCTAACTCTGCTTTCACGAGAGTCTCCCTATCAATTACTGAATACCCATTGTGGTTTTTTTCTCAATCACCTGGGAGGAACCATCTATCGTCCTGTCCCGAAGGGAGTTCCTCCTAGGTCTAGTCAGACCTTTGTATGGTAATTAAGATTTAAATTCCCTGTTAGGAAATTTGCTGGGTTAAGGGAATTTTCAGTGGTTAATGTTAAATCACCTTTTTCTAACAGAATAACCCCATACTTTAAGATTTGAGTTAGTGAGCTACCTTTTTGCTTTTTTGACTTAGGATAATTCTGAACTGGTGAGGTGTGCTCACAACGAGGTTTCCTCTAAAGGTTATTTTTCTACTTTCTTCTGTTGGCAAAGCAGTTGCCGCTACAGATTGAATGCATTTGGGCCATCCATGGGTTACTGGGTTAAGCATTTCTGATAGGAAGGCTATAGGTTGTCAGTGGTCTCAGTGTTTTCAGGCTACGCCCTTGTTTACACTGACAACAAGGTAGTATTGGAGTGTTATAGGGTCACGGAGAAGACCTTCAGTTATCAATTATAGGTTTTAAATTTACCCTGGCTTTTAAAGGAATAGGGCACACTGTTTTTTCTTTACTACTTCTATCTTTCTCTTTCTTTCTCTCTTTGACTCCCTTTATCTCTCTCTCTTTCCCCTGTCTCTCTCTCTTACTTTCTCTTTTCTCCTACCCCTTTACAAACTTGGGGCCCTGGCAAGGGTGGAGGGGAACAGGTCCCACATAACTGCCTCTGTCAGAGCTGTACACCTAAATTGGGAGGGAAGCCAGAGACAAGACTCTCTGGGTTCATAGCCTAGGGGCCTAAGGACTCAGAATAAGCTTCCTTAGATCTTTGGAGATAAAACTTGCTAGAGGAAATGAAAGTCTGAACCATTAGTACGTAGGAGGCAGGGATAGGAGGAAGTAGATTCAGAGGTAAGGAGAATTTTGGGGCCACATTTTCAAGAAAGTCGTGGTTGGACCCAGGAGGTATGGGTCAGAAGGAAAGGTAGGGGCGCACGCATAGGCGACTGTTGAGTAGAGACTTCTGGCTGTGCCACGATCTCAACCGGCTAACCCCAGGAGTTTGGGATGACAGCTTTTTACCTCTAGTCAGCCCTCTGCTTCCCCAGGAAAATTGAAAGCTGAAGCTGGTTCCAGGCAGACCAACACTGCCAACCCAGAAGGGCTGGGGGTTGTTAGAAAGCCCTTTCCCAGACAGCCTCACACCTGAGTCTTAAGTCCGGCGGCCACACTAATCATTTTTAACCAGCCGGCAGGTGCCCGGCATTTTCCTCCAATTCTAAGGAAGGATAGGACAGAATAGCAAGTGAAAGTGGTCCAATATTACTCACTGCTTTGGAGATCCCTTCATAGTTGCCAAAATGTTACACGGTGGGGGGTCCTTGCTCCCAGGGCTCCCAAGATGGTGGCGGGCCACTTCCAAGATGGCGACAGGCCTCTTGTTCTCTGACCTGGGGTTCTTGGCCTCATGGATTCCAAGGAATGGAATCTTGGGCCATGCAGTGAGTGTTATAGCTCTATTAGAAGCCGTGGATTATGGAACAGAACAGTGGAACCCAACAACTAGTGTTCAGCTCGATTAGGACGAACCCAGGCTCTTAGCCGTGCAGGAGCAATGGCAGGCCTTTAGCCCGATCGGGAGCAGCAATGGGCGCCTTGCTGGATCAGGAGCACAGCGGACACCCTGCCAGATCCGGAGGGGTGGAAGTCAGTGGCGGGTCAGCAATGGTGGCTAATAGCAGCAGTGGATGGCAAGCAAAAGCTCAGCTCAAGCCGTAACAAACATGGACCAGAAGAGTGTGCTGTTGCAAGATTTAATAGAGTGAAAACAGAGCTCCCATACAAAGGGAGGGGACCCAAAGAGGGTAGCCTGACATTTTCTTTTAACACAGTTCTCTTAGTTCTCCCTAAGAGCAGTGATCTGCTCTTAGGGAGCTCACTAGGAATCCCACTATAAGGGCATGTAGAGAGAGACCTGTGGACAAGGGATGTGAGTTGTGCTGACAGGTAGGCATATCAACACTATTGCTGGAGGCAGCTCTTTGTCACTGTAGTTCCACTCTTGGAACTTTGTCACTGTAGTTCCACTCAGGTTGCCCCTGAAGGGCAGGGGGTGAAGGGAAACCCTCCCTGGGGCAAAACTTTGAGCAGGGCGCCTGGCTGTTTATCTTGCCTGGAAGAAAAGACGACTAAAGGATTGGATTAGATCTATATTGATTTATGGACAGAGGCCAATAGTTTGGTCAGGGACTTGGAGGAAATGCAACTGGAAATTTGATGACAAGGAGGTCTGGAAAGGAGATATTTAGATGGACCTCTCCAAATGGACTCAAAGGTGAAGATATTTTTATTCCAAGTGAATGCTTAGCAAAGAGCAATCTCAGCAGAGCATGATCTTAATAATCAAGTGGGCAAGATGACCCATTCTGTATATGTCAGCAGACTCATAAACAACATTCTGTTACGTTGTTTAAACCAGACTGGAGCCACTAAACTAAATTCCCAAAGGTAGAATCACTTGATCAAAGAGATGCACATTTTAAGACCTTTGGAATGTATTTTTCTCTAGAAAGAGCGTATGAGAAAATCTGTTTATCCTCACCAATATCAATATTAGATATTACCATTTAGCATTACAAATGTAAGAAGTAAAGTGGTATTTATTGTTTTAACTTGCATTTATTTGATTACTTGTGAGTTGATTGTTTTTGCACATGTGTCTTACCTATTCGTATTTCTCCTTCTGTAAATTCCATGGGAACTAAGACCTCCAAACCAGCATTCTGTTATGAGTGCTGTTTACGGACAACATTCAAAACCTCAATTCATGCTATTGTGCCTACAGCTCATATCCAGCATGGATTGAGGTTTTCCATGGGCTCAGCAACATGGACTTCCATTTATCAAAAGCAATCTGGCTATCATCATTGCTGAATACCCAACCTACCTACCAACAGCAGAGACCAACATGGAGCCCCTAACATAGCACTCCCTAAAGGGCCAGCCAACACCTGGTGGCAGGTTGACTAGGTTGGACCACTTCTATTTTGGAAGCGGTAGCCCTTTTTATCACTGGACTAGGTATGCTTTATGTATGTGAGTTTGCCTTCCCTGCCTACAATGCCCCTGCCCCCATCACCATTCATGGACAGAATATCTTACTAATGTCACAGTATTCCACACAGCATTGCTCCTGACGAGGGAACTCATTTCACAGCTAATGAGGTGCATCCATGGGCTTGTGCTCATGTAAGTCACTGGCCTTAAGCATCCACCTAACAGAACAGAGAAATGGCCATTTGAAGACTTAGTTATGGTGCCAGTTGGGGGGAGCTTTTTGCAGGACTTAGGTAATGTCTTTTGAGATGCAATATGTTCACTGAATCTCAGTATATGGTGCAGTTTCTTCTGTCGTCAAAACTCAGAGGGTGCAGACAGACTTCAAGAGGTAGAAATGGCAGTGGCTTCTCTCACTACTATTTCTAATGACCCACATTTTTGTTTCCTGCCCCGGCAACTTCGGGATTCTCTGGTTTGGAGGTCTTAGTTCCCATGGAATTTACAGAAGGAGAAATACGAATAGGTAAGACACATGTGCAAAAACAATCAACTCACAAGTAATCAAATAAATGCAAGTTAAAACAATAAATACCACTTTACTTCTTACATTTGTAATGCTAAATGGTAATAATATCTAATGTTGATATTGGTGAGGATAAACAGATTTTCTCATATGCTCTTTCTGGAGAAAAATACATTCCAAAGGTCTTAAAATGTGCACCTCTTTGATCAAGTGATTCTACCTTTGGGAATTTAGTTTAGTGGCTCCAGTCTGGTTTAAAGCCCAGTGTTTGGAACCAGACCAACCTGGGTATGAGTTCTGTCTCTGACACATACAGCTGCGTTCATTGGGTAAGCTGGCTCTCTTCCAGATAAAGTAGAATGAATACACACCAAATATATGGTAGCTATTATCATCACTTTTGCAGTTATCAGCGTTCCCAAAGAATTAGCCACATGGATGTTCATCATAGTATTGTTTTTAATAGTAAAAACTTGGAAACCAGTTTGGCACCATGGTTCACACCTGTAATCTCAGCACTTTGGGAAGCCAAGGCAGGCAGATCACTTGAGGCCAGGTGTTTGAGACCAGCCTGGCCAACATAGTGAATCCCTGTCTCTACTAAAAATACAGAACTTAACCAGGCTACTACAAAAATTAGTCCCTGCAGTCCCAGCTACTTAGGAGGCTGAGGCATGAGAATCGCTTGAACCTAAGAAGTGAAGGTTGCAGTAAGCTGAAATCACACTGCTCTTTTCTAGCCTGGGTGACAGAGCAAGACTCTGTCTCAAAAAAAAAAAAAAAAAAAATTGGAAGCCACCTAAATATTCATTAATTGAGGATCATCTAAAAAATTACGATGCATCAGTTGAATAAAATACTATATATCAGCCAGGTGCAGTGACTCATGCCTGTAATCCCAGCACTTTGGGAGGCCGAGGCGGGTGTATCACCTGAGGTCAGGAGTTCGAGACCAGCCTGGCCAACACGGCAAAACTGCATCTCTACTAAAAATACAAAACATTAGCCAGGTGTAGCGGCAGGCGCCTGTAATCCCAGTTACTTAGGAGGTTGAGGCAGGAGAATCGCTTGAACCCAGCAGGCGGAGGTTGCAGTGAGCTGAGATCATGCCATTGTACTCCAGCCTGGGTGACAGAGAGACTCTGTCTCAAGAAAAAAAACAAAAACAAAACAAAACAAAAAACTATATATTGATTTAAAATGTTTATAGAAGTATTTAACAAAATGGAAAGATATTAACAATACACTATTAGGTAAAAAAGCCAGTTTTAAAATATATACTATATAATGTCATTTTAGTGTTTTTTAAAAGTTATATATTATGCATAAAACTAATGCTCACATGATGTAAAATAGAGTGGACATAGTTATTATTCTGCTTGGGAGATAGGAAATTGGGTGATTTTCATTTTCTCCTTTGACTACTCCATATTCTCCACATTTATTTTGGAAATAACTATGTATTGCATTCGTAAAGTTAAAAAAAAAAAAAACCCTCCCCTGTCACACCAATGTGGTTTTTAAGATTTCAACTTTTAGATTCAGTGGGTACATGTGCAGGATTGTTACAAGGATATATTGCATGGTGCTGAGATTTGGGGTATGACCAAACCATCACCCAGCCTTCCCCTTCCTCCCTCCCCTTTCTCATAGACCCCAGTGTCTATTGCTCCCTTTTTTTTTTTTTTGAGATGAAGTCTCACTCTGTTGCTCAAACTGGAGTTCAGTGCCACAATCTCAGCTCACTGCAACCTCTGCCTCCTGGGTTTGAGTGATTCTCCTGCCTCAGCCTCCCAAGTAGCCTCCCAAGTACAGGCATGTGCCACCATGTCCGGCTACTCTCTGTATTTTTAGTAGAGATGGGGTTTCACCATATTGGCCAGGCTGGTCTCGAACTCCTGACCTCGTGATCCACCTGCCTCGACCTCCCAGAGTGCTGGGATTACAGACGTGAGCCACTGTGCCCAGCCTATTGCTCCCATCTTTATGTCCATGTGTACCTAATGTTTAGCTCCCACTTACAAATCAGAACATGCGGTATTGGGTTTTCTGTTTCTGCATTAATTCCCATAGGATAATGGTCTCCAGCTGTACCCGTGTTGTTGCAAAAGACGTGATTTCATTCATTCTTTTTTTTTTCATTCTTTCTTTTTCTTTCTTTCTTTTTTTTTTTTTTTCTTAAGACAGAGTCTCCCTCTGTCACCCAGGCTGGAGTACAATGGCATGATCTCAGCTCACTGCAACCTCTGCCTCCTGGGTTCAAGCATAGTATTCCACTGTGTATATGTACCATATTTTCTTTATCCAATCCACTGTTGATGGAAACCTAGGTTGATTCCATGTCTTTGCTATTGTGAATAGTGCTGTGATAAACATACAAGTGCATGTGTCTTTTTGGTAGAATAATTTATTTTTCTTTGGCTATATACCCCGTAATGGGATTGCTGGGTCAAATAGTAGTTCTATTTTTAGTTCTTTGAGAAATCTCCAAACTGCTTTCCACAGTGGCTGAACTAATTTACACTCCCACCAACAGTGTATAAGCATTTCCTTTTCTCCACAGCCTCATCAACATTTATTATTTTTTGACTGTTTAATAGTAGCCATTCTGTCTGGTGTGAGATGGTATCTCGTTGTGGTTTTGATCTGCATTTTTCTGATGATTAGCGGTGTTGAGCATTTTTCCACATGTTTGTTGGTCGCTTGTATGTCTCCTTTTATGAAGTGTCTGTTCATATCCTTTTCCCACTTTTTAATGGCATTGTTTTTTGCTTGTTGATTTAAGTTTTTTATAGGTTCTATATATTAGACCTTTGTCGGATGCATAGTTTGTGAATACTTTCTCCCATTCTGTAGATTGTCTGTTTACTCTGTTGACAGTTTCTTTTGCTGAGCAGAAGCTCTTTGGTTTAATTATCTCTTACTTGTCAATTTTTGGTTTTGTTGCAATTGCTTTTGAGGATGTAGTCATAAATTCTTTGCCAAAGCCAATGTCAGAAGAGTATTTCCCAGGTCTCATCTAGGATTTTTTAGTTTTAGGCCTTTCATTAAAATATTTAATCCATCTTGAGTTAATTTTTGAATATGATGATAGGTATGGGTCCAGCTTCAATCTTCTGCATATGGTTAACAAGTTAACCCAGTGCTGTTTATTGAATAGTGAATCCTTTCCCCATTGCTTATTTTTGTTAACTTTGTCAAAGATCAGATGGCTGTAGGTGTGCAGCTTGATTTCTTGGTTCTCTGTTCTGTTCCTTTGGACTATATGTCTGTTTTTATCAGTACCATGCTGTTTTCATTACTATAACCTTGTAGGATAGTTTGAAGTTGGGTAATGTCTCTCCAGCTTTGTTCTTTTTGCTTAGGATTGCTTTGGCTATTCAGGCTGTGTTTTGGTTCCATATGAATTTTATAATAGATTTCTCTAATTCTCCAAAAATGACATTGGTAGTTTGATAATAATGGCATTGAATTTATAGATTGCTTTTGGCAGTATGACCATTTTAACACTATTGATTCTTCCAATCTATGAGCATAAAACGTTTTTCCATTTATTTGTGTCATCTATGATTTCTTTCAGCAGTGTTTTGCAGTTCTCCTTTTATCAATCTTTCACCTCCTTGAATAAATGTATTTCTTGGTATTTTTTGGTATGGCTATTGTAAATGAGATTCAATTCTTGATTCAGCTCTCAGCTTGAACATTATTGGTATATAGAAATGCTACCGAGTTTTGTACATTGATTTTGTATACTGAAACTTTACTGAAGTTATTTATCTGGTCTAGGCAAACCAGTGTTTTAAATTCAGGCAGATAGAGAAGGGAACAGGTGAACTCTGCATACCTGATCCCAGACAGGATGCATTCTCCTGCATCTGGGAGGAGGCTGACTGGCCAGTAGGAGATTTTAGCTACATTAATTCTGTGACTTTCAGTTCACAGCCCCTCCTTGGCACGATCCCATCCCTATTCCAGCTGTCCCCAGGATGCTGGGTCTGTAATGGCAGGGAGAGAATTCCCTGGCTCTGCTCACTGACAGGATGGGAGAATGTCCCAGCAGCTGCCTCCATACCCGAGACCAGACATGCCATATTAAGGGCATCTGACTGGAATGTGGCTGCTTGGGAGAAACAGGCCCTGACCCAACACCCCAGGCCTGTGTGTATTGGCTGAGGTTCACAAAGACGCTGGCCTTCAGTTCGGCAGATCGAAAATATTTTTCAGTGAAGCCCCAGTATTTGACTGGAGAAACAATAATATTCCTTCTCTGGATGTCAAACATCCGGATAAACAGAAGCCCTTTTTTTCCGCCTCCTCTCTTCCCTGAGTGTTACAAAGGATGCTCTGACATAGGCTTTTGGAAGGAACTCACCCAGCCAGGGTGAGGGCCAACCTGAGCCACAAAGAGTGCTTATTTTTTTAAAAAAGAGGGAAACATGTGGCCCATTTCAGGTTTGCTCAAAGGGCCTGGTTTCTTCAGGAGCAAGGGTGCGAGACCTACCTCTTGAGATCGGATGACTCAGAGTGGTATGGTGGCTGCCACTGACACTTGTGGCCTGGGGGTCCAAGCCCCATCCCCAGCAGAAGACTGGGGCGTGGCTGGGGAGGGGCCTAGCAGGGAGAGGTTATCCTACCCAGAGGTATGGTTGTAGGTGCAGCCAGAGGCAGGGTGCGTATGGGGTCAGGAGTAGAAAGGGAGGTGGAGGGCAGACATTAATTGAAGAACTCCTATTATTTGCATTGAACTGGAACCCAAGAATTACCAAGCCACAGAAAGTCAATCTCACCCAGCAGATGGACAAATCCAGTGGATGTGGCTAAGCCCAGAGGTTAAATGAAGGCATTCCTAACAAGTCCTCTACCAAATAGAACACATTCAGGAGATCCATTGGAGAATTTCTGGGAAAGAAAGGAGAGGGGATAATGACCCAAACCCTTCTCAAGTCTCACAAGGGATCATAAAAACTTTCCCAATTCCTTGGGTTCCTTTGAGCACCGCCTTAGCCCAGTTTAGCCAGTGACCCCTCAACTGGGCTTTTTGTCCCATAACTCACTGGCTAGCTCCATATCACTGGCAGAGTCTGCTTCCTGACACGGGCCCTGGAGCCCCTCCCAGAGCCAGGGCCACAACACCTCCTTCCAATGCTTCATCCTGGTGTCTCATCCTGAGACAGCTGACAGCTCTCAGGGCCAGACCCACTGACCTGTCTTCCCTTTGGTGAGACACGTTGGCTTTCCCATCTTGGTGTCAAACCTTAACTCTGTAATAATCACATTCTCACAGGCAGAACTAGTATTCACTCAAGTATCCTTCCATCAGAGATGCTCAAATTGAAGACTTAAGTGCTCTCATGTAATGGGATAAACTTGAACCTCTTCATCAGAACTTCTTGGAAACCCTAGTAGAGAGTCCTCCATGTTTATATGGACTGGATTTAGCCCAACCTCTGGCAATGTATAGAAATTCTGACTCCTTTGCAGACTTCATCACTGAGCCCTGATTCCACTATGAAACACCATCACCAATCTGTCCCTTACTCTCCACCTTCACTGTCTCTTCTCTGGTTCAAGCCACCTTTATCTCTTTGCCTGGGTTATTGCCATAACCTCCTCCCTGCTTCCACTCTGGTCCACATCCAATCCCTTTGCTGCACAAGCAGTTCCTCTGCTTAAAACTCTTCCCTGGTCTGCCATTGCCCTGAGAATATGAAGCAGGCTCCTAACCCAGTGGTCCTACCGTCTGTTCATTGCTTGCAGTTCACCTCCATTCATGGTTCTCTTCCCACCAGCCCCAGCCACAGTGGCTTTTTCTCTGCCTTTCTATATGCCCACCATGTTCTTGCTCTAGTACTGTCCTTAGTCCAGTACTGTTACCACTGCCTGGAACAGCCTCTATGCCCAGACTGGCTCTTTGTTACACTTTATCCTATAAGTCCAAGCTTCAGAAAGTCTTTCTCTCACCACTCAAGACAAGAAAATTCCTCATGGTATTCTCCTCTTTCCCCTATGGCACTTACCAGACATCAAGGTGTGCATCTAACCAGGTTTTCACTTGTTCAGTATCTATCTTGACTGCTGGCCCATGAGCTCTTTTACAACAAAGATGATGTCTGCATGGTTCATCCTTATGTGGTGTAATCCACATAATAGATGCTCAAAAATATTTCCTGAGTTAGTAAATAAGTAGGTAAACTGTCTTTGTCTGTTTTGTGTTGCTAAAGCAGAATACTTGAGGCTGAGTAAAGAAAAGAGGTTTATTTGGCTCATGATTCTGGTTGCTGGAAAGTCCAAGATTGGGCAGTTGCATTGGGTGAGGGGCTCACATTGCTTTGACTCATGGTGGACAGGGGACAAGGAGCCAACATCTGCAAAGAGATCACCTGATGAGAGAGAAACAGAGAAAGCAACCGAGGAAGTCGGACTCTTTTTAACAACCTGTTCTCAGGGTAACTACTCCATTCCTGTAAGACTAAGAACATGCTCACCCTAACAAGATGGCTTTAATCTATTCACAAGGGATCTGCCCCCATGACACAAACACCTCCCATCCAACCTCACCTTCCAACACTGCTACATGGGGGATGAAATTTCAACATGAGTTTTGGTGGGAGACCAACCACATCCAAACCATAGCATAAACAAAAGAGAGAGAGTAGGCTACAGTAAGGCAAAGGACACCAGGAGGCAGCTGATTTAATAACCACCTGGGCTCTGAGAGTCCTTGATTGGCATCTGAGATCAACCACATTCTAGCTGTGTGACATTGGGTCAATAACTTAACCTCATTAAGCCTCAGTTTCCTCATCTATAAAACAGTGATTATAAGACTTTCCTCACTAGGTGGTTTTGAAAATTAAAGGTAATGCATTTTCAGAGTCTGACCCAATGCATGGCACTAAATAGATCTCTTCATTTATGCTAAAAACACATATTGAAAGCATCCATGGGCTGGACCTGAGCTGGGGTCTAGGGGCCACACAGGCCCTGCACTCAAGGAGGATACCAGTTAGAGGCTCTATAAATTGCAGCTATTCATAGTAATGGAACTACTAGTAGTATTAATAAACAAAATGTTAGGAAATTCTCTAGCCAGGGTGAATGAGCCAAGCCCTGTGGAAGCCCGCCTGGGAAAACCAAGGACATGAGAGAAGGGAACACAGTGTGAAGCAAAATACAGGAGCCAGTGTGTGTTTTACTATAAATTGTCCTTTGATCTTTTTTTCACGGTTGGCTTCGATTTTCCATTTAACTGAATTCAAGAAATCTCTGACGAAAGTTTTCATTCATAGAATAGATATTTACGTGTAGGTTGCTTTCAGGAGACGGAGGTTCAGAGGTGACTACCAACATGCTCTCCGCCCTCAAGAAGCTTATGGGGAACAAGACACACAAAAAATCCAATCAGAAGTGAAACCTAAAAGAGACACAGGTGAAGGGGATGGAGATTCAGAGGTGGGAGCCACAGGCTTCATGGCATGTGGCATTTGAGTACACTGGAGGACATACAGGAGGAGAGAGCATGGCAATGGGAGAGGTTTGGGATATGGAATCAGATGACCTAGCTTAAAATTTACCCTTAGAAAAGCACAGTTTCTCATCTGTAAAATGCGAATAATAATAGTAATAAAACCTCTCTGCATTGTTATGATTATTTTATGTCATCATTATCTCACACACACACACACACACACACACACACACACACACATGCACACACACACAGATTTCCTGGGAAATGTCAGAGCCATGGGACTGAGAAACATCTCTTGAGATTCTGGTGAACTCCCCAGCATCTCGTCCTCATTGTTTCCTCCCCTAGTGGTGGCAAGGTAGACTCTCTAGGCCTGGAGGGCATGTGCTTAGTGACGGGTGACAGTGGTTGATGATAGTTGTCCCGCCTTGTGCCTGGCTCACTGCTCCACATCCTTCTACTTAATCCATCCGAGATAGAAATAACACTTCTCAAACTCTCAAATCACTCCCATCCAGTCGGAGAACTTTCAGGAACACTTGGGGGGGTCCAGCATCTGAGCCTGGGTGGGCCATCAGCCCAGGCTGCCAGAGATGCCAGTGGGCTGAAGTGGGGCAGGGCAGACACTGGCCAGCTGTCCACCCAACCCATTTCCAGTTCATCCTGAGCACATGGCTAGACTGCATTCTTGCAGCTGAGTGTGGCCAAGCAGCCTAATTCTAATCAATGAAAAGTGATAGACATGTGCTCTTCTCAGCCCTGACGGATATAACCCTTCCACACTCCTTCTCCTTCTCCTGGAGTCCTCTCCAGCATGACTTTGGAGGCCAATTTAAAGTTGGAATGCCTGCCATCAGTCAAAGTCTCTGAACCGCTGCATGGAGAAGGATGCCCTCACGCTCACCATGTCTGAACCCAAACTAGAACAGCCCTGCAGTGTTAAACGAGGCATGACATAAACTTGCATTATGTTTATCCATGATATGTTTGGGTCTATTTGTTACAACAGCAATACTCACTAATACAGAAGAGCAGGAATCCCCTGGCTGAGGAGGACCAATGCAGGAAAGGCCAAAGAGCAGTTAGAAATCAGCATCCTGAGAGAACACAAGATGTCGTGACCAAGGTGTCTAAACATCAAACGCAAGACTGTGGGGGTATAAATGGAGTTGAGGGTTAGCATCTAGGCAAGGTGAGGTCAGAAATAACAAGGATATGGGTTACAGGTGGCTGTTGAAAGCAGCGCTGTTGTGCCCAGCTTGTTCTCGTGGGTTAAGAAGATTTGAAGATTGAGGCCAATGCTCTTGTCGTTGGGCCCATCCTACAACTCAGTTTTTACCTTCTATACTCAATCTGTTGCCTGAAACCCCAGGGCCTGGTAACTAGGACTCCATGACCCTCCCCTGGGCCCTGGGACAAGATTGATATCTGATATTTAGTCTGATGGTCCAACACCATTTTACAGATGAGGAAAAGCAGACCCAGAAAAAATGAAGGGGCTAATTCATAAAGCCCAAATTGATCTTTCCACCTGGTCTTGGCCAGGGCACACTGTTTCCAGCAAAATCCTGCCTTTTTAATGCCCTGGCCAGAGCCTCCCCAAAAGGACCGCTTCTCTCCTCCCTCTCTCTCTTCTGGCAAGCTAGGCTTCCAAGCCTGGCCATTGAGAATTTAAAAGAGCTGGTTTCTTCTGGTCCCAAAGAAAAACAAGCTGGCCAATTTTCTGTTAGTCCTAAGGCAGCTCCTCACTGCCCTGGAGCCAAGCAGACACTGGCCAGTCTGTGTGGAGGGCTGAGGCTGCAGTACCCACCAGGCGGTAATGACTTCTCGGAGGGAGCTGGCCTCAGCTCAGGCCATTCCGGGTTGGGGGGGAGAGGAAACTGAAGACAAAACTGCGCTTCTCGTAAAGGTCTAATTCTAAAAATAAAGACAGAGTTAGCCTAGTGAGTGTCTGCAGGGATGCTTGTCTGGGTAGAGAAGTTACAGAGCAGTGCCGAGGTTCTTGAGTTAGGCAACCAGACTAAGAAAATGGTGCAAAGTAAGCCTTCTCCTGAGAAGATCTGCATCCCAACAAGATCAGAGCTTTCAGCTTCTGATAAATCTGTTAAGAAGAGGATGAGTCCGAGAAACTTAAAGCTAGTCTCAGATCTAGTAAAACAATAAAGAGAAATTATTTGTTCTTGCACCTGGAAATTTCAAAAATGTGAGCTTCAGGCAAGGTTTGATCCAGTGAGTCAAAGATGTCATCAAGCATCCAGTTTCTTTATATCCCTCTTTCTGCTTTCCATGGAATCACTGGGTTGCTAGAAAAAGGAAGAAAAAAACATACAGGATGTCTATTTAAATTTCATTTTCATATAGACAATAATTTTTTTAGTAAGAGTATGTCCCATGCAATATTTGGGACATAATTATACTAAAAAGTTATTTGGTATTTATATGAAATTCAAGTTTCACAGAGTATCTTGTATTTTATCTGACAGTCTTATCCTAAGATGAGCACATATTCTCTATCTTTCTCTCTCTCTTTCTCTCTCTCTCTCTCTCTCTCTCTCTGGTAGCTCCTTGTGGTTGGAGATGAGAGAAGACAGTTCTCTTTCAAAACCTCAAGCAGACACCTCCTTGTATTTTCTTGGCCTGAAATGGCTATTTCTGAACAAGTGTCTATAGCTGGAGAATAAGATAAACTAATTGGATTAAGGAGAGGAGGCAGAGTGAAATGGCCAAACAGAAGCCTCCACTGATCATCCTCCTTGCAGGAACACCAAATTGGACAACTACTATCCACACAAAAACACCTTCATAAGAACCAAAAATCAGCATAGGTACTAGCTCAGCCACAGAGGGGTAGAGCACCAACTAGGCTGTTGGGTTCCCAAATTCCAGGCCTTGGCTCTTGGATGGCATTTCTGGACCTGCCATGGGCCAGAGGGGAGCCCACTGCCTTGAAGGGAGAGTCCCAGGTTTGGCAGCATTTACCACAAGCTGGCTGAAGAGCCCTTGGGCCTTGAATGAACATTAGCAGTAACCAGGCAGTACTTGCTGAGGCCCAGGGTGGTGGTGGACACGCGG